>NW_026712181.1:1087165-1645226 GCF_030504385.1 Musca domestica | reverse complement strand
CGTAATAGCCGATGGTAGCTCTCCGCTCGTAATAATCGACTGTGGCATCAGAATAAATGCCGAATATAATAGCGAAAATATTCTGGAGTGTGTGTTAAAGCCTTGGGCACGCAAACATTTTGGCCGCAGACCTTTGACGTTCAAAAACGACTCAGCTCCATCGCATTCAGCACGCGCCACCCAAGAATGGTTACATGGTTAAATGAGGTTCCTCGCTTCATATCCAGCGCACAGTGGCCACCAAAATATCCGGATACCAATCCGTTGGACTATTGTGTCTGGAGAATTTTGGAAAGCAAGGTTGGTACTAAAAAATACCAAAGTGTCGATCAACTCAAGCAAGCGCTTCGCCGTGAATGGGTCAAAATACCGCTGAGCAAAATTCGGGCAGCATGTGACGGTTTCATTGGCCGTTTGAAGGCCATAATTCGTGCCAAAGGTGAACAATTCGAACACATCAAAACTTATTCTAAAATTTGAAGCTATTTCCGAAATTTTTTGTTTTCATTTAATAAAATTTAAAAAAAAAAATGTAAAAATTGTGGCGTTTGACTTTGTTGCAGTTTTTTTTTTATCTCACCCAGTATAACATAGTCTAACATCCGATACCAAGTCTGAACGGATATTCAAATTTTTGACCCCTTGTGGGGAAGGTACCAGAAGGAGTGGACCGATATATTCCATCTTCACAGCAAATCTTGTAGTAGCAGAAATAATAGGATTTGGCCAATATGAAGAGAACCGGGTAATTATATAGTATTATATTATCGTTTTGGATATTCAAAATTTTGACCCTTTGTGGGGATGTTACCAATAGGAATGGTCCGATCTCTACCACCTTGTGTTGATAGAATTATTAGGATTTGTCAAATCGAAGTGGAATCGGATGATACTATTGCGTTTTATGAGCTTCACGAATATTCAAAATATTGACCCTTTGTGGGAGAGGTACTAGAAGGAGTTAGTTATTCAAATTTTGACCCTTTGTGTGGGAGGTACTTGATAGAATGGATCGATATTGTCCATTTTCGCACCTGAGCTATCACTGATACTAGGATTTTCAAAGTTGGAGCAATATCGGATTATCCATTCTCTTTCTGTGCAGTTTAATATTTTTTGAAACCGACATTGGACCGACATTGTCCATCTCCGAACTCGATCTTTGTTCGATAATAATACTACGATGTACCAAGTTTGGACAAATTGGGATGCTCCCTCGGAGACTATCGTGCGTACCAGCCAGCAGTCAGATAGACGGGCGCACGGACGGACATCAAAAGATCGACTCCAAATATCCGGAAACGAATTTGGTCCAAAGAGACCTACTGTCTAAAAACGTTATTTCGATGAGGTACGTTTTGGCCGTATCGAATGATATATACCCTCTCTAGCCACATGTCTGTGGGTATAACAAAACAAAATTTAAACAATTCCATTGCCAATTAAGTCCGATTATTGTTTAACACTCACTTTCTGGTTGTGTCAAAAACAAACTCCTACTCAAGGTTAAATCAATTATGTACTTATAATTCTGAAAGCATTTACGGCAAATTGTTTTATTCCCTCACACACACACGCGAGAATTTGTTCTTAGTCCTTTCTTCATTCCATGGCAAAACCGCACACATGCCAATCAGATTATATGCAAATAAATTTGAATGCAGCTCGAATCTGCTGAGCCTTGAGCGTTTGTGTAACAATAAAACGTCTATCCAAGTTATTTCGTGCTTTCCTCTCTATCAGACCTTTTTTTCAGTTAACCATCAACACACACACACACTCGTTCACTTTTTCATGAGTTAACAGCGTGAAAATGAACGAAACCCGTGAAAATGTTTTATATTTTTCTCCACCATTGACAATAATAAAATTTTGCCCATAATTCGATTTGCCGTAATTGAGGGCTGTTATTCTCTTAAAATTTCATTCAATTATTGCTTTTTTATTTCTTCGGCGTAATAATCAATACAATTTGAATGATAGAATATTTAATTGTGTGTGTGTGCGAGCGGTTTAGAATTTGACTGCTATTTAGCAGTCAATTTGAGTAAAAAATATGCAAACTTTTTTTGAATGTCGTATAATTGTGCCAAGTCACAGAAATGAAAAAAATGTGTTTTTATAATTCTAAACTAGATTATAAAGAATATTTGAATAACGAATTTATTCATAATAGGTGAGCAGTATTACGCTGCTTGACCTGTTTATAAATGCATAGTATCATAACTCATCCAATTCGTTTTAGACCTTATAAAATAATAACCCATGGAAACCTATATATATGCCAGTAGTCTTGTTAACATGTTTATATTGTCATCTGGGTCTTTTGTTGATCGGCAGGTTACATTTTACAAATCTTTGGCCTTTACATAATTTGCTTGATATTTCTTGTTCTTTTGGGAATACGACATTTTTTGCCAAAAAAAATTGTAGGTCCACTATATGTTACAACCCCCATAAAACGATGACACTGCGTGATTATTCAATAATTATCTGAAAAAAATGTAAAAATACATCTAAAAACAGAAGTCACGTGTATCGGCGTTATAAAAGTGTACATCGCAAAGTAACCTCTCTCACTTTTTTGGAATTTGGTAAATTAAGTTTCCTTGGAATCATTACATTTTAGATTTATAGAGTCTAGGGCAATATTTTGGTCAATGGTTACGATTCTTATTTTTTAATAAAGTTCTACTATAGGTCCCCAAAGACATAAAAAGTCTAAATCTTACCCAAATGCCAAGACTTCTATATTAACAAGTAAAAAAGCTGTAGGTTCGGCCAGGCCGAACTTTGAAAATCCTCCACCACTTTGGACGACTTTGGCAATTTTTAAGAAAATCCGTTAAAATTTCTGTTAAAATCTTAAAAATACCGAATGTAGTCGTTATATTAGGTTCTATACGACGACGTGAAGCTGCATAATCAAAATACCAAATTTCGGGAGGTACCGTTATATGGTGGCGATACCAAAAACGTGGACCTGCACAGACAATTTTCTTTCATAGGCTGTAGTATCCATTACGAACTTCAAATATCCTCTATGGTATGGAGGCTACATTGAGCTTGTCAATCCGTTTGTAGCACCTCGAAATATATATTTTAGAACCCACAAAGTTTATATATTCTGGATCAGCATAAAATTCTATATCGATTTAGCGATGTCCGTCAGTCTGTGGAAATCACTCTAGCTTCCGAACGAAATGAAATATTTTGATAAAATTTTATTCAAATGTGTATCATGTCTGCAGAACTTTTGGTATTGAAAATGGGTCATGTAGGTCTACGTTTTGGTATAGCCCCCATATAACGGCACCTCCCAATATTCGGTACTTTGTTGATTTTAGCGACATTATTCACCGGAATTGTTTCAAATTTGGTATTTGGAGTTCACAATGGATACTACAGCCTAAAACAGAATATTGTCTGTGAGGGTCCACGTCTTCGTAGAGCCCCCATTTCATTATACGCCGATATTCGGTATTCTGATGATTGTATAGACATTTTTTCACCAGAATTTTTTAAAATTTAGTATTTGAAGTTCGTAATGGATACTACAACATAAGACTGGAAATTGTCTGTGCATTCGATATTTTAATGATTTTAGGGACATTTTTCACCAGAATGGTTTCAAATTTGATATTTGAAGTTCGTAATGGATACTACAGTATACGACAGAAATTTGTCTGTGCAGGTCCACGTCTTCGTATAGCACCCATATAACGGTACCTCCCGATATTCGGTAATTTGATGATTTTAGCTACGTTATTACCGATTTTTTTAAGTTTCGCATTTGAATATTGTAATGGCTTATGACAAATGTTACCTATGCAGGTTCATGTCGTCGTATAGCTCCTGATATAATAGCTACATTCCGTATTTTTAAGATTTTAACAGAATTGTTAACGGTTTTTATAGTTTTTGAGAATTGCCAAATTCGTTCCAAATGGTGGAGGGTATTCAAAGCTCGGCCCGGCCCAAATTACATCTTTTTTATTTGATGGGAAAAATGCAATTATTCAATAATTCTCAGAAAAATAAAGTTTATGAAAGTACAGCTGAAAATAAAAGTCATGTGTATCGTCGTTTTAAAAGTGTACATCGCAAAGTAAACTGGCTTGAAGGACAAATCCCTCACCTCTTCCACTTTTTTTTTGGGAATTTGCGAATTAAGTTTCTTTGGCATCTTTACATTTTAGGTTTATAGGCAATATTTGGACAATGATTGTAATTCTGAAGTTAATTAACATATGAATATTTATACCCTAAAACACTATTGGGGGTTGGGGGGATAATAAGTTTGATTGGGCCAAAAATTATGTAACTCCTCGAGATATTGGTTTCCCACATAGGAAAGTAAATATGGATCTTCCTATCTCGCCGAGCTGAGTCGATCTAGCTATATACGTCCGTGTTCATTTCGCAATTAATTTCGCAGGTCGCAATTATTTTCCGATCAACACGAAATTTAGAAGGGGGGGGGGGGGGGATATAGTGCCAGAATAGAAGCCTATTGCTTTTGGAGATGTTCGCATAATATATAGGGGTTGAAATGGACCAAAAAGTAAAAAATTTTGCAGATGCTCTACAGGTCACAATTGTAGAACAATCGGCGCGGAAGTTAGCATAGGGCTAGAGCTTAGGGCTGGGCAGAAGTCTTCCAATTTTAATGGTCATCGGGTTATTTTTAGTGGATGAAATAGTCCAAAATATTTGTGTTAAACAAAAGAAAAATTTTCCATTAAACCGACAATATTTTTAATCCCGGTGAAATCACAAATATACGAAAAGGTCAATTCTGACCATTACGTAGATGCCGATGGTTAAAATATTGGATATATATAGCGAAATATATGTCTATGTCTATAACAAAGGAAAGGGAGGTTATATAGAATGCTTATATTTCAAGAATGACTGGACCGATTTTGACAAATTTTGTCAATTCAGAATGACCTCTTGGCACAAAAGAATAAAATCTAAAAACTACACATAAAAAGATGGCAAGAATGATATTAATATAGATTTTGTGGAATTTTGTGATATATATTTTTTGTCGCATGCAATATTTTCAATTTGACTTATAATATTGAAGTGTATTTTTTGTAATATTTTTTCACCGTACAACACAGGTTGGGGTTATTATATACAGATTGCAATTATCGTCCGATCCCCACAAAAATTTCATAAGGGTAGGGTTAGGCTCAGAAGGGCTAGACCTATTGTTTTTAAAGATGTCCGCAATATATTAAGGGTTTGAAATGGACCAACAACTAAAAATGTTCCTGATTATGTAGCCATTTTAAACGTCCCAAATAGAAACCAAACCACACAAAAGGAGACCTTCTGTCTTTTTTATGCTGATTCCACTGACGAATATAGCCAAATATCGTAGACAAACAAATCATATAGATGAGTCTAAATTTGGAGATGCAGAGGGGCCTCTTGCTTTTGGATATGAACTCAAAATATTTAGAGGTTCAAGAGAACAAAAAATAGAAGAATTTTCCTGATCACACAATTGAAGCCAATCGACATCGCCTGGGAAGAGAGTTAAGGACAGGAAAGAAGTCAAGCATTTTGGATGACCATTGGATTATATTTAGCTGTAAAATGGACCACAACAACTAACACCACGACGGAGTCCATAAATATTCAAAAAAGCTAAGGGTAATATCTAGGCAGTGCTATATGATATAACTGCAAAAGCGGTAGGCCCCGCTTTTTTTGCTTTTTTAGATGAATTTGATGAAAAAATTTTAATGATTTTTTAATTCATTAAATGATGTACTGATGTCTACTACACAAAAATGATCCAAATATCAAATTTTAGATTTCCAGTTCTATTTCACTACAAATAACAAATTTAGTACATTCTGTACTTTTTATTATGAATTTCCAAAATATTCCAAATTTACCACTTCCTTACATCAAGCTCATTTCTAGGAATTTATTCTCATACCGTTCACATAATTCCAAATTGTGGCAAATTTAGAGCATTTTAATTAATTTTCAATACACGTATTGTTAGAATTTCGAAAACCAATTTAAAATTTCAGATTTCCAGCTCTATTCCTTCCCCAAATGCCCAAATGCCCAAATTAATACTATCTAGTACGTATTTCCAAATAACCCTACATATATCAACCCAACCGCATAAAAGATACTACTAATGACAAATTTTAGACTTCAAACTTAATCCCTTACCCAAATATCAAAATTTAGTTCTGTTTTGGACTTTTTCCACATTTCCAAATCTCAACTTACACACTGCCAAATTTCAAGCGGTATCCGTTCACGCAATATCAAATTTAATTGTTGAACACATTTCCAAACCCATCTCTTTATCTTAATCCTACACACCAGCAGATACACTAATCCTACCCTCAACATTTCAAAAATTATTTCCATATCTTAATCACACAATCAAATAGAAATTTTATTTCAAAAGTTCCGATTTCCAGCTTTATTGAATCACCACACTTCCAAGTTGTACAAATTTTAGTACCACTTAGTACACATAAGTACAAGTTTCCATAACAAACTGCATCATACAATCCAATAGAAATCGTATGTCCCAATATCAGAAATCTATCCTTTAGGGTACTAAGTACGAATTTCCAAAGCTATATTTCCTATATACCCCAATCATATACTACAACAGTAATCCCAATTTCAAAGTTCAGCAATTCGTCTTTATCGGTTCGCCTAAATACAAATTATACCAAATTTAGTAATCCTAGACTTCAACAGTAGTCTTGACTCCAAATTTCAGGATTCCAGCTCCATCGGTTCACCAAAATCCAAGTGGTAACCAATTTAGGACCACCTAACACCAATATAAATCTTATTCTTAAATATCAGGATTTCAGCTCCATCCGTTCCTCCAAATTGAAACAGCTTAGTATTTTTCGTATACATGAGTACACAGATCAAAAACTACTTATTCACATTTCAAGTTTCGAGTTTTTAGCTCTAAACGTTCAAAAAATGCAAATTTAAAATATTAGTATTTTTCCTACACTTAAAGTGCGAATTTTCAAAAAGCCGTTTGGAACATCTATCCTTCATTCCATCAGTGACCCTTATTCAAAATTGAAGTTCTGCTCTACTATTTCTCAAAGGATATCATATTTAGTACCTTTTCGTAGCGTTCTAGTACGAATTTCCAAAAATCTAAATCTTGACCCTTATTAGTTTGTTATAATTTTAGAACGGAGTACAATTATGAGGCTGTCAGATATATTAATACTATATTAGATTACAAATTTTCCGTTTTTTATCCTTGTGATTTTCAGCGAATTTCTAAAGCCATTGCTCTTCTTGTATAAATATTATGTTTTCATCCTAAAAACAAAATTTTTATTTAGGATTAGTAACTCATAAAACCAGTAAACAAAAAAATGGAAAAACCTTCGCTCCATGTTCCCCAATTTTTTCTGGCAAAAATACAACCAGAACTCAAATATCTACCTATGTGCGGTAACATGTTATTGTGACATATGTCAATTTTAATTTGTCACACATACATGTACACACCGAAAAAAGAGATATTTTGTCATTTAGTAAATTACGCGAAATATTTAGGGCAAACTAGAGACATGGCTCTGGCTCCAGAGAATAATTTGTTAAATTTGTTTTATCATTAACATGTCAACATGTGGTCTAATCTAAAATATGCGCTTCTTGCTTTATTTGGCAACGTTTGATGTCGGGCGGTGGCAATTAACGGTTTAACCCACGAAGAGGTTATACAATTTCTGTACATCCAAAAAATAGGGATTTTTTTAGCAACATTGTATCTATGTATGTGTATTATGCTAGTTAATTATTAAAATTAATTGTCTCCGTGAAGTTTTGGCTGTGAAGGAATCATCCTGTTTCTAAAGTTAATGTATAATTATTAATTAGCTGCTTATGTGTCGAGTTTCGAAATTTGTTATATGCACTACACTATAAAGTGCATAGGGTTTTGTTATAGTCAAAAGTTTGTAACATTAAAAAAATAAAATAAAATAATAAATAACTAAATTATATCAAATGGAAACAGAACCCTTTTATGATATAAGAGTCTACATGACTCAACAAGCTGCATAAAAATTTATTCAGTGAAAGATTCACAAATCCGCTCAGAAAAAAAAACACAGATTCCAGGCTTATATTACAGTTTGATTCGATCCATATTTTTATAACAATGTCTTACATTTCAGTTATATTATTTTAATATTACATTATATATAACGGTAATTTGTTAAAAAAAAAGGAAAATAAAGCTGTAAGTTCGGTCGGGCCGAACATCGGGCCTACACCATTTGAAACGAATTTGACAATTTTTAAGAAAATTAAACCCGTTAAAAATTCTGTTAAAATTTTAAAAATACCGAATGTAGCCGTTATATTAGGGCCTATACCACGACGTGAACCTGCATAGGAAACTTTTGCCATAAGCCATTACAATATTCAAATGCGAAACTTGAAAAAATTCGGTGAAAATGTCGCTAAAATCATCAAGATACCGAATATAGGGAGGTACCATCGTATGGGGGCTGTACGAAGACGTGGACCTGCACACACAATTTTCTGTCATGAGCTGAAGTATCCATTACGAACTCCAAATACGAAATTGGAAACTATTCCGGTGAATAATGTCGCTTAAATCACCAAAATACCAAATAACGGGAGGTACCATCATATGGGGGCTAAACGAAGACGTGGACCTGCACACACTATTTTCTGTCCTCGGCTATAGTATCCATTACGAACCCCAAATGCCAAACTTGAAACAATTCCGATAAATAATTTCGCTTAAATCAACAAAATACCGAAAATAGGGTGGTACCATCATATGGGGGCTATACGAAGACGTGGATCTTTACAGACAATTTTCTGTCACAGGCTGAAGTATCCATTACGAACTTCAAATACCACATTTGAAACAATTCCGTTGAATAATGTCGCTAAAATCATCAAAATACCAAATATCTGCAGGTACCGTTATATGGGGGCTATACGAAGACGTGGACCTGCACAGACAATTTTCTGTCATAGGCTGTAGTACCCATTTTGAACTTCAAATACCAGATTTGAAACAATTGTGGTGAATAATGTCGCTAAAATCATCAAAATACCGAATATCGGAAGGTACCGTTATATGGGGGCTATACGAAGACTTGGACCTGCACGGACTATTTTCTATCATAAGCCGTAACATCCGTTACGAACTTCAAATTCCAAATTTGAAACAATTCCGGTGAAGAAATTCGCTAAAGTCATCAAAGTACCGAATATCGAGAGGTACCGTTATAAGGGGGCTCTACAAAGACGTGGACCTGCACAGACAATTTTCTGTCTAAGGCTGTAGTATCCATTACGAACTTCATGTACCAAAGTTGAAACAATTGCGATGAATAATGTCGCTAAAATCATCAAAATACCTAATATCGGGAGGAGCTGTTATATGGGGACTAAAATCATCAAAACACCGAATATCGGGAAGTACCGTTATATAGGGCTATACGAAGACGTGGACCTGCACTGACTATTTTCTATCATAGGCTGTAACATCCGTTACGAACTTCAAATACCAAATTTGAAACAATTCCGGTGAATAATGTCGCTTAAATCATGAAAATACCGAAAATAGAGAGGTACCATTATATAGGTGCTATACCAAAACTTGGACCTACAGGGCCCATTTTCAATGTCAAAAGTCCTGTAGACATAGTATACATTTGAGTAAAATTTTATCAATCTACTAATTTCGTTCGGAAGCTAGAGTGATTTCCACAGACGGACAGACGGATAGTAGGACGGACACCGCTAAATCGACATAGAATTATATAATAAAATTTATATTTCGAGATGTTACAAACGGAATGACAAACTTAATATAGTCTCCATACTATTGTGGGGGGTATAAATGTAAGGGTGCAGGGTATCACATCATCATATCTACTTCCACCGTCTAAATCTTTTTTCATTTTTGTTTCTTTCTGAAGTCATGTCGTTCACATTCCCATCTGGCCTGAAGGGTTAAATAATGGAACATAGGAAAATGTTTTAATAACATTCCACGAATTTACCGCAGAAAGAAGACAAGTTTTCATTCAGGGGAAAGGAAACAAAGTTAATTCGCGTGTGTTTTTTTTATATTTTTAATTAGGGTAAGTGTAAGGGATTTACATTTTAATAACTTACATTTTACATGGAAAACTACAAACTAAAGATAAAGGAATTCGGGATAAGTTTGAACAGGAATCCGGAAATATGAAGGCTTTTTAATACTTGAATATGAACTTCTTCTAGTTTTTAGTACATGAATTAAATTAAGTAAAAGAATCATTTGCAGAAAAATAATTGTAAGTTACGAGACCAAATTCACTTTGATCCGAATTCCCAGAATTTCTTTCTAATACGGAAAAACAAAATATTTTCCGGTGTCTTTAATGTAAAATCCCCACTTTGATTCCAGATTTTAGTTATAACTGTTAGAATTCGAATTTGAATATATTTTTTTTTTGTATTAAAATTCCTTTAATATCAAGAAAATCTCTCATCAACATCACATCCACTGTCATATATGCATGTTGGTATTTAAATTGTCCCAAAGATTCTTATATATTTTTGCGCATACACTCTTTGTTCAAAGTTAACATTACACGAGCATTTGTGTAATAAAATTAAGTTGACGTGAAATGAATGGGACAGCAAAGGCAAGAAGAAAAGAAACGAAATATAATAATACGAATATTTCACATACGTCATATTCAACATCCCATGTGCGTGTGACAGACATTTCTTATATTTGTTGAAACACGGAAACTAAATAATTTGTGGCCACTAGAGCGACTGCGATAAAAGGATTGAAAAGAGCACCTACTGTGTGGGTTAGACTCACAAAAATGTATAATTCATTCTACAATTTAGTGGTGCGCTAACAAGTATATGGGAGGATAACTTATGTGTATCATTTGATGTTCGAGAAATCGAAATATGCTACATTTTAAACAATTTCCATTTTGGAAAAATTTAAAGTGGGTCGTTCCGTTTGGATATCCTTCTCCTCATGGAGTGTGTATACTCTTGGTCAACTTGAAACTCATATCTGCGTGTACTCACATATAATACGAACATTAACACTTTCCTTTCGTTATGGAAGATTATAAAATAGTATACCTAAATTTAACCTATTTTAAACTTTATCCGTCCTATTTTTTATCTGTATATTGATATTTCCCATTCAAAAGAAGTAGATACCTTCCTCTTTTAACCCAATTTTAAGCATTTCAAAGCTATTGTTGTTAACTTTTTGAACGGCACATTCGTATTCTACAAAGAGATATAATCTAAAAATCTGAGCTGATCTCTGCAACAAATAAATTTTTATATTGAGTTTTTCATACCTCATATCCATCCGAATTGTTGACCCAATATGAAAACATGGACAACAATAACTTCGAAAATTAGGTTTTTGATTTAAGACGCTTTTTGAACGATTGTTATGGTCCAGGCTAATGATTATGGTCTTTATCGCAATAAGGATTTTAGATCCTATGTCTCTTTGGACTGAATCCGTTTCGGAACATTTGTTGGCGGTCTAGCGATGAAGTCTGCCTGACTGCACATTATAAAACAATTTTTGAAAATCTTTCCATTCGGCTTGAATTAGGCAGGGTGAGATGAAAAAACTGCAACCAACTTCAGACTGCTTTCATTTCTAAGCCACTCGTCCGACAGCTCTTAAAATTATTCCAGTGATAGCTCATTATATTGTTTACAAGCATATAAAAGCATTTTGGTGAGAATTTTCAAAACAAAAAAGTTATTCGTGATGGAATTCAAGCGTGATAGTGTGATTTCTTTATATTTGGCTGGAGAACCACAAGTGGCTATCGTTAGAGCACTCCAGCATTTAAATGTGAATACATATTTGGTGTTTCGTACCATCGCTCGTTACCGTGATACTGGTAGCGTAGCTCGACGTCAAGGAAGTGGACAGAAGAAAACAGCAACATCAGAAATGGTTCGAAAAGTAAAGAAGCGACTTGATCAAAACCCGCGTCGTAGTGGCCGAAAAATGGCTCGTGAGCTGAACATATCGCAATATTCCATTCGGCAAATATTAAAAAAGGGGGTAAAGCCATTGAAATTCCAAAAAGTGCAAGAACTTACACCGCAACAGAAAGAAAATAGACTCAAAAGAGCTGAAGAGTTGCTTCGCTTGGCAGAAAGTGGTAAACTGCCGAATTTGGTTTTCTCCAATGAGAAATCATTCGTTGTCCAGCAGTTCTTAAACAAACAAAAAGATCGTGTTTACTTGCCAAAGAGGTTAGCTGAAAATGTGCACTATCGGTTGGCCATCAGAACTCAAGCGCCGGCCATGGTCATGGTGTGGGCCGCCATAACAGCCGATGATCGCTCTTTGCTCGTATTAATCGACCATGGCATCAGAATAAATGCCGAATATTATCGCGAAAATATTCTGGAGGGTGTATTAAAGTCTTGGGCACACAAACATTTTGGCCGCAGACCTTGGACATTCCAACAGGACTCGCACCCATCGCACCCAGCACGCGCCACCCAAGAATCGTTACAAAATGAGGTTCCTCGCTTCACTTCCAGCGCAGATTGGTCATCAAAATCTCCGAAAACCAATCCGTTGGACTATTGTGTCTGGAGTATTTTTGAAAGCAAGGTTGGCACTAAATAATAGCAAAGTGTCGATCACCTCAAGCAAGCGCTTCGCCGGGAATGGACCAAAATACCGCAGAGCAACATTCGGGCAGCGTGTGACGGTATCATTGACCAATTCGAACAAACCTAAGCTTATTCTAAAATTTGATGCTATTTCCGACATTTTTTGCTTTCATTCAACAAAATTTAGAAAAATAATGTAAAAATGATTGCGTTAGACATTGTTGCAGTTTTTTAACTCACCCTGTATGAATAGAGGGTATATTCAGAATGGAGGGTATATTAAGTTTCTCATTCCGTTTATATAATTTGTCATTCCGAAATATACATTTTAAACCCCACAAAGTATATACATTCTTGATCAGCATAAAGTTCTAAGTTAATTCAGCGATGTCCGACCGTCTCTTCGACGGTGGAAATCCTCGTAGCTTCCGAAGAAAATGAAGTAGATTGATAATATTTTACTCAAATTACTCTGCAGGACTTTTGGTATTGAAAATGAGCCAGGTTTGTCCACTTTTTGGTATAGCCTCCACATAAAGGTAGCTTAATATTTTCAGTATTTTGGTTATTTAAGCGACATTATTCACCGGAAATGTGTCAAATTTGGCATTTTATATACGTAATGGGTACTACAGCCTACGACAGAAAATTGTCTGTTCAGGTCCACGTCTTCGTATAGCCCCCAAATATCGGCCCCTCCCGATATTTTGTATTTTTTATTTGGAATATCTTAATGGGTACTAAAACCGTATGCATATTCAATTCTTCATATAGCCCTTATATAACGGCACCTTCCAATATTCGGTATTTTGATGATTTTAGCGACATTATTTACCGGAATTGTTTCAAACTTGATATTTGATTTTTGTAATGGATATTACCTCCCCACATTCGGTATATAGATGAATTATTACTACATTATTCACCTATTTTTTTCAAATTTCGCATTTGAATTTTGTAATGTCTTACGACAAAAGTTGCCTATGCAGGTTCACGTCGTCGTATAGGCCCTTATATAACGGCTACATTTGGTATTTTTAAGATTTCAACAGAAGTATTATTATTATTTAATTATTATTATTTATTATTATTATTATTAATATTATTATTATTAATATTATTATTATTATTATTATTATTATTATTATTATTATTATTATTATTATTATTATTATTATTATTATTATTATTATTATTATTATTATTATTATTATTATTATTATTATTATTATTATTATTATTATTATTATTATTATTATTATTATTTTAATTATTATTATTATTATTATTATTATTATTATTATTATTATTATTATTATTATTATTATTATTATTATTATTATTATTTATTTTAAATTCGTTCCAAATGGTGGAGGGCTTTTTCTTAGTATGAAAGGAGCACTTCTCTTTAGATTTAAAACCCTCACAACTTTGGTATTAAAGGCCGTCAGTACTTTGATTCGTCTTGAATTTAAAACATTTACACTTTTAGTATCGAAGTCCCACGATGACTCTTTATAAGGTTGCACTTGGATCGTTTTTAGTATCAAAGGCCCACGAGGACCCTGCTTACATCGATGGCTCGTGACAGCCCTCCGACTCGAGTCAAATTAAGGCTTTAATAATTATTTTCCAAAGCCGACGACGGCACTTGCATTTCACTTCAATTCAGTCTTTATTCCTATTTAATATCAAAGGCCCAAAGGTCTATCCACTATGTAAAATTCGGATACTTTCGCCCTATCTCCATGGTGCACCCACAAGAATGACAGATGTTCAAATCGGCCTGCAGAGCCGGGGTTTACACGACTTAGTCGGTCAATTTTTCTGGAGTCTAAGTAAAATATGTCCGATTAAACTAAGTAACCGGGTAAAAATATAGTTTATTGTTAAGTTATCCGCTTTCAAGTTATTCCATTTTTCTTTATGTAATGTTTCTTGTGAATCAGCTAAAATGAGAATCCCGTTCATATCTTTAAAAATCTGCTTTCATATCGCAATCTAACACCCCGATAGTAATATCCATTTCAAATTTCAGGATTCCAGCTCCATCCGTTCCTCCAAATTCAGATTGAACTAAATTTAGTACCGTTTAGTACTTTTCGTTTACATGAGTACACACTTCCAAAAATACCTCCTTACATCGACTCTACTCTCTCATTCTTGATTTCCATTCCATATTTCAAGTCTTTAGCTCTAGCCGTTCACATGATACGAAATGGTACCAAATAAAGTACGTTTTTGTACATTTCATGCACCTAAATTCCAAAAATCTTTTGGTACATCCATTATACACTCCATCAGTGACCCTCATTCCAAATTTGAGAGTTCTAGCTCTACTGCTTCCTCAAGGTTACCATAGTTCCTTATATTATGAACGTTTTAGTACGAATTTCTAAATAACCAGCCTTATGTGACTCCTTCTAACCAAGAGTGACTCTCACCCTAAATGTCAATATTCTAGCTTCAGCCTTTTCGTCTTTTTATACCCTCCACCATAGTATGGAGGGTATATTCAGTTTGCCATTTCGTTTGTAACACCTCGAAATACACATTTTAGACACCAAAAAGTATATATATTCTCGATCAGCATAAAATGTCGATTTAGGGATGTCCGTCCGTCTAACCGTCTGTCCATCTGTGGAAATCACTCTAGCTTCTGAACGAATTGTAGTAGATTGATAAAATTTTGTTCATATGTATGTTATGTCTACAGGACTTTTGGTATTCAAAATAGGCCATGTAGGTCCACGTTTTGGTATAGCCGTAATATAACGGTACTTCTTGATATTCGGTATTTTGATGAGTTTAGCGAATTTTTTCACTGGAATTGTTTCAAATTTGGTATTTGAAGTTCATAATGGATACTTCAGCCTAAGACAAAAAATTGTCAGTGCAGGTCCATGTCTTCGTATAGCCCCCATATAACGGTACCTCTCGATATTCGGTATTTTGATGCGTTTAGAGAATTTTTTCACTGGAATTGTTTCAAATTTGGTATTTGAAGTTCATAATGGATACTTCAGCCTAAGACAGAAAATTGTCCACGCCTTCGTAAAGACCCCATATAAAGGTACCTCCCGATATTCGGTATTTTAATAATTTGTGGAACTTTTTTTCATCAGAATTGTTTTAGTTTGTTATTTGAAGTTCGTAAGGGATACTACAGCAGGTCCATGTCTTCGTATAGTCCCCATATAACGGTACCTCTCGATATTCGGTATTTTGATGAGTTTAGCGAATTTTTTCACTGGAATTGTTTCAAATTTAGTATTTGAAGTTCATAATGGATACTTCAGCCTAAGACAGAAAATTGTCTACGCCTTCGTAAAGCCCCCACATAACGGTACCTCCCGATATTCGGTTTTATAATTTTTTCGACATTATAACCGATTTTTTTAGGTTTCGCATTTGAATATTGTAATGGGTTATGCCCAATGTTACCTACGCAGGTTCATGTCGTCGTATGGACCCTAATATAATAGCTACATTCGGTATTTTTAAGATTTTAACAGAATTTTTAACGGATTTTATTGTTTTTGAAAATTGCCAAATTCGTTCCAAATGGTGGAGGGTATTCAAAGATCGGCCCGGCCGAATTTACAGCTTTTTTGCTTGTTTAGTAATATTTAGTTTAACAATAGTTTTTTGCAATTTTCTCCTCAATGTTGCTGTAGCAAAACAGCAACTGACTTTTCTCTCTGGCTGTATCGAAAGTGCCCAACAATAGTTATAAAATGTTAACAAGTGTTCAACTTAACGCACTGCGTTAATTTACAAAAGGTGTAACATGGGACACACACTGCGAATTTCGGTCCCTCTGTGTGTACGTACCATAACTCCCATTTACTACTGGCTCCGCAGTCAATGGAAAAGTGGTGTTGTGGTTTCTCTTTTAGCACGCTTGGTTTCAACAGTTCCTATGGCGGTTTACCCATCAGATGTTTCATTTACTTACTTGGGCCAACCAACTCCTTTAACTGGTTAAAATATATTCTGTGTAAATTTATGGGATTATGAGTTTCCCTACAACAAAAAAGTGTTGTTATAACACCCGGCCAATGAGGTTGCGATTTTGTGCCGTACAGGCAACAGCCCAGAATGTGGGGCAGGCGGAAACCTGTGCTGTTGTGTTTATGGGTTTGCCTAATTAAATATGCGTGTTGAGGCCACCCATCACTTATTAGGCGGATGATGGTGGTAGTTGAGGTGGGAAAAACTAGTATTTGAGGTCTGAAAAAAAGTTAACTACTCAAGTTCTAAGTTCGTGGCCAGCTTTCGTGAACTCAAATGAATGGTAAAAATTACCCTTGAATTTATGAAGGATGAGTGTGCCATGAAGCGAGCGAGCGAGTGGCAGGAAGACTGGTGGCTGCACAATGCGCGATAAGAGTAACAACTAATAGCGATTTGATTGCCCATTCTCAATGCATAAAACGTTGATTTGTTAGTTTCCTGTCCAAGTATTATTTGTGTAATCGTCATAAGTTTTTCCATTTGTTTTGAATTTTCATTTTCGATTAACATGACAGGATTCATTGCTAGATTACACCGAGTTCGACGAAACAAAAAGTGCTGGCAAACCAATTGGATTGTTCTCCTTTGCTCCTAATGTTACACATTTACAATCACATTGGACATGCAATCGTTTCGTGGTTTACTGATTGCTAGTTATGACTGCACAATCGTTAACGTCTTTCTTTGTACTCTAAACATATAATAGGGAAGTGGTAGAAATGGTGATACATTTGCAACTGTCTTATGCCGGTTTAAGAAATTTTTATAAAATTCTGATGATATTATGACATTTTTAACATATATTTTTATCCTTAAATTAGAAGTGCAATTTTAAAAGAAAATAATGCGTTAGATGTTCTTTGAAATTTGTTTTGAGGTGGCGATGTCATGATCTTACGTTTCAGAGTGCCATTATGAAGATCCTTCTCTGTGTAAACAGGGGAAATAAAATAGTTAGAAAGTATCAGTCCGTTTAGCGATATTCATATACAGGGTCAGATGAAAAAACTGCACTCAACTTCAGACCGTTGTCATTTCTAAGCCAATCGGCCGACAGCTGTTAAAATTATTCCTGTGATAGCTCACTATATTGTTTACAAGGGTACAAAAACTTTTTGGAGAGAATATTCCAGAAAAAAAGTTATTCGTCATAGTATTCAGGTGTGATAGTGTGATTTCTTTATATTTGGCTGAAAAGCACAAGTGGCTATCCTTAGAGCACTCCAGCATTTAGGTGTGAATAAATCTCTTGTGTCTCGTGCCATCGCTCGTAACCGTGATACTGGTAGCGTTCCGACATCACGGAAGAGGACGGAAGAAAACAGCTACATCAGCAGAAATGGTTCGAAAAGTAAAGAAGCGAATTGATCGAAACCCGCATCGCAGTGGCCGAAAAATGGTGCGTGCCCTGACCATATTGCAATTTTCCATTCGGAAAATATTGAACAATGAGCTCGGGGTAAAGCCATTAAAATTTCAAAAAGTGCAAGAACTTACAGCGCAACAGAAGGAAAAACGACTCAAAAGAGCCAAAGGGTTGCTTCGTTTGGCTGAAGGTGGTGAACTGTAACATTCGTTATACAGCAGTTTGTAAACAAACAAAATCATCGTGTTTACTTGTAAAAGTGGTCAGCTGAAAATGTGTACCTACGGTTGGCCACCAGAACTCAAGCACCGGCCATGGTGATGGTGTGGGCCGCCATAACAGCCTATGGTCATTATTCGAAAAGAATAAATGACGAATATTATCGCGAAATATTCTGGAGGGTGTATTAAAGCCTTGTGTACGCAAACATTTTGGCCGCAGACCTTGGACATTCCAACAGGACGCATCACCATCGCTCTCAGCACGCTCCACCCAAAATGGTTACAAAATGAGGTTCCTCGCTTCATTTTCAGCGCATAATGGCCACCAAAATCTCCGGATACCAATCCGTTGGACTATTGTGCCAGGAGTATTTTCGAAAGCAAGATTGGCACTAAAAAGTACCAAAGTGTCGATCACCTCAAGCAAGCGCTTCGTCGGGAATGGGCCAAAATTCCGCAGACCAACATTCGGACCGCGTGTAACGGTTTCATTGGCCGTTACACGCTGTCCGGCTGTAATTAGCGCCAAATTTAAAATTCATTCAATAACATTTAAAAATTATGGCGTTTGATTTTGTTGCAGTTTTTTAGCGAAGTCCGTCTGTGGAAATGACTTAAGCTTCCCAACAAATTGATGTAGATTCATAAAATTTTACCCAGATATTGAAAATGGGGCATAGCATTACCTCCCTATGTTCGGTATTTTGATTATTTTAGCAACATTATTCAACGGAATTATTTCAAATTTCGTATTTGCATGTCGTAATGGGTATTATATTCTATGACAGAAAATTGTCTATGCAGGTCTACGTTCTTGTATAGCCCCAATCGGTAAAATCAATATATTGATGACATTTCGCCATTATTCACCGGAATTTTATTGAATAATGTAATGGACTATGCAGGTCCACGTATTCGTATAGACGCCAATATAACCATAACGCCCTACGTTATTATTTTTATACCCTCGGCCATATGGCCAGAGAGGATATATATCATTTGAGCTGTTGTGAAGATGGAATATATCGTTCGACTCATTGTGGTGCGAAATTAGCATCCAATTCTCTGCAAATCATTGCAATACTTTGTGTGTTGTAAGTATGGTAGATATCGGACTCCTCCTTCTGGTACATCCACAAAAAAGGGGCAAAATTTTGAATAATTATAATTCGTACAAAATGTGACCTAATTATCTTGAAATTTCGCACATTTCAATATTTCCACTTTCTAAAGATCGTAAATTAACCTAAATTAATTTTAAGTAAATGAAGTAGTGGATATAAAATACTGACCCTCGTGCAAAATTTCAAATAAACTTCTACCACAAATTTCAGATGTATTCAACATCTTACGAAAATTCCAGCAACTCATAAATGTTAACAAATTAAAAAGCAGTAAGTTCGGTCGGGCCGAACTTTGAATACCCTCCAAGAAATTTGGAAATTTTCAAAAAATAAAATCTGTAAAAATCTTAAAAATACCGAATATAGCAGTTATATTGGGGGTCTATACGACGTGGACCCATATAGACATAGTTGTCGTACGTCTTTACCACATTCAAATTAAAAACTTGAAATAAACGGTCAACAATGTAGCTAAAATCATCAAAATACCGTACCGTTATATCGAACTATACGAAGACCTGTACCTGCATCGACAATTTTCTGTCACAGGCTGAAGCATCTATTATGAACTTGGAATACGGCATCCCAAACACTTTCGGTGAGTATTGTACCTAAAATCAAATCACCAAAAATAGGGAGGTACTCATTTTTGGGGCCTTTACAATGATCTGGACCTGCATAAACAATTTCTTGTCACAGACTGTAGTTCCCATTACGAACTTTAAATATGTACGAATAATGACGTTAAAATCATCAAAATACGGAATATTGGGAGGTACCGTTATATGGGGCTATACGAAGACGTGGACGTAGATAGACAATTTTCTGTCATAGGTTGTAGTATCCATTTCGAACTTCAAATACCAAATTTGGAACAATTCCGTTGAATAATGTCGCTAAAATCATAAAAATACCGAATATCGGGAGGTACCGTTATATGGGGGCTATATGAAAACGTGGACCTGCGTAGACAATTTTCTGTCACAGGCTGTAGTATCAATTTCGAACTTCAAATACTAAATTTGTAACAATTCCGGCGAATATTGTCGCAAAAATCATCAAAATACCAAATATCGGGAGGTACCGTTATATGGGGGCTATACGAAGACGGGGATTTATATGGCCCATTTTCAATACCATAAGTCTTGCAGACATAATATACATTTAAGTAAAATTTTATCAATCTACTTTAATTCGTTCGGAAGCTAGAGTGATTTCCACAGACGGATAGACGGACGGTCATCGCTAAATCGGCATAGAAGTTTATGCTGATCAAGAATATATATACTTTTGGGGTCTAAAATGTGTATTTCGAGCGCCAAATTTAAAATTCATTCAATAACATTTAAAAATTATGGCGTTTGATTTTGTTGCAGTTTTTTAGCGAAGTCCGTCTGTGGAAATGACTTAAGCTTCCCAACAAATTGATGTAGATTCATAAAATTTTACCCAGATATTGAAAATGGGGCATAGCATTACCTCCCTATGTTCGGTATTTTGATTATTTTAGCAACATTATTCAACGGAATTATTTCAAATTTCGTATTTGCATGTCGTAATGGGTATTATATTCTATGACAGAAAATTGTCTATGCAGGTCTACGTTCTTGTATAGCCCCAATCGGTAAAATCAATATATTGATGACATTTCGCCATTATTCACCGGAATTTTATTGAATAATGTAATGGACTATGCAGGTCCACGTATTCGTATAGACGCCAATATAACCATAACGCCCTACGTTATTATTTTTATACCCTCGGCCATATGGCCAGAGAGGATATATATCATTTGAGCTGTTGTGAAGATGGAATATATCGTTCGACTCATTGTGGTGCGAAATTAGCATCCAATTCTCTGCAAATCATTGCAATACTTTTGTGTGTTGTAAGTATGGTAGATATCGGACTCCTCCTTCTGGTACATCCACAAAAAAGGGGCAAAATTTTGAATAATTATAATTCGTACAAAATGTGACCTAATTATCTTGAAATTTCGCACATTTCAATATTTCCACTTTCTAAAGATCGTAAATTAACCTAAATTAATTTTAAGTAAATGAAGTAGTGGATATAAAATACTGACCCTCGTGCAAAATTTCAAATAAACTTCTACCACAAATTTCAGATGTATTCAACATCTTACGAAAATTCCAGCAACTCATAAATGTTAACAAATTAAAAAGCAGTAAGTTCGGTCGGGCCGAACTTTGAATACCCTCCAAGAAATTTGGAAATTTTCAAAAAATAAAATCTGTAAAAATCTTAAAAATACCGAATATAGCAGTTATATTGGGGGTCTATACGACGTGGACCCATATAGACATAGTTGTCGTACGTCTTTACCACATTCAAATTAAAAACTTGAAATAAACGGTCAACAATGTAGCTAGAATCATCAAAATACCGTACCGTTATATCGAACTATACGAAGACCTGTACCTGCATCGACAATTTTCTGTCACAGGCTGAAGCATCTATTATGAACTTGGAATACGGCATCCCAAACACTTTCGGTGAGTATTGTACCTAAAATCAAATCACCAAAAATAGGGAGGTACTCATTTTTGGGGCCTTTACAATGATCTGGACCTGCATAAACAATTTCTTGTCACAGACTGTAGTTCCCATTACGAACTTTAAATATGTACGAATAATGACGTTAAAATCATCAAAATACGGAATATTGGGAGGTACCGTTATATGGGGCTATACGAAGACGTGGACGTAGATAGACAATTTTCTGTCATAGGTTGTAGTATCCATTTCGAACTTCAAATACCAAATTTGGAACAATTCCGTTGAATAATGTCGCTAAAATCATAAAAATACCGAATATCGGGAGGTACCGTTATATGGGGGCTATATGAAAACGTGGACCTGCGTAGACAATTTTCTGTCACAGGCTGTAGTATCAATTTCGAACTTCAAATACTAAATTTGTAACAATTCCGGCGAATATTGTCGCAAAAATCATCAAAATACCAAATATCGGGAGGTACCGTTATATGGGGGCTATACGAAGACGGGGATTTATATGGCCCATTTTCAATACCATAAGTCTTGCAGACATAATATACATTTAAGTAAAATTTTATCAATCTACTTTAATTCGTTCGGAAGCTAGAGTGATTTCCACAGACGGATAGACGGACGGTCATCGCTAAATCGGCATAGAAGTTTATGCTGATCAAGAATATATATACTTTTGGGGTCTAAAATGTGTATTTCGAGGTGTTACAAACGGAATGATAAAATTAATATACCCTCCATAGTATGGTGAAGGGTATACAAATCAAAGCCGTACTTTATGCAAATGTTGTCTCCAAAACATCATTTTAAAAGGATGACGTCCAGGACAAAATTCAAGTGTTGAGCCGTATCGATTAAAAAATACGGAATATACCCTCGCCCTAACTAAACGTGTGTAGTAATATAGACATACTCAGAAGAGGACGTTGTTTCTAGATAAGTCAGTTAGTCAATTATTTCATTATTCTGTTTGTGTTCCTGTTGGATACCGAAACTGGCTTGCCAACTTTACAGAAGTAATATCTCTCCGTAATCTTGTTTTTGGCCTCTAATCGGAACCCCTATTAATTCTTATAGCACAGTTTTATAAATAAATTTTTCCTACTTCCATTCCATTCCAACTCCATTCAACAGTTCAACATTTGTGTAGATGACTAATTAGGCGGTCTTGTAATACAATTCCATGCTCAATGGTTAACATTTGTTAGCATTCACTAACTACAACAACTAACGACAACACTCCCTCCAGCTAAGGTAGTGGGGAGACGTCCTCGTGGCAGTTTGTGGCGTCAAATAAATTCCACTGAAATGTTCGTTCAGTCAGTCGTTCGTTAGTTACGTTTTAATCATTTGACAACATGTAAACTGTCATGTTCTTGTTAATTCGTTTAGCCTTTAAGATAACCTCCAGGACAATGGCATAGGACTAGAATGGAAGCAGAGAAAGTGCTAGCTGCTTTTGTTGTTGTCATTTGGCATTTGTTGTCCCTCTTCTTTTTCTTCTTCTACTTCGCCCCTTACAAAAATAAAACTTTGCAAATGGAGGAAATTCCCTTTGGCTTTCCCACATGTAGCCGGGTTATTTGATGGGAGTGTCTTTACATTTGATTTTTATAATTTCTTATTTCCGTCGTTGCTATTTTTAATTGTGGTTTACGTTTTCCGGGCCATTGTTGTTTGAATTTTATGTCTTCCAACCTCGCCACACATGTTCTGATGTTCTCTGTGGAATGTTGGTGTTGTTTTTATGACCGTATTTTTTTCTGGTAATTTTTTACGACACTCCCGCAACTCCATTGTTGGGCGGTCGGTCGAGTGTTACTAGGCTCTATAATTTTGACATTTATTTCGAGGTTAAAAGCGGGTATTTTGCCACAATTATAAGTTATGAATCTATTTGCAGGAACTCCAGCTGTTGCTATTATTGTTGGGCGGTGGTGTCATTCCTTTTTTTCTCTCTCCCCCTCCTTGGCCCATTCATTTGTTGATTTGTTTGTAATTAAATGTTTTGTTTGAAACGCAAACCGGAGTGTTGATAACAACCTGAAAGAGGTGGAAGACTGAAGTTTATGTCTTCATTAGGACTGCATAAAAATGAGTGTTTTTGTAATTCACCTTTTGTTCTCTTTTGGTTTCATTAGGCATTTTAATGATTACTTTTTATATCATTAGGGGGTTAATTTAGGATCGCCATTGAGTTTTATTTTCAATCGTTATTGTGTTTACAGGTACTGGTGACATGACTTCAATACCGCCCGCCATTAGTTTGTGGATAAATTAGTAGAAATTTAATAATGATTAGCCAATTTGAATGTTAATTACACGAAGGTAGAAGAAAATATGTATTATTCGTGTGCTGTGTTTAGGCAGAACCTCTAGGCAACAGAAATATTTAAAAACTTATATTCCGAAAATCCTGTAAAAATATGGAAAACGGGGTTTAAAGGCATTCCAAATGACCAGTGAAGGCAATATGTGGCAGTTTTTGCAAGAATGCTACTTCGGCTGGAAAATGTGGACAACGCCTTAAAAATACCTAAAGACGTACTTTGCGACTAGAAAATGTGGATAAGGCCTTATAAATACCCAACTTCACAATACTACTGAGGCGAATATATTCAAAATACCAGTGGTTGGGGACCTACCGTTTTTTGATGGCAACATTTGGCAGTTTTTGCAAGGATGCCACTTCGGCTGGAAAATGTGAACAAAGACGAACTTTGCGACAAGAAAATGTGGATAAGGCCTTACAAATACCCATCTTCACAATACTACTGAGGCGAATATATTCAAAATACCAGTGATTGGGGACCTACCGTTTTGCGATAGCAACATTTGGCAGTTTTTGCAAGGATGCCACTTCTGCTGGAAAATATGGGCAAGGCCTTAAAAATACATAAAGACGTACGTTGCGAATAGAAAATGTGGATAAGGCCTTGCAAATACCCAACTTCACAATACTACCAAGGCGAATATATTCAAAATACCGAAAATCAAGAGGCCATGTGAAATGGAAACAAGAGCAAATACTGGAGCAACATAGAAACAATTTTCTGAAAAGAAATTGTACCCATTAAGACCCTAATTATGAAATTACAGCGGTTCAGTGTTAAATTTAGGCTGAAATTTTCAAAATACAAAAATTTATGAATTACCTGTGTAAGCCAGTTTTGTAAGCCAAAACAAATAAACAAACTGTAAGTTCGGCCGGGCCGAAATTTAAATACCCTCCACCATTTGGTACAAATTTAACAATTTTCCAAAAAAATAATATCCGTTAAAAATTCTGTTAAAATCCTAAAAATACCGAATGTAGCCGTATACCTGCATACGCTACTTTTGTCATAAGCCTGCACAGACAATTTTCTGTCAAAGGCTGTAGTATCCATTACGAACTTCAAATAAAAAAAATTTAAATAATTCCGGTAAATAATGTCTCTAAAATCATCAAAATACCGAATATCGGGGGGTACCGTTATGTGGGGGCTATACGAAGACGAGGACCTACATGGCCCATTTTCAATACCAAAAATCCTGCAGAAATAATACACATTTGAGTAATATTTCATCAACCTACTTTATTTCGTTCGAAAGCTAGAGTGATTTCCACCGACGGATAGACGGACGGACATTGAAAAATCGACATAGAATTTGATGCTGATAAACAATTTATATACTTTATGGGGTCTAAAATTTGATTTGATACTTGTTTCTGGACTGAATTCGGTCGGATGTGACGAAATTCAGTCCATTGGATTGGATAGAGACATATATTGAAGCTATATGCAAATCTTAACCGTTCCTGATATAATTTGGCAGAGGCATTTCTGTGATGTATCTTTATCTTGTTGAAAGAGGAAATATTATGAAAATATAAAACACGATTTTGCCTACAAAGACCTTGTATTTTTTTTTCAAAAAAAAAAAAACTTATATTATTGACGAAGACCAAAAATATCCTTGATTAAACATATGCTATAATATGTTGAAAGCGCCCTTAGGTCCAAAACCATTTTGGTCGTTTTTATACCCTCCAACATAGTATGGAGAGTATATTAAGTTTGTCATTCCGTTTCCCCAAATATACAAAGTATATATATTCTTGATCAGCATAAAATTCTATGTCGATTTAGCGATGTCCGTCCGTCTGTGGAAATCACTCTAGCTTCCGAATGAATTGAAGTAGATTGATAAACATTTTGCTCAAATGTATGTTATGTCTGCCGGACTTTTGGTATTGAAAATTGGCCATGTAGGTCCACGTTTTGGTATAGCCGCTATATAACGGTACCTTCCAATATTCGGCATTTTGATGATTTTAGCGAATTTATTTACCGGAATTGTTTCAAATTTAGTATTTGAAGTTCATAATGGAAAGTACAGCCTAAGACAGAAAATTGTCTTTGCAGGCCCACGTCTTCGTATAGCCCCCATATAACGGTACCTCCCGATATTCGGTATTTTAATGATTTTATGGACATTTTTTCACCAGAATTATTTCAAATTTGGAATTTGAAGTTCGTAATAGATACTACAGCCTAATACAGAAAATTGTCTGTGCAAATCCACATCTTCATTTTTCATCAAAATTATTTTAATATTGGTATTAGAAGTTTGTAAATTGTCTGTGCAGGTCTACGTCTTCGGAGAGCCCCCATAGAACGGTACCTCCCGATATTCGGTATTTTGATTTTATCAACATTATAACAGATTTTTTTAAATTTCGCATTGGAATATTGTAATGGCTTATGACAAATGTTACCTACGCATAGCTACATTCCGTATTTTTAAGACTTTAACAGAATTTTTTATTGGATTTTATTGTTTTTGAAAATTGGCAAATTCGTTCCAAATGGTGGAGGATATTCAAAGTTCGTCCACAGCTTTTTTTACTTGTTCTTCTTAAAATTACACAAAATAGTTCTGTCACCTTTGATTTTTGACCGATGGCATTTGCCGCTCTCTGTGGTTGTTGTCCATTTTACCCGCTAAATATAATCCAATGGGCAACCAAAATGCTAGACTTCTGCAAAACATGCAAAATTCCTTTTCGAATGGATTTTATGATACCTACACCCCTGTGTATATAGATTAGTAGAATAGAGCTTCACATATGGAGCTTCATTGGTGCGAATTTGTGAAATTGTAAATCACACCAACTATGCTAATAGTTTTAATTTGCAATCCAAAGGAACTAATTTATGACAGGAATATCCTCTTCTGAATCGATTTCTTATAAATTTGCCCAGATATTTGTATATTTTTAATTCGGGCTTATAATACCCATTTGGTTAACAATTAACTTGAAATCGAACAAAGATAAATATGGGATATTCAAAATTTTGAGCCTTTGTGGGGGAGGTACCGGAAGGAGTGGACCTATATTGTCCATCTTAACACCAGACCTTGGGTTAATATAGATAATGGGTTCTGTTAAATTTGAAGACAATCGGACTCTCACATTATATTTTTTAAGAGTTATAATTATTCAAAATGTTGACCCTTTGTGGGAGTGTCACTTGACGGAGTGGACCAATATAGTCTATTTTAAAACCTGACCTAGCAAATATTAGGATATGCAAAGTTGGAGCAAAATCTGGTTATCCTTTCTCTTTCTGTGCAAAAAAAAAATATTTTCTGTGGGGGAGGTACCAGAAGGAGTGGGCCGATATTGTCGATCTAAGTTGGACAAAAATATTACGATGTACCCTGTTTGGACCAAATCGAATACTCCCTTCAAGAGTTATCGTGCGCTCCAGCCAGCCAGACAGACGGGCGGATGGACATCGCTAGATCGACTCCAAATGTCCTGAAACGGATTGGTCCATAGAGACCTAGGGTCTAAAACCATTATTTCGACTAGGCACGTTTTGGCCGTATCAAATGATATATACCCTCTGTAGCCATATGGCTGAGGGTATAATCAAGTGATCCTTTAAGTTTCTGGGAAGTAAATTAATTTCCTTGAAAATTTTGACCTTTTGTGGGGGAGGTATCAGAAGGAGTGAACCGATATTGCCCATCTCCGAACTCGATCTAAGTTTGACAATAATATTACGATGTACCAAGTCTGGTCCAAATCGGTTATTCCCTTCCAGAGTTATCGTTCACACCAGCCAGCCAGAAAGGCGGACGGACGTACGTACTTCCTTAGATCTATGCCAAATGTCCTGAAACGAATTTGGTGCAGATATCCTTAGGCCGTTGTCTTTCCATGATGTTCTGATGTTCTCTGTGGAATGTTGGTGTTGTTTTTATGACCGTATTTTTTCTGGTATTTTTTTACGACACTCCCCTCCCAACTCCATTGTTGGTCGTTGGAGTGTTACTAGGCTCTGTAGTTTTGACATTTATTTCGAGGTTAAAAACGGGTATTTTGCCACAATTTTAATCTATTTGCAGGAACTCCAGCTGTAGCTATTATTTTTGGGCGGTGGTGTCATTCCTTTCTCTCTCTATCTCTCTCTAACTCCTCCATGAGGAGATATTTTCTCAGATATTTTCCATGAGGCATATTTTGGTCGTTTGAAATGATAGCATAGACAAATTAGGTATAGACTAAAAAGTTGTCTCATCTGTTATCTTCGAAAAAGTGCTTCAATAGATGTCGTTCATGCTGTAAGAGAGGTTCAGTAGACTCACTCAATTCTCTCAAAATACAAAATATTAAATATTTTTATTATTCTTTATTATTTATCCATTAAAAACGAAACATCGACTTTGTTTACTTTTACATTATCCAAATATGTCGTGAAATATAAAAATATAGAACTTAAATAGCAGAAAAATGAATAAATTGTTTTCGAAGTCGAGTGACTTTACTAGCCCTGAGTGACTTGACTGGCCCAAGATCAACAATAGTGACATCTGCCGGAAGGGGTAAATTTTAAAACTTTTTAGTCTATACCTTAATTTGTCTATGATGATAGCAATAGGATAAGGGTAGCCATATTGGTAAAAGTATAACAATTATTGCATGGTCTTGTTACCTCAAAATACATTCCGAACCCATCTGTCCCATATGCCCACATAAAATACAAACTTTTCAAAATATTTGAATTTATTTTAAAGGAATATTAAAAACAATTCTTAATACTATCTTAACGGTATAAAAAACAATGACTTACAGATTACAAAAACAAACTTGTCTTAAACTACCAACAATCGGAACAAAAAACTTCAACTCATACTCGCTGCATTTAATACTGAAAAGAGCTCCTTAAACTGGGAATCAACCTCGTCTTACCACCACCCTTTGACTTTGTGCAATACCGTCTTGAAAACTGGCACTTTAACGGGAAAAGGGCGGGTCACTTTTATGGGCACATATTTGATGACCTCATAGGGTACGGGTTTCTCAACTGGCACTGGGACATGTTTCTCCACCGGATAGGGCACTACACGTTCTACCGGAATTTTCAAATCTTTCTCCACGGGCACCTGGACATTTTGGGTGATGGGCACATGAATGGGTACTGGCTTTTTAATCGGAATAATAACAGCATGCGATACGGGTATTTGCACTGGCTCATGGACGGGCACGTGCAATTTCTTCACAACCGGATACGGAACATAGTTGATGACATCGGGTTGCTTCTCTTCGTGGTGTTCGCCAGCACCAATACCGCCACCACCGCTGGGTGGAGTCGGTGGCAAATAATTGCTGTGATGATCGTGAGCCTGTTGTATGTCCTCGCCATATGACGAGCTACTTTCGGCTGCCTGTTCGACGCTGTTGTAATTGTAGTCATCGGACTGGTGATAGCGGAGTTGTTGTTGTTGATGCTGGTATTGCTGGGCATAATGTGGAGGAGTCTGGTAGTGTGGTTGGTATGTTTGGTGAGTTTGTTGCGTGAGTTCATTGTAACCGGATGCTGAATCGTAATGATGCAGAAAATTGCCTTCAGAGATTTTGTCGTTATTACTGCTACTGATGGAGCTATCCAGGGTAATGCCACCACCACCACTACCACCGCCGCTGCCTTTGGCCCCCGCATACTGATGATAACCGGAGTAAGGTGTTGACGCTGAAAATGATGTTGAAAGTTTACCAAAGTTCCATGATGGCCGGAAACCATTACTTCCGCCATTATTTGCGCTGACTGACGTTGCACCCAGACCTGCATTGTGCGTACCGGCTGCCTGTAAATTATAAATAGCTGAGTGCAATGCAGCATTGCCACCCAATCCATAATCGTGTTGCTGGTATTGCTGCTGCTGTTGTTGACTTGGGCCATTCTCTGCTGCATAGTCATGTTCCTGCTGGTCCTCGTAGATGGGCTTGGCCTCCGTATATGCTGATGGTTGATGCGTTTTAATGTGGGCAGCTGCTGCTGCTGTATCATAACCATAACCAACACTGCCACCAATTCCCGAACTGCTTCTAATGTGTTGCAAAGCCGACAGACTTGAAAGACTATTTAGAGTGGATGCCAATCCAGCACTGCCACCAACGGCGGATGTTGCCAACGAAGAGTAACTTCTTTTTATGGAGTTACCATCCTCGGCTTGCTGGCCTGCATCGGCATCTGGATGTAGCTGCTGCTGCTGATGCTCCAGCTGACCTTGCTGGGTAATGTGACGTGCCAATCGCTTAATCGACCCAGCAGTCTCGTCTATTGACGCTTTATTTATGTGGTGCTTCTGATGGTTCACATCCATTTCCGTTTGTTTTAATGACGTTGCAGCTGTAACCTCAGCTGCCATGGCGGCTGCCGGTGTTGTTGTTGCGGATAATGATGATTCATAGACAATTAACACCGTTGCCAGGATAAGCAACATTTGCTGTCAGTTTTCATTTAAGTTCGTGAAGAAATTTATGGTGGTGATGGAGAAGATAGCAAACAAAAAAAAAACAGAGAAAAGAAGAAAATCGTAATAAAAACTTGATTACAAAATGTTTCGCTAAATTTTATATATATTAAATTGAAATTCCAAAATTGTAGGAAAATTAAATGCATTACTTCTATAAAATGTCTACTCTTTTTAAAATGTGTAAAAATTTTTAGAACCGGATCTTCCTATCTGTCCTATGTCCGTCTGCCATGCGAATACGTGGACCAGCATAGACAATTTTCTGACACAGGCTGTAGCATCCATTACGAATTTCAAATACGATATATCAATCAATTTCGGTAAGTATTGTACCTAAAATCGTCAAAATACCGAATATAGGGAGGAACTGATGTATGGGGCCTATACGAAGACCTGGACCTGCAATTTTCTGTCATAGACTGTAGTACCCATTATGAACTCTAAATACCAAATTAGAAATAATTCCGGCGAATAATGTCGCTAAAATCATGAAAATACCGAATATCGGGAGATACCGTTATATGGGGGCTATACGAAGACGTGGACCTGCACAGATAATCTCCTGTCATGGCATTTAGCATCCATTATGAACTTCAAATACCAAATTAGAAATAATTCCGGCAAATTTTGTCGCTAAAATCATCAAAATACCGAATATCAGGAGGTACCGTTATATGGGGGCTATACGAAGACGTGGACCAGCACAAACAACCTCCTGTCATGGGCTGTAGCATCCATTACGAACTTCAAATACCAAATTTGAAACAAATCTGGCGAATAATGTCGCTAAAATCATCAAAATACCGAATATAGGGAGGTAGTGGTATGTTGGGGCTATACGAAGACGTGGACCTGCACAGACAATTTTCTGTCATAAGCTGTAGTATCCATTATGAACTTCAAATACCAAATTAGAAATAATTCCGGCAAATTATGTCGCAAAAATCATCAAAACACCGAATATCGGGAGGTGCCGTTATATGGGGGCTATACGAAGACGTGGACCTACGTGGCCCATTTTTTGTTTTAAGCCGTAGTATCTATTACGAACTTTAAATATTAATTTTGAAACAATTCCGGTAAATAATGTCGCTAAAATCATCAAAATACCGCATATCGGGAGGTACCGTTGTATGTGGACTATACGAGGACGTAGACCTTCATGGCCCATTTTCAATACCAAAAGTCCTGCATACATAATAAACATTTGAGTAAAATTTTATCAACCTACTTCATTTCGTTCGGAAGCTATAGAGATTTCCACAGACGGTCAAACGGATAGACGGTAGACGTACGGATATTGATAAATCGACATAGAATTTCATGCTGATCAAGAATATATATACTTTGTAGGCTCTAAAATGTATATTTCCAGGTGTTACAAACGGAATGACAGACTTAATATACCCTCCTTACTATGGTGGAGGGTATAAAAATTGCAGAAATATGGACGAATGTGGAACTTGTCCCCCCTATTTACCCAGCGATCCAAATGTTGGACGTCCAACGCGTTTGCGCAAAGTCTGAAGGTTTTTCCGACGTGCCTTAGGACGTAGGTTGAAATTTTGACCAATATGTTTGAATTATTTTTTTCTTGTTGTAGAGTTGGGGTAGATTTCTCACCCTTTTTGAGAGGTTTTTGTGCTCATACATTGTGGATAAAAAAATGAGTAATTGTTGTCGTGCCGTCTTACTTCGTAAGACTTTTCTTAGGAATTTGTAACGAAAACTATAGAAAGTCGATTTCGGTTTGAAATCGTTCCGACAACTCTAATTTCCTTTCCAAATTTCCCATGAATATTCTAGCGAATTTGATCCGACTTAGGTTCGAAATACATTTACAACTTCAGACTTTCATACGACCCTTTGATTTGGCAACACTTCAACCACTCTATATAAATTTCGGCCAGATGTCGTACCGAATACGCATCCGAAATTGGAAATTTCATTCGACTTTTGGTTCGAAGTCGGACCGAACACGGACAAATTGGTTCGCTGGGAACACACATAAAAAATTTGAATTCTAAGGATATTGAAAGAGAAAATATTGATTGATACTAATAGATATGTCTCAGTTTAATAGAACCACTGTTTAGTCAAAATCACTCACAGCGGTACTTACATAAATCCAAAGTCCAGAGGAAACGACCCTTCTTCATATCGTCGATCTTAGTATTAACCTTTTTCATTATTATAAAATTCACGGATTTTCAATAAACATTCTTCAACTTTAAAATATACCTAAGAACAGAATTATTTCCGAAAGAAAAAACTAATAAATACAGACTTTTGCTATCCCTCGGCTACTGATTTGTGAAAATACTACATCAATCTTAATAATACGGACCGTGGTGGTGATGGTGGTGGTGGTCATAAGCATCATAAATCTTGGTTTGTCATTAACAACATTACACGATTGGCATTACATTCAGCAAATGCAGACGGTCGGACTGCAGTAGTGACTGCCTCAAGCATTTCGCTTGCAACAAATCACGAGATTAACAAAAGCGCTCTCCAAACTTAAATCAATCAAAGTACGGCAGCAACTTAACTCATGCAGCGACACCAATGAACAGCAGCAAAAACAATATACAAAGACCCATACAACAGGCGCAATGGCAGGCAGGCAGGCAAGCACATAAGCCATATAAACTTTGGCTTAAACAGATGACGATTCTGGTTGACTGGCTGATTGTTTGGCTGGTCTAAATCACACACACACACACTCACATACACACAGCGACACTCACACACAGTGGGTGTTCACTGCACTAAGTGGCGATGTTGACGACGATGTTAATGATGACGGCATAGCTGGTGATTATGAATGCAACAACGATACACCTTGGGATGTGGTGGGCCGGGTTGGAGCATTTCTGGGATCTAACATGCATCGGTGTGTGTGTGCACCTCTATGTGAACGGGCGATTATCAAACACAGAACGTAGACAACAATTTTAGCCATTCGTAATGATGGGTTTTGGCATTACATTTAATCCCATGGTACACACGGTGCTATTGCATACAAAATCGGTCATGGGAATTCATGCCGGCATCATCATGTGATTACGGTTGCGTGGGGGGGAGGTAGCGATAAAAGGGGATAAACATTTCCTCTGTTTAAATGTGAAATGCACTGCATGGGCAAAATCGAATATTGAATCAGCGCCAACTAAAGTCAATAAATGATGGCATTACAAATGACGCTGTAAGAAGATGGCTTATATACATTTGATGGAGATTTTTTTTCATACCAAATGAGAGATTTCAACAACTATCTTTTATTTAGATACGCAAATCTATAGACTAATTGGCAAAAATACAAATTAATTGAATTTCATTCAAATTCGCATGTGAATTATTGTTTTCAAAAACCATTCCTTGGAAAAGAACAAAATAGTGTGAAATACTGCGCTGCTGCAGATTTATTATATCGCATGAGATTTTTTTTTAATTTTTTTATACCCTACACCACAAGGTGGTCAGGGTATTACGTATTTGTGCATTTGTTTGTAACAGGCAAAAGGAAACGAGATAGACCCATAGTTCCTTTTGATGATCTGCATAGAATCACTTTCTGAGTTGATTTATGCATGTCAGTCCGTCTATCCGTCCGTCCGTCCGTCCGTCTATCCATGTATTCTTGTGAACAAAATGCAGGTCGCATTTATTATCCGATTGAGATGAAATTTTGCAAACAACATTTGTTTGGCCCAAGGACGAACCCTATTGAAATTGGAGATAATCGGTAAAAAAATTAGATATAGCTACTTTCTTCGTCCGATTTGCATTTTATTGTGCACCAAACGTGTAATATCAGCCCGAATTGTATTGAATTTGGCATATACACACAAATTAGGAATGGAAATATGTATGCCAAATTTAATCGAAATCAGTTCAGATATAGCTATAGCTCCCATATATATTGTTCCACCGATTTGTTATTTTTGTCCACCGCCGCCGTAATATGCACTCTGCAACAACAATATTTGGGGAAATATGTCAAATACAGCTCAGAAATACATTTGCTAAATTTTATCGAGATCGGTTTGGATATAGCTCCCATATATAACTTCGTCCGATTTACCATTTATTACGCACCAAACGTCTAATATTTGTCCAAATTAGATGGAATTTGACACATACGACCGAATTTAGTCTAGAAGGTAGTATGCCAAATTTGGTGAAGATCGGTTCAGATATAGTTATAGCTCCCATATATATTGTTCATCCGATTTATTGTATTTGTTACCCACAGCCGTAATATGCACTCCGTGACAACGATATTCAGGGAAATATACCAATCCGATTTCAAATTAATTTCGCACCAAATGGGCAATACAAGTCCGAATTTAAAAGATACAAATGCTTCGGCATATTTAGTCCTTTGAATTTTAAATTATAATTATAATCATAGCGTGTATGATTGAATTCTCCCATAAAAACTTTTAATTATTAAGTGGAGCTCAACTAACCTAAACCATATGGCTAAGCTAGGCTGGGGCTAAAAAGTGTCTCATCCAAAATAACGGTCTTAGACCCAAGGCCTCTTTGGACCAAATCCGTCTTAGGATATTTGGAGTCGATCTAGCGATGTCCGTCCGTCCCTCTGGCTGTGTGGCTGTTCCGCACGATAACTCTCGAATAGAATATCCGATTTATTACAAACTCGGTACATCGTAATATTATTATCAAACTTACATCAAGTTCGGAGATGGGCAATATCGATCCAATCCTTCTGGTAGCACCTACACAACAAAAGATCGAAATTTTCAAAAAAAATTTCAGCACAGAACCAGAAAGGACAATCCGATTGTGCTCCAAATTTACAGATTCTAATATTTGGACAATATCGGTCCACCTCGTCAAGTACCTTCCCCATAAAGGGTCAACGTCTTAAATAATTATAGTTTTTATAAAATGAGGTGTAAGCCTCCGATTGTCTTCAGATTGTGAAGATGAAATATATATTCTGGTACCTCCCACACAAAGGGTCAACATTTCGAATATCTTTAAAGCTCATAAAACGCGAAATTAACATCCGATTCCATTCATACTTGGTACATCTCAATATTTCCGTCAACACAAGATCTGTTATAAAGATGGTAGAGTTCGGATCATTCATTATGGTACCTCTCCCACAAAGGGTTGAAGTTGTGAATAACCAAAACGATTATAAAATCCGAATAAGCATCCGGGTTTCTTCATATTTCACCCGTTATTTCTACTAACACAATATCTGCTGTGAAGATGGGATGTATCGGTCTACTCCTTCTGGTACCTCTCCCACTGAGGGTCAACATTTTGAATATCCAGGCTTGGCACATCTCAACATTTCCATCAGCACAAGATCTGTTATAAAGATGGTAGAGATGGGACCATTTCTTCTAGTATCTCCGCTACATAGGGTTCAAGATTTCGAAAAACAAAACGCTTAAAGAAAGCGAAATAAGCATCCAACCCTCTTCAAATTTCTAACACAATATCTGCTGTGAAAATGGGATGTCAAAATGGGAAGGGTCACAATTTTAAATCAGTCATAACTTGCGAAACAAGTCAGTAATTCGTTACAACTTGGTATCTCTAAATGTTTCTCTCAGCCAGAAACCTGAGATGAATATGGAAATTATAATTTCGCGTACAATTGGATACACATGTTCGATTTTCTTGTAATTTTGCACATTTCAACATTTTTATTTGTATTAGGCGAATTGTGAAAATGTAATGCTCTGGTCGACTATATCTGGTACCTCACGGACGTTTTACCATTTTCTAAAAATGTTCACAAATCTCATATAAAAGGAAGTAGTCGAAATAGTCCAAACCTGGCACGTCGCAATATTTATATGATATTTATTTAGGGCCGATATGAAATAGACAATATTGGCCCACTCCTTCGGTGGAGGGTCAACAATTTGAATAATAATATGCAAATATTAAGACGTGCAAATATTAGCTAAATCGCTCTTTGCTTTTTATAAGGAATGAGAGGGCGTGTGTCGATTTTTATGTTTAATGGACCGATTAAGGGTATGAAATTGACTTTGTCACGAGGATTATTCAAAAATTATACCTGTCAACTGAAGTGATGACAAAAAATATTAAATTCTAAGTAATCATATCGAACTTAATAAGGGATGTTTTAGGACACTTGTCAGAACTCAAAATAAATATTACCAACCAACTTGATGTGTTCTATGGGAATGTTATCCTTAACTTCAAGCGCTCCAGTCCGAAGATGGACTGAATCGTTTGGGAGACTCGTGGAATTGGAATCATGGAGTTCTTTGTAGCTTATTTTTTATACCCTACCACATACTGTGCTCAGGGTATTCTGTCCTTTTGCATTTGTTTGTAACATGGAGAAGGAAGCGAGATAGACCCATAGTAACTTTTGACGATCTGTGTAGGATCAGATTCGGAGTAGACTTATGCCTGCCCGTCCGTCCGTCTCTATATATTTTAAACAAAGTACAGGTCGCATTTATTGTCTGATTGAAAATAAAGTTCCTACATATCAGTAGTTTGGCCCAATGACCAACCCAATTGAAATTGATGATAAACTGTCCAAATTTAGATATAGCTTAGATATAGCTTCCATATACAGGGTTGCCCATATTCGACGAGCCCATCTGGCAACGCCATAACTTTTGACAGAGATGTCACATCGCTTAATGACATACCGCGTTTGAAGCGTCAGTCCAAGCAGATTTTTACCATGAACCAATACACGCCACGCGAGCGCTCTGAAAAAGTTGAAATTTACATTCAACAGAAGAAGTCAATTGTGAAAACTCAACGTGCTTTTAAAACATTAAAAAATGTGAGAAGTGCGCCTTCTAAGAACACCATTAAACGTTTATACGAAAAATTTTCGACTGGTAAGGCTCTTTCTAATCCGAAGAGGCCATATAAAAGTCGACCAAGGTGATCGGCCGAGAATATCGCAGCCGTACGAGCCAGTGTTGAGAGGTCCCCAAGAACATCCCAAAAACGCCGTTCTCAGCAGTTGGTGGAAATCGGTTCAGATATAACTATATCTCCTACATATATTGTTCATCCGATTGGTTATCTTTGTCCTCCACAGCCATAATATGCACTCCGTAATAACTACATTTGGGGAAGTGTATCAAATACAGTTCAGAAATACATTTGCTAAATTTTATCGAGATCGGTTCAGATTTGGACATAGATTCCATATAAATCTTTACACGATTTCAATTTTATTGTGCACCAAATGGTTTGTATAAACCCGAATTGAGTGGATTTTGGCTTATATGAACGAATTCACATTCGCAAACTGCACACCACAACAACGATATTTGATCCCAGCTATCACATACAGGATAGAAATACCTCTGGTAAATGTTATAGACTTCGGATCAAATTTTCCGATTTTCATCCGATTTCGCATTTATTGTACCTAAAAAGCATAGAATTAGCTCGAATAATATGGATTTCCATGAATATCGTTTCACCGTCAAATTTAGTAGAAATTAATAGGAGGATATATCTCGGCTATCGGCTTTAGATCCATAATACGCATTCAAAAACGATCTTAGTTGTTATGATTTACTTCTCATAAATTTCCCATAAAAACGTTTATTTGATATGGGTAGCTCTACTAATATGCAAAGTGGTGTAGGGTATTATAAAGTCGGCCACTCCCGAACTTAGGTCTTTTTTACTGGTTAATAATGATTCGGCGGCTAACCCAACAAAGACGCAATATGTACAGAGTTATTTTTTGAGATGATCGCAAAATATTTAGGAGTTGAAATGGACCAAAAACAGAAACTATTCTTGATTCTTCTATTGCTTTACAGGCCACAATTATAGACCGATCGGCGCGGAATTTTGCATAGAGTTAGAGTTTAGGACTGGGCATAAGCGTGGATGGTCATCGGACCTTATTTAGTGGGTAAAAAATAGTATAAAATTTTTTATAAAAATACGACAATTAACACTAAACCGAGTATATTTTGAATCCTGGTGAAATCCCAAATTTACTTCTGACCGTTATATTGATTCTTATATCCAAAATATCGCATAAATATTATAGCAAAATTTATACAATCTCATATATCAATGAATGGGATGTGAGTTAGACCGCTTTTAAGTCAAGAACAGCTGGACTGATTTTCACAATTCTCATTAATTCGGAATGATCTCTTGTCAGAAAAGGATAAAATCTACGAATATCATGTAAACGTATGCCAATAAAAAAGTGAATATTTTTTGTTACATTTTTTGTTCAATTTTTATTATATTTTTTATCGCATGCGATTTTTATATTCTACAACACTATGTGTTGGGGGTATTATAAGTTTGATTGGGCCAAAAATTATGTAAAACCTCAAAATATTTGTTTCCCACATAGGAAAGTATATATGGATCTTCCTATCTCACCGAGATGAGTCGATCTAGCTATGTATGTCCGTCCGTCCGTCTGTCCATCTTAATTTGTAATCAAGCTACAGGTCGCAATTATGAACCGATCCTCACGAAATTGAAATTGGAGGTGGGGTTATGGACAGAATAGAACCCTATTGTTTTTGAAGATGATCGCACGATATTTAGGGGTTGAAATGGACCAAAAAACAGAAAAATTTACTGATTTTGCAGTTGCTCTACAGGCCACAATTATGAACCAATCGACACGAAAATTTGCATGGAGTTAGAGTTTAGGAGTGGACAGAAACCTACTGATTTTGCGGCCATCGGGTAATATTTAGTGGGTGAAATAGGCCACAACATTTGTGTTAAATAAAAGTCAACTTTTCCATTAAACCGCGAATATTGTTAATCCCAGCGAAAACACAAATAGAAGAACAGGTCAATACTGACCGTTACGTAGATGCCGATAGTAAAAATATCGGATTTATATAGCGAAATATATACAATTTGAATATACGAATGAATGGCAGGTGCGATTTTGACAAATTTTGTCAATTCACAATGCCCTCTCAATATAAAATTATAAAATCTAAGAAAATCGCATAAAAAGACGCCAATAATGATGTTAATATAGAGTTTGTAGTATTTTGTGACATTTTTTTCTTTTTTCATATTTTTATCGCATGCGATTTTTTCAATTTGACTTAGTATTGAAATGTATATTTTGTAATATTTTTTCACCTTACAACACAGGTTGGGGTTATTATATACATTCTGCTATTATCGTCCGATCCTTACGAAAAAGGGTAGGGTTATGCACAGAAGGGCTAGCCCTATTCTTTTCAAAGATGTTCGCAATATATTTAGGGGTTGAAATGGACCAAAAACGGAAAAAAAATCCTGATCACACAATTGAATTCGACACGCCTGAGAAGAGCGTTAAGGACAGGAAAGAATTCTAGCATTTTGGATGACCATTGGATTATATTTAACTGTAAAATGGACCAAAATCAGCTAACAGCACGACGAAGTGCGTAAATATTGTTCATAATGCTAAGGGTAATATCTGGGCCGTACTCCGTAACATAATTTCAAGCGAAATCTTCCAAAATGGATTCGGACATTAAGGGGCTTCTTACATATTGTAGTGTTGTAGGGTATCATATGGTCGGCCCCGCGCGACTATAGCCTTTGCTTACTTTTTTTTAAGTTTCGCATTTGAATACACAGGTTCATGTCGTCGTATAGACCCTAATATAGTAGCTACATTCGGTATTTTTAGGATTTTAACAGAATTTTTAACGGATTTTATTGTTTTTGAGAATTGCCAAATTCGTTCCAAATGGTGGATGGCATTCAAAGGTCGGTCCGGCCGAACTTTTAGCTTTTTTACTTGTTATTTTTATAAATCAAACAATGATATCCAAATGTTCAATATTTAATCTTCAATTGATTATTTGATATTCACTATGCCACTTGGCCCTTTCTTTTAATCCCGAATATACATTTAACGATCACCCGAAAGCTCTTTTGATTTCATTATTTTCAATATTTCATACAAAAAAATGAAACATTTTCAAAATCTTTCACTCCTTACATCGTCAATATTCGCTCTGCACACAAAACACATAATACAATGTTTCTTTATTTTACAAAACGATTTGTAATAATCCTTCGACGAACACTTCTATGACACTTTCCAAAAAAAAAAAAAAAAAAAAAAAAAACATCCACTTGTAATGCATTTAATCCTTAGTCCTTTCGCTGCTGTTCAAAAATTCAAATTCTTACCAAATTGTTTGACATCATTCCGTTTCTGGTGGAAGTTTTCGTTTAAATTTAAATGGGTTCCTCTTTCCTTTCCTTTTTTCTTTCCTTGAACACAACTTCCTTTTTATTTCGTTTTGCCAATATTCTTAGAGAGATTTTTCTGTGTGTGAACGTTTTTGTTTTTGCTTTCTCGTTTATTTGTTTTTTCTATTGAAGTATAACTTTATCCCTTTGTGGCGGTTGGCAACTTAATGTGAGTCAATGCAAAACTTGCATTTGAATTTATATGATTTGGAAATATTTATTTAAGAAGGAAACCCCATTTCAATCCAAACAATCTTCTTTGGCTCACACTCTCACTCACTCTCTCTTTTTCGGTCTTTCTCCCAAATCGTTGTCTAAGCAGCCAGGGCCACCACAATGAAAGCCAAGTTAGGAAAAAGGCACCATCAACCATCTACAGCTGAAAGTTGGAGCAAACGATTGCCAGCCAAGCTGGAGTAAAAACACCATTGCAAGCAGCCAAAATGTAGCAAAACAAATGAAGCATAACAAAACAGTCTGCTGCGAATTGGATGCAAAATAATAACGCCAACAGCAACAACAACGAAAGCTTGGTTGAAAAAAAGCTCAAAGGAAGCTAAGCGGGGAAGTCAAGAGAGCCCAAGAAAAAAGAGTTCAATCGGTTTTTGGTGTATTTGTTTAAAACATTTGAGTTTTCTGCTGGCTGGTGGTGGCGCTGCTGCTACCTACCATTGCCAATTGGGGAAAATTGGCGCCATAGGATGAACGGATGTAAATGTAAGGAAATCATGCTATAGATTAGCACAGTAGGAAATAAAGATCATAGAAATGTTTATTGAGCTACGACAAATGCATGTGTATATAGGTCATGCTCACGAATGTGTGAGGGAATTGAACACCATATCGGATGAAACCTATATATAGGGGAGCTATAGCTATAAGGGTTGCCCATATTCGACGGACCTTTGGGCCCATTCCAATCGACGAGGCTTGTCCGCAGGCGACATTCTTTGCGTCAATTGAATTTTGTACGGGAACAAATGCAAATCAATGCGAATAATCCGTTGTAACGTGGACCGAGCCATGCCCAACTGCTGAGAACGGCGTTTTTGGGATGTTCTTGGGGACCTCTCAACACTGGCTCGTACGGCTGCGATATTCTCGGCCGATCGCCTTGGTCGACTTTTATATGGCCTCTTCGGATTAGAAAGACGGACGCTTAATGGTGTTCTTAGAAGGCGCACTTCTCACATTTTTTATTGTTTTAAAAGCACGTTGAGTTTTCACAATTGACTTCTCTGTTGAATGTAAAATTCAAATATTTCAGAGCGCTCGCGTGGCGTGTATTGGTTCATGGTAAAAATCTGCTTGGACTGACGCTTCAAACGCGGTATGTCATTAAGCGATGTGACATCTCTGTCAAAAGTTATGGTGTTGCCAGATGGGTCCGTCGAATATGGGCAACCCTGTATCTGAACCGAATTCGACGTACTGGCTTTTAGACTGAATTCGGTCAGATGTACCAAAATTCAGGCCGTTCGGATTGACATTAGCCATTTTGTTGAACAATAACCCGAAGTCGGTTGAGGACATATACAGGGTGAGATGAAAAAAACTGCAACCAAATTCAGACTGCTGTCATTTCTAAGCCACTCGTCCGACAGCTATTAAAAGTTTTCCAATGACAGCTCATTATATTGTTTACAAGCGTACAATAGAATTTATGTGAGAATTTTCCAGAAAAAAAGTTATTCGTGATGGAATTCAAGCGTGAAAGGGTGATTTCTTTATATTTGGCTGGAAAACCGCAAGTGACTATCGTTAGAGCACTGCAGCATTTAAATGTGAATAAATCTTTTGTGGCTCGTACCATCGCTCGTTACTGTGACACTGGTAGGACGGAAGAAAACACCAACATCAGAAGAAATGGTTTGAAAAGTAAAGAAGCGACTTGATCGAAATCCGCGTCGCAGAGGCCAAGAAAATGGCTCGTAAGGTGGAAATATCGCAATATTCCATTCGGCAAGTATTGAAAAATGAGCTCGGGGTAAAGCCATTGAAATTCCAAAAAGTGCAAGAACTTACACCGCAATAGAAAGAAAACACACTCAGAAGAGCTAAAGGGTTGCTTCGCTTGGCCAAAATTGGTGAACCGGCGAATTTGGTTTTCTCCTATGAGAAAACATTCGTTGTGCAGCAGTTTGTAAATAAGCAAACTGGTCGTGTTTACTTGCCAAATAGGTCAGCTGAAAATGTGCATCTTCGATTGGTGCACTCAAGCGCCGGCCATGGTGATGGTGTGGGCCGCCTTAAAAACCGATGGTCCTTCTCCGCTCGTATTTATCGACCGTGACATCAGAATAAATGACGAATATTATGGCGAAAGTATTCTGGAGGGTGTATTAAAGCCTTGGACACGCATACATTTTAGCCGCAGACCTTGGACATTCCAATAGGACTCAGCAACATCGCACTCAGCACTCAGTCACCCAAGCATGTTTGCAAAATGAGGTTTCTCGCTTCATTTTCAGCGCACAATGGCCACCAAAATCTCCGGATAACAATCCGTTGGACTATTGTATCTGGAGTATTTTGGAAAGCAAGGTTGGCATTAAAAAATGTCAATATGCCAAACACTTCAAACAAGCGCTTCACCGGGAATGGGCCAAAAAACCGCAGAGAAACATTCGAGCAGCGTGTGACGGTTTCATTGACCGTTTGAAGGCCATTATTCGTGCCAAAGGTGACCAATTCGAACAAATCTAAACTTATTCTAAAATTTTATGCTATTTCTGACATTTTTATACCATACACCATAAAGTAGGCAGGGTATTATGTCTTTGTGAATTTGTTTGTAACAGGCAAAATTAAACGAAATAGACCCATAGTTCCTTTTGATGATCTGCAGAGAATCACATTCTGAGTCGATTTATGCATGTCCGTCCGCCCGTCCATGTTTCTTTGTGAACAAAGTACAGTTCGCATTTATTACCCGATCCAGATGAAAGTGTTTGTTTGGCCCAAGGACGAACACTATTGAAATTGGAGACAATCGGTAAAAATTTCGGTATAGCTCCTATATATATCTTCGTTCGATTTGCCTTTTATTGTGCACCAAACGTGTAATATCAGCCGGAATATTATGGAATTTTGCACATACAACCAAATTAGGCCTGAAAATATGTATGCCAAATTTGATCGAAATAAGTTGAGATATAGCTATAGCTTTAATATATATTGTTCATCCGATTTGTTATTTTAGTCCTCCGCAGCCGTAATATGCACTCTGCAACAACAATATTTGGGAAAATATTTTAAATGCAGCTCAGAAAAACCTTTGCTAAACTTAATCGAGATCTGTTTGGATTTGGATATATCCCCCATATATAACTTCGTCCGATTTACCTTTTATTGTGCAACACACGTCTAATATTTGCCCAAATGGGATGGAATTTGACACTTTTTGTGCCTAGAAGCTAGTATGTCAAATTTGGTAAAGATCGGTGCAGATATAGCTATAGCTCCTATATTTATTGTTCATCCGATTTGTTATATTTGTTACCCAAAGCCGTAATATGCACTCCGTAACAACGATATTCAGGGAAATATATGAAATACAGCTCAGAAATGTCTTTGCCAAATTTTATCAAGATCGGTTCAGATTTGGATATAGCGCCCATATAAATCAAATGGGCAATACAAGTCCGAATTTAAAAGGTGCAAATGTTTCGGCATATTTAGTCTTTTGAACTTTAAATTATTATTATAATCATAGCGTGTATGATTGAATTCTCCCATGAAAACTTTTAATTGTTATGTGGAGCTCTACTAAATTAGTTAAGTAGTGTAGGGTATCATAAAGTCGGCCCCAACCGACTTTCTTTACTGGATTAGCTATTATCTGATTAAGATATATATGGGAGCTATATCTTAATCTGAACCGATCTCGATGTAATTTGACAGAGGTTGAGCGTTTGAGCGTTATCTGAAGTCCGCTACCAAATATGATTTTTGTGAAGTGCGCATTAGGCATGTGAGGGATGTAAAACCTCAAATCAGATGCAACATGTACATGGGAGCAATATATATCTGAACCGATTTAAACCAAATTTGATGTACTTGCTTCTAGGCTGAATTCGATGCTTCTAGACTGAATTGGCCATTATGGGAGCTATACTTAAATCTTATCCGATTATCGCCAATTTCAATAGGGTTCCAGACCAAAAAAGATATTGTTTGGAAAATTTCATCTTAATCGGATAATAAATGCGAACTGAATTTTGTTTACAAGAATACTTGGAGGGACGGACGAAAAGACGGAATGACTTGCATAAATCGAATGAGAAAGTGAAGATTTTCAAAAGTACATATGGGTCTATCTCGCTTCCTTCTCCATGTTACAAACAAATGCACAAAGACATAATACCCTCACCCTTATGTGGCGTAGAGTATAACAAATTAAAAAGCAGTAAGTTCGGCCGGGCCGAACTTTGAATACACTCCACAATTTGAATGAACTTGGAAATTTTCAAAAAAATAAAATCCGTCTGTTAAAATCTTAAAAAATACCGAACATACCCGTTATATTGGGGTCTTTACGACGTGGACCTATATAGACATTGTTGTCATGAGCTATTACCATATTCATATTCGAAACTTGAAACAATTCCGGTGAATAATGTAGCAAAAATCATCAAAATAGCGAATATCGGAAGGTACGGTTACAATTTTCTGTTACAGCCTACAGCATCCATTATGAACTTCAAATGCGACTTCTTAAACAATTTCGGTGAGTATTGTACCTAAAGTCGTGAAATTCCGAATATAGGAAGGTACTTATATATGGGGCCTACACGAAGACCTGGACCTGCATAGAAAACTTTCTGTAACAGGCTGTAGTTTCCATTACGAACTTCAAATACCAAATTTGAAACAATTCCGGTGAATAATGTCGTTAAAATCATAAAAATACCGAATATCGGGAGGAACCGTTATATGGGGACTAAACGAAGACGTGGGTCTGCACAGAAAATTGTCTGTCTTGGGCTGTAGTATCCATTTCTAACTTCAAATACGACATCTCAAACATTTTCGGTGAGTATTGTACCTAAAATCGTCAAAATACCGAAAATAGGGAGGTACTGATTTTTGGGGCCTATACGAAGATCTTGACCTGCACAGGTCAACGAATCTCAAATACCAAACTTGAAACAATTCTGGGGAATAATGTCGTTAAAATCATTAAAATACCGAAAATCGGGAGGTACCGTTTAATGGGGGCTGTAGGAAGACGTGCAATTTCAAATGCCAAATTTGAAAAAACACCGGGGAATAATGTCATCAAAATACCGAATATCGGGAGGTAACTTTATATGGGGGCTATATGAAAACTTAGACCTACATGGCCCATTTACGAACATGCCTACTATCTCGATTTGTTCGAAAAATAAGAATAAACATGCATTTCATCCCATTGTGCAACCATCATCAACATTTTATTCTCATTTATTTATACACGAAGTCTCTGCTCGCACAGCAGCTCTATGCTGGTAGCCAAGTTTTCAATTTGAAAACGAAAATTCATAGCCAGCTAAAAGCAACCCGAGCGTCAATAGAAAGGAAACAGGGCAGACATAAGTTTAGGCATTGATGATGTTTCAGTTTTGCATTCAAAAAAGCAAAAGGAAATCGAAATGGATCAGCCAAATATTTCGAAGAGAGTGTAGCTGGCGTGTAACGCTCTAAGTAAATGGCAAATGTTTAGACAGTCGAAATGTAGTCGTCGTTGTTTGCAAATCTCACAGAAATGTGAGTTACTAAGTTGCACAGTCAGTGAGTTACTAAGCCCAGCCAGCCAGCCAGTGAAGAATATGAAAATGCATTGAGTGTGTTTCGGCTGTCTGTCTGTCTGTCCCTTTGTATTGTTTGCTCCTATTATCACTTGTACATGACATTGTTTAACATAAATGATATTCACCCGGAGGCACACTGCTGGGGCGTGAAGCACACAGCGCACTCTCTGTGTAAAATGGTGTGGAAGTAACTAACGGTTATGCAAATTTGCCTTCAAAGTACCTTGAAACAGTTTTCGTTACTCTTTTAGCCTAAAATAATACGAATAAAAAATTATTGTTTATTACAAACGAAAAGTTATGCTTGAGGTATTTTTATGTCAGCATCATTTAGGTGGTTAGGGAAAAATGAAATTATTTAAGAGTGAATAAATTAAAATGTGAGATGTGAGAATTCTGATTTAAAATAATCTAGATCGGATTTGGGCTATTCTAGTGAAAAGTGAAGCAAGTTTCGGTCCAATATCATATATTTGTATACCCTCAGTCATATGGCTGCAGAGGATATGTATCACTTGATACTACCAAAATGTGCCTCATCAAAATAACAGTTTTAGATCCTAGGTCTCTTTGGTCCAAATCTGTTTCAGGACATTCGTAGTCGGTCTGGGGATGTCCGTCCGTCCGTCTGACTGGCTGGTGCGCATGATAACTCTGGAAGGGAGTATTTGATTTGGTCCAAACTTGGTACATCGTAATATTATTCTCAAACTTCGATCGAGTTCGGAGATGGGTAACATTGGCACACTTCTTCTGGTACCTCCCCCACAAAGTTCGAATTTTGCATAGAAAATAATAAAGAACACCGAAGTATCATCCAATTTGCAAATCTCCATATCTTGGTCATCGAAATATCAGACTTAGTCCCTAGGTCTCTTTGGACCAAAATTCAGGATATTCTATGGCCGTCCGTCTGTCTGGCTGGCTGATACGCACGAAAACTCTTGATTCGATATTCAATTTGGTCCAAACTTGGTGCATCTTAATATTATTATCAAACTTAGATCGAGTTCGGAGATGGATAGCATTGGTCCACTTCTTCTGGTACCTCCCCCACCAAAGGTTAAAATTTTCATAGAAAAAAATTTTCGTTTTTATGTAAGAGGTTTAGAAATGGAATTTGTTGTTGTTGTAACAGCTAGACATAATATGCATTAATTGATTGATTTTTGTTTTTTTTTTTTTTTTAAGACGACTGCTGTTTGTCTGGGCAGCTAAAATGGATCCATACTGTCTTTTTTGATGGCATCACTGTGAATGCAACTTTGGCCTGATAAGCTTCTTGATCTAGATGCACCCTCATGTAATGTTAGACCCTCCTTTCTAGATCGTATGTGTCCTTCCTGAGACGCTTGGGTGTTGCAATGTTATCCACCATATGATGGTTTGGATGACTCCCACGATAACACCTAAGCAGGTACTTCGCTTCCTGGTGTAATAAGGAAGCACACTGTGACATTTCTAAATGCAGAATTCTAGCAGATCTGATTGTTCTTCCAATGCATAGCACTTATATTCGCAGACCACACCGGGGCCGCATAACTGACCACATATCGCGTTGCAAGAGGTCAACAAAGGTCTCCTTTTCCGGCTAGAGGACCATGTTCCTACTTTTCATTTAGTCTTAAATGGCTTTGGCTTGAGAGGACGATTTGAAAATGCTGTCGAATGTGACTCCTAGAATCTAGAAGTTCGTTGTCGAAGCTGTGTTCTTACCTAAGCCGAGAACGCGGACGTTGTTTAAGTGTCGGATATTTTCATATTCCTTGCATGGAAGTTGGAGGCAAGCTCCTCGAGATAAGTGTTCAACCTTATAAATACATACGTCATCAACAAATATAATTGATTATCAAACGTTTCCAACTTGACGAAGTGGAGTTCTCTCTACATCCTCAAACTGTATCAAACGCCATTGATAGGTCAAGGGCTACCAAAATTGTTCTATGACACGGCTTGTTTTGGCTTAATCCTCGACGGATGGATATGCCGTGCAATACTGTTGTGGTACTGTCTTGTAGATAGAATCCGTGTTGATGGTTGTAGATAGCAGAGAAGGAGTAAAGTCTCAAGAGTTTTTGCTACTGGGGACAAAAGCGAAATTAGCCTGTACGACTATCCTTTGTTTAAGAGGTTTTGTAGGGGAGGTACCAGAAGTAGCGAACCGATATTGCCCATCTCCGAACTCGATCTAAGTTTGACAATAATATTACGATGTAAAAAGTTTGAATCAAATCGGATACTTCCTTCGAGAGTTAATGTGCGCCCAAGCGCACTGTCCTGAAACGGATTTGGCGCAAGGAGAAAAAACAATTAAATGTTTTATAAATGTGATTTTTCGAAACATGGAAATATTGATTCATTTCTTACCTGTGTTAATTTATACAGGGTGAGATGAAAAAACTTCAACCAACTTCAGACTGCTGTCATTTCTAAGCCACTCGACCGACAGCCGTTAAAATTATTCCAGTGACAGCTCATATTGTTTACAAGCGTACAAAAGCATTTTGGTGAGAGTTGCTTCGCTTTGCCGAAAGGGATGAACTGCCGAATTGGGTTTTCTCTGATGAGAAAACATTCGTTGCCCAGCAGTTTGTAAACAAATAAATATTATAGGGAAAATATTCTGGAGGGTGTATTAAAGCCTTGGGCACGCAAACATTTTGGCCGCAGACCTTGGACATTTCAAGAGGACTCAGCTTCATCGCATTCAGCACGCGCCACCCAAGAATTGTTACAAAATGAGGTTCCTCGCTTCATTTTCAGCGCACAATGGCCACCAAAATCTCCGGATACCAATCCGTTGGACTATTGTGCTTGGTGTATTTTGGAAAGCAAGGTTGGCACTAAAAATACCAAAGTGTCGATTACCTCAAGCAAGCGCTTTGCCGGAAATGGGTCAAAATACCGCTGCGCAACATACGGGCAGCGTGTGATAGTTTCATAGGCAGTTTGAAGACCATAATTCGTGCCAAAGGTGACTAATTCGAACAAATCTAAACTTATTCTAAATTTGATGCTATTTCCGACATTTTTTGCTTTCACTCAATAAACTTTAAAAAAATGTAAAAATTATAGCGTTTGACTTTGTTGCAGGCAAAAGGAAACGAGATAGACCCATAGTTGATTTTGATGATCTGCATAGAATCACATTCTGAGTCGATTTATACATGTCCGTCTGGCAGTCCGTCTGTCCATGTATTTTTCTAAACAAAGTACTGTTCGCATTTATTGCCCTATCCAGATGGAATTTAGCACAAATCATTTGTTTGGCCCAAGGACGAACCCTATTGAAATTGGAGATAATCGGTCAAAATTAAGATATAGCTCTCATATATATCTTCGTCCGATTTGCCTTTTATTGTGCACCAAACGTATAATATCAGCGCGAATAGTATGGAATTTTGCAACTACAACCAAATTAGGCCTAAAAATAAGTATGCCAAATTTGATCGAAATCGGTTCAGTTATAGCTATAGCTCCCATATATATTGTTCATCCAAATTGTTATTTTTGTCCTCCGCAGCCGTAAGATGCAATCTGTAACAACAATATTTGGGGAAATATATCAAATACAGCTCAGAAATACATCTGCAAATTTTATTGAGATCGGTTCAGATTTGGATATAGCTCCCATATATAATTTCGTCTGATTTACCTTTTATTGCGCACCAAACGTCTAATATTTGCCCAAATGGAATGAAATTTGGCACATGCGACCGAATTGAGTGTAGAAGCTAGTATGTCAAATATGGTGAATATCGGTTCAGATATAGCAATAGCTCCCATATATAACTTCGTCCGATTTACATTTTATTGTGCACCAAACGTCTAATATTTGTTTAAATGGGATGGGATTTGGCACTTACGACCGAATTGAGTCTAGAAGCCTGTATATCAAATTTGGTGAAGATCGGTTCAGATATAGCTATAGCTCCCATATATATTGTTCATCCGGTTTGTTGTATTTGTTACCCACAGCTGTAATCTGCACTCCGTAACAACGATATTCAGAGAAATATATCAAATACAGCTCAGAAATATTTTTGCCAAATTTTATCAAGATCGGTTTTAATTTGGATATAACTCCCATATATATCTTTATCCGATTTCAAAATAATTGTGCATCAAATGGGCAATACAAATCTGAATTTAGAAAGATACAAATGCTAATCATGGCGTGTATGATTAAATACTCCCATCAAATCTTTTAATTGTTATGTGGATCTCTACTAAATTAGCAAAGTTGTGTAGGGTATCGGCCCAGCCCGACTTTAGGACTTTCATTACTGGTTTCAATAAAAATTTGAAGTGTATAAAATTATTTGAATATTTGAATAAAATATTGAAGTGTATATTTTGTAACGCTAAGTGTAATATCTGGGCAGTTCTCCGTGACTTAAATTCAAAAGCGAAATCTTCCAAAATTGATTTGGGCATAAGGAGGCTTCTAACATATTGTAGTGTTGTAGGGTATCACATGGTCGGGCCCGCACGACTATAGCCTTTGCTTACTTGTTCTAAAATTTGATGCTATTTCCGACATTTCTTACTCTCACTCAATAAAATTTGAAAAAATTTAAAAACTGCATTTTTTTGTCTCACCCTGTATACCCTCAATACTACATATCTACTTTGCTTCTTTAGGGGTTACAAATTATGTAATAAATTATTTTATTTTTTTATTATTATTGTTCTTATTATTTTTTCTTTTTTTTTGTGACGTTCAACATATGTTCACTAATTATCCTCCCACAATAAATTATGTCCCAAGTACCCTTTCCTTTTTTTTCTCGCAACCGGAATCAAAGTTAAATGTTTGCTTTTCATTTGCAATTTTCGTTTAGACAAACTTCGCCAAAGAAACTGCCAATATCATTCATTCTTCACTCATAAATTGTTACTTTCGCCCATTATTACAAAACACTTTTACTTAAACGCTGAATTTTCTTCCCTTTTTCTTCCAAGGAAGAAAAATACGGAAAAAAAACGAAATACAAACAATAATCGCAATCAAAGCCGTTTAATAATGAAAAGGTAAAGTGAACTTTTGGCGGGCCAAGTTATTTCCTCATTCAATTAAGAAACACAACATTCACGCTGGTAATGTGATGGCTGGGGCTGTGGCCATCGCCTCCCTCTTTTCGAAACAGATTATTGCAACTGCACTGCACTCAGTGTTGAACTAAATAAATACTCACAGATTCGCAAGTAAGCGAAAAGTAAAAAAAACACAACTTGCAACAAACTGCAGTGCAGTGGATTTAACAGCAGCAGCAACGGCGGCAGCAGTTATGTTACGTTACATTTCTTAAGCACCGCATGTGACCAGAGCCCAGTACAGCCAAGGCAAACTAATCGACAGCTCGAAACATGACATTCAGAAAGTTAACTGCTTTCCAAAAAAAAAAAAGGAAAATCTTCTCTCATCGTCTCTAATCACATGCAAATCCCCGCCCTTCTTAGATTTGACACGGCAACCTACGCCCCAGATCGTTTGGCTTACAGGTGTACCCAATGTTGGCAAAAAGGCGTTCACTTGGCTCATGGGACTGCAATTTACAACCTGCAATTACAACACCGCCATTCACCTTTCTTTCTTTCCTTCTTTCTTGTGCCACAGAATTGTCCAACAAATTTTGGGTTATTGTTTTAGTAAACGGTATCGCTCTTTTTTGTGTTTTGTTGGTCGGATTTCTTAACGTCCAAACAGAGATTAAGTGAAACAATATTTTCAAATTGCTTTGTTGAAACCCAGAAGAAAAAAAAAACAAAACATGCAAGTTAAATTGTTACAAAAATGGTAACAAGGAGTTGCAAACATTAGCCGCTCCATCTACGCCGGGCAGGAAGAGAATGAAAATCGAGGAAAAAAATTGTACTTTCCTTTACAAGAGTCCCATTTGTATAATCGACAGACAAATTATGAGCTGCAGTAGCAGATAAATATTACGCGGCATACACTGTCAGAAAGCGTGTGAAATTTGAACTAGTTCAGGTTGAAGAAGTATTTGCGATCCTTATTTTTGTAGAAGTCGGCCAAGAAGGAGATATTCTTGCAGAAAAACATTGGAAAACATGTGGGTGTAATAATTATTTACAGGATACTGTAAATAAGTTTTTTTTTTGTATTGTCAGTAGATTGAAAATAATGCCTTATTATTACAAGTAATTTGGAAGGGACTTAAAAAACTAAAAAACTATATAAGGCGGCTATTCGAAGCCGTATTCGTGAATAAGTAATTTTTTGTCATTGGCTGTTGTACCAATTCCGAATTCTGAAATTTTAAACAATTCTATTGAATAGTGTTGCTTATATAATCAAAATACCTAAAAAAATGAGGTATATGACGGCTATACGAATCACCTGCATAGACAATGTTAGGCTAAAGTATCCATTACGAACTTAAAATACGAAATTTGAAATAATTGCGGTGAATAATGTCGCCAAAATCATCAAAATACCAAATAAAGGGAGATAACGTTGTATGGAGGCTATACGAAGACGTGGACAGACATGGCCTATTTATAAACTTAACCTGCATACTGGCGAAATACATACGTGTACAAAATTGTAGCCTTCTATCTCAATTCTTTCGAAAGATAGCGCAATTACAATAGAGAGATGAATATCGCCAAATCGAATTTTATCCAGAAGATGTGAGATAGGGAAGGGTGAGATAAAAAAAACTGCAACAATGTCAAACGCCATAATTTTAACAATGCAAAAAATGTCGGAAATAGCCTCAAATTTTAAAATAAGTTTAGATTTGTTCGAATTTGTCACCTTTGGCACGAATTACGGCCTTCAGACTGCCAATAAAACCATCACACGCTGACCGAATGTTTCTTTGCGGTATTTTGGCCCATTCCCGGCGAAGCGCTTGCTTGAGGTGATCGACACTTTGGTATTTGCTTTTCAAAATAATCCAGACACAATAGTCCAACGGATTATTATCCGGAGATTTTGGTGGCCATTGTGCGCTGGAAATGAAGCGAGGAACCTCATATTGTAACCGTGCAGAGTGCGATGGTGCTGAGCCCTGTTAGAATGTCCAAGGTCTGCGGCCAAAATGTTTAATACACCCTCCAAAATATTTACGCGATAATATTCGGCATTTATTCTGATGCCACGGTCACAGCGACCATCGGCTGTTATGGCTACCCACACCATCACCATGGCCGGCGCTTGAGTTCTGGTGGCCAACCGAAGTTGCACATTTTCAGCTGTCCTATTTGGCAAGTAAACGCGATACTTTTGTTTGTTTACAAACTGCTCGACAACGAATGTCTTCTCATCGGAGAAAACCAAATTCGGCGGTTCACCACTTTCGGGCAAGCGAAGCAACTCCTTTCTCTATGTATTTTCTTTCTTTTGCGGTGTAAGTTCTTGCACTCTTTGGAATTTCAATGGCCTTACCTCGAGTTCATTATTCAATATTTGCCGAATGTAATATTGCAATATGTTTAGCGCACGAGCCATTTTTCGGCCACTGCGACTTGGGTTTCCATCAAGTCGCTTCTTTACTTTTCGAACTATTTCTGCTGATGTTGCAGTTTTCTTATATCCACTTCCTTGACTTTGGGCTACGCTACCAGTATCACAGTAACGAGCGATGGTACGAGCCACAAAAGATTTGTTCACATTTAAATGCTGGAGTGCTCTAACGATAGCCACATGTGGTGTTCCACCCAAATATAAAGAAATCATACTATCACGCTTGAATTCCATCGCGAATAACTTTTTTTCTGGAAAATTCCCACCAAAATGCTTTTGTACGCTTGTAAACAATATAAAGAGCTGTCACTGCAATAATGTTAACAGCTGGCGGACGAGTGGCTTAGAAAGGCCAGCTGTCTTAAATCGGTTGCAGTTTTTTCATCTCACCCTTTAAACTACACACATCACATAATTTATGTTAACCCAAGGTATGGCGTGAAGATGGAATATATGGGTCCACTCCTTCTGGTACCTCCCCCATATAGGGTCAACATTTTCAAGAACCATGAAACTCAAAAAATGCGAAATTCACATTCTATTCCATTCAGACTTGGCCCATCTCAATATTTCTATCAACTCGAGATCTGTTACAAAGACGATAGATATCGAACCACTCCTTCTGGTACCGCCACCACAAATGATCAACATTTTGAATAATCGAAACGAGCATTAAATCCGAAATAAGCGTCCGGTTCTCTTAAGATTTCACAAACATCATTATTTCTACTAACACAAGATCAGCTGTGAACAAGTAAGAAATCAGTAAGTTCGGTCGGCCCGAAATTTGAATACCCTCCACCATTTGGTACAAATTTGGCAATTTCAAAAAAAAAAATGAATCCGTTGAAAATTCTGTTAAAATCTTAAACCTGCACAGACAATTTTCCGGCATAGGCTGTAGTATTCATTACAAACTTCAAATACAAAATTTGAAATAGTTCCGGTAAATAATGTCGCTAAAATCATCAAAATGCCGAATAGCTGGGGTGTACCGTTATATGGACGAAAATCGTGGACCGCACAGACAATTTTCTGTCATAGGCTGTAGTATCCATTACGAACTTCAAATACCAAATTTGAAAAAATTCCGGTATAAAATCTTAAACCTGCACAGACAATTTTCCGGCATAGGCTGTAGTATTCATTACAAACTTCAAATACAACATTTGAAATAGTTCCGGTAAATAATGTCGCTAAAATCATCAAAATGCCGAATAGCTGGGATGTACCGTTATATGGACGAAAATCGAGGAACGCACAGACAATTTTCTGTCATAGGCTGTAGTATCCATTACGAACTTCAAATACCAAATTTGAAAAAATTCCGGTATAAAATCTTAAACCTGCACAGACAATTTTCCGGCATAGGCTGTAGTATTCATTACAAACTTCAAATACAACATTTGAAATAGTTCCGGTAAATAATGTCGCTAAAATCATCAAAATGCCGAATAGCTGGGGTGTACCGTTATATGGACGAAAATCGTGGACCGCACAGACAATTTTCTGTCATAGGCTGTAGTATCCATTACGAACTTCAAATACCAAATTTGAAAAAATTCCGGTATATAATGTCGCTAAAATTATCAAAACACCGAATATCGGGAGGTACCGTTATATGGGGATTATACGGAGACGTAGACCTGCATGGCTCATTTTCTGTCTCAGGATGTAGTATGCATTACGAAATTCAAATACCAAAATTGAAAAAATTCCGGTAAATAATGTCGCTAAAATCATCAAAATACCGCATATCGGGAGGTAACGTTATATAAGGGCTATACGAAGAGGTGGACCTACATGGTCCATTTTCAATTCCAAAAGTCTTGCAGACATAATACATATTTGAGTAGAATTTTATCAACCTACTTCATTTCGTTCGGAAGCTAGAGTAATTTCCACAGACGGATAGACGGACGGACATTTGCTAATTCGACATAGAATTTTATGTTGATCAAGAGTATATATACTTTGTGGGGTCTAAAATGTATATTTCGAGGTGTTACGAACGAAATGACAAACTTAATATACCCTCCATACTATGGTGGAGGGTATAAAAAAGGGCCGTAAAAACCTCAAGGATAATCAAACTCTTTAAGAGTATCAAAATATCGGTTTGAATATTGTCATATTAACCAACAACCATTGTCACGCAAAAATATGTGGATACTTGAGCATAGTTTACAACAACAACACAACAACAATTTCTTCCAGTGCATAATCTTTTGATTCTTTACAATCACTTGGTATTACCTTGATTTTGTAATGCTGTCTTAAGTAAAGGCCATTTCTTTGGTATTGTGCTGTCTCTTCCATTATTAATGGCCGTGCTGGAATTGAATGTGAATGCCGTCGCAATTCGAATGTTGCTGCAGCAGCAGCCGCCTTAGCTTTGAATTTAAGCCTCACGTTGGGCTGATTGGTTAATCCAAACAAAACGCTGCGGAAACTTAACATTAAGTCATATCAAAACAGAAGTTGCTATTATGATCGCTTTGCAGGCAGAGGCAGGAGCGTTTATTGCAACAGCTTCCAATTTGAATCAAAACTGAAATCTAAATCCCCCTCCTTACGATTCAAAGTTCCAGCCTCATAAAAATAAACAACTGGTTATTGTATTAAGTGTTGTTGTTGTTGCTGTTAATTTTGTTGGTGTTTCATTCATTGCAGTAGTAATCATCATCGTCGTCATCATCATCATCATCGTGTATTTGAAGTGTGTTAACTTTGTTCATCGTTTTGTAAATCATAACTACACTATGTGTGTGTGTATGTAACGAGTATGTGTCCGCGAACAAAGAAGTAGCCTGCAACTACTGCAATTGCCAGCAAATGAAAAGTGACTGCATATTGCCCTGTGCCATAATCTGAATATTATGGCGTTTTATTGTAATTTCCTTTTTTTTTTTTTTTTGTTGGTGTCTGGCCATTAAAGGTGAAAGAAGGAAGGAAATCCATTCAACGACTGCAACATTATTTTTGAGAGGGCAATTGTTGCCTCATAAAATTCATAGAAATTGTGTCAAATCGACTTTGTGTCGAAAAATATGGACAAATTTGTAACACTTTGTCAAAACAAAAGACAGTTGAATGGGGTTGAATGATATTTTGAATTTCCAATCGATTTGCATTTTAAATATAACGAGAAATTGGGTAAAATGTGTAAAAAGTAAAAAAACTATGGCTCAGAAGTAGGACGATATTTGATAATCAGGAGCGAAATTTTAAATTTTAACAAGTTGGAAATAAAATACTTAAAAAATGCTGTTAAAATTTTAAAAATACCGACTACAGCCGTTATATTGGTGTCTATACGACGTGGCCTACATGGGCATTGTCTGCCATAAGTCATTACCATATTCAAATCCGAAACTTGGAAAAACTGTAAATAATGTAGCTAAAATCATCAAAATATCGTATATAGGGAGGTAGCGTTATATCGAAGTTGTGCGAAGACCTGAAACAACATAGACAATTTTCTGTCATAGGCTGTAGCATCCATTACGAGCTCTAAATACGTAATTTGAAACAATTCCGGTGAATAATGACGCTAAAATCATCAAAATACCGAATATTGACAGGTGCCGCTATATGGGGGCTATACGAAGACGTAGACCTGCACAGACAATTTTCTGTCTTAGGCTGTAGTATCCATTACGAACTTCAAATACCTAATTTTAAACAATTCCGTTCAATAATGCCGCTAGAATCATCAAAATACCGAATATAGGGAGGTACCGTTATATGGGGGCTATACGAAGACGTGAACCTGCACAGACAATTTTCTGTCTTAGGCTGTAGTATCCATAATGAACTTCAAAAGCGAAATTTGAAACAATTCTGGTAAATAATGTCGCTAAAATCATCAACATACCTAATATAGGGACGTACCGTTATAGGGGGGCTATACGAAGACGTGGGCCTACATGACTCATTTTTTCGACTTAGGATGTAGTATCCATTACGAACTTCAAATACCAAATTTGAAACGATTCCGGTAAATAATGTCGCTAAAATCATCAAAATACCGAATATCGGGGGTACCGTTATATGGGGCTATACGAAGACGTGGACCTTTACAGATAATTTTCTGTCTTAGGCTGTAGTATTCATTACGAACTTTAAATGTCAAATTGGAAACAATTCCGGTGAATAATGTCGCTAAAATCATCAAAATACCAAATATCGGGATGTACCGTTATATGGGGGCTATATGATAACTTGTACCTACATGGCCCATTTACTAAACTTAACCTGCCTACTGGCAAAATATACATGCGTGCAAAATTTTAGCCATTATAATTTAAAATGTTGATCCTTTTTAAGTGAAGTGCGCATTTTAGTCCAAAGACATAATTGGGCCATTTTTATACCCTCCAATATAGTATGAAGGAATATGCATTGTAGATTCCACAAAGCATATGTATTCTTGACCAGCATAACATTCTACATCGATTTACGATTATCCGTCTGTACGTTTGAAGAAATCACTCTAACTTCCGGTTCCAGAGATCGGTTCGGCTGAATTGCAGCTTACATACATATCTTCGTTCGATTTTAATTTAATTTGGCACCAAATGTGCGACATCAGCCTTGATCGGAGATTTTTATATAAATCCTATATATATATTCCTCAAATATGATGTAAATGTTCAATTCAATTCAAGTTCCCACTAGAATAAAATCTGCCGAATGTTTACCAAATCTATTCGGAAAAAGCTATAGCTCCCATAAAGAAGTTTCATACGATTTTATATCAAGCATTGTTAAGATCATAACCTGAACAGCCATTATAATTTTAAATTTAGATCATTTTATTCTTAATCAGCATAAAATTCTATGTCGATTTAGCGATGTCCGTCCATCCGCCTGTTCGTCTGAGGAAATCACTCTAACTTACGAACAAAATGAACTGGGTTGATAAAATTTTACTCAAATGTATATTATGTCTGCAGGACATTTGGTATTGAAAATGGGCCATGTAGTTCCACGTTAGTTGGTATGGACCCCATATAATGGTACCTCCTGATATTCGGTACTTTGTTAATTTTAGCGACATTATTCAACGGAATTCTTTCAAATTTGGTATTTGATGTTCATAATTGATGCTACAGCCTATGACAGGAGATTGTCTGTGCCGGCCCACGCCTTCGTATAGCCCCCATATAACGGTACCTCCCGATAATCGGTGTTTTGATGACTGTAGCGTCATTATTCACCGATTTTTTTCTAAGTTTCGCATTTGAATATTGTAATGGCTTATGAAAAAAAATACCTATGCAGGTCCATGTCGTCGTATTGACCCTAATATAACAGCTACATTTGGTATTTCTAAGATTTTAACGGATTTTATTGTTTTTTAGAATTGTCAAATTCGTTTCAAATGGTGGAGGGATTTAAAGTTCGGCCCGGCCGAACTTATAGCTTTTTTATTTGTTAATATTAGTATCCCAACACAAAGGATCTCAATTAAAAATGTTTATAACTTGCCTGAAATTGCAACCAACAACAACCTTGACTGACCTAACCTTTCATCAAGGCCCAGATGAAACACCTGAAGCTGGAATCTTGAAATTTTTTGGTGAGGGTCACTCTTGGTCCGAAGGGGTCACATAAGGTTGTGTTTTTGGAAACTGAACTGATAGAACTGGAATTCTAAAATTTAGAAATAAAAAATACTATTGCATTTTAGGACTGAGGAATGTAGTTAGTTTTGGAAAATCGTACTTATATGTACTATAGGGTACTAAATTGGGTACAATTTAAATTTTGGGGGAACCAATAGAATTGGAGTCCTGACAATCGTAAATATGATTTCTATGGGACTGTGTACTAAATGGTACTAAATTTTTATTTCGGTGAACTAACTAAAATTTGGAATTGGTATTTCTGTAGGGGTTTAGGATTGGAGTATGCAAATTCTTACTTTTGTGTACTAAATGGTACTACATTTTTGTACAAATTAAAATTGTGGAAGAACTATAGGGAACAATCTTAATTTTATTTCACATTTCAACTACTCAAAATTTTAACCCTTTGTGAAGGAAGTTCTAGAGTGGGACGATAGAGTCAATTTTTATAACCCATACCACATTGTGATCAGGGTAATATAGACCCAAATGGGTAATACAAGCCTGTATGCCTCGGGAAATTTAGTGGAAATCGATTCTGGTAGTGGCCCGATATTGCCCATCTACGGATTCGATCTAAATTTGGTAAAACTATTAACATGTAAAAAATTTGGACCAAGTCGGATACTCCCTTAGATCGCGATGGAATTTGGCAGAGGTATTTCTGGATTAAATATTATATCTAATATCATATATCATGGTTGTGGAGTACATTTTACGCATTTAAGAGCCTTCACCGCAAATAATATAATTCTCATATATGGAAGCTATATCTAAACCAAATTTGAAGTAATTGCCAAACATACTGAACCTGGCCGTTTGTTCTAAAATTGATTTTATTTTATTTATTTATTTATTTTTTTTTTTTGGTGCACAATACTGATGAGGTCGGACGGCACTATATATGGGAGCTATATCCAGTTGGGATCCGATTATCATCAATTTCAAAAGAGTTCATCCTTGGGCCAAAAAAATGATTTGTGAACTATTTCATCTCAATCAGATAATAAATTCGACCTCTACTGTGTTTACAAAAATACATGGACAGGTGGACGGTCGTGCATTTCGCTTCCTTCTGTATGTTGCAAACAAACTATACCCTACAGATATTATGTTGGTAGAAATATTAGCATGTGCCATATTTGAAAAGAATCGTATGCTCATTTTGCAATTTATAAGGGGGGATGGTATTCCTAATTTTTTACCTGTTGTGGGGGAGGTAACAGCAGGTGTTATTTGATCTAAACCATTTTCATACAAGGCCTATAATTATCTCTCCCAATTGGGATATGGGAAATTTAAACATAATCGGATTCTTCATTCACATTTAATAAGTGTTTCCTTCATTTGTGAGGGAGGTGTCAGAGGAATTGGTCCGGTCTATACCATCTTCATATAAGACTTAGGGTTGTTAGAAATATTGGGGTATGCGAATTTTGAATACAAGCGTATTCTTCTTTCACATTATATAAGCATTGCGATTATTCAAAATTTGGACCCTTTGTGGGGGAGGTACAAAAATGAGTAAAATAATATTGAAAAAATATTTCGAATTTAAAAGTTTGAATCGATTGATCCTTTGTCTTTCTATGAGTAGGAATATTTTCTTTGAGAATTTTGAACTTTTGGGGAGAAGGTACCCGTAGGATTGCCGATCATCGAACTCGATCTAAGATTGATGAAAATATTACTATGTACCAAGTATGGTCCAAATCGAATACTCCCTTCGAGAATGGTCGTGCGTACTAGCCAGGCAGACGGACGAATACCTCTAGATCGACTGCAAATGTTCTGAAACGAATGTGGTCAAAAGGGACCTAGGGTCTAAAACTGTTATTTCGATTACGCACGCTTTGGCCGTATGATAATGATATATACCTTCTGTACCCATAGGGTATAAAAAAGAGACTTCACCAAGAAAGGTCAAACAGATAACAAGTAGAGAAGCAGCTAAGTTCGGGTGGACCGAACTTTTAATACCCTTTACCACTTTGATGGAACTTTCAAAAAAAAAAAAAAAATCATAGCAAAATACCTCTCATATGAAACATCTTATATGGGGGCTATACGAGGACGTGGTTTTGCATAATTATTTTTTGGTGTAGACTGTAGTACTAATTACGAACCTTAAATACGAAATTTAAAACAATTCTGGCGAATAATGTAGCTAATATCATAAAGAAAATCTGAATAAATGGAGTTGCCGTTATATGTGGGATATATATGAAGACGTGGATATACCTAGAAAAATTTCCGTCATAGATTGTGGTCCCCAATCGAGCTTCAAATACGAAAATTGAAACAATTCTGTTTTAAAATGTCTCTAAAATCATAAAAATACCGAATATCAGGAGATATCATTATGTGGAGGCTATACGAAGACGTGGACCTGCATACGCAATTATTTGTCATAGGTTGTAGTACCTATTATGAACTTCAAATACCAAGTTTGAAAAAAATATGGTGAAAAATGTCGCTAAAATTATCAAAACGCCGAATATCGGGAGATACCGTTTTATGAGGGTTATACGAAGACGTGGACCTGCACAGACAATTTTCTGTCCATTACGAACTTCAAAAACTAAATTTGAAACAATTCCAGAAAATAATGTCACCTAAATCACCAAAATAGGGAGTTACCATTATATGAGGGCTATACCAAAACGTGGACCCATTACCAAAAGTCCTGCAGACATAGTAAAAACTTCGTTCGGAACCTAGAGTGATTTCAACAAACAGACGGACATCGCTAAATCGCCGTAGAATGTTATGCTGATCAAGAATATAAATACTCTGTGGGGTCTAAAATGTATATTTCGAGGTGTAACATACGAAATGACAAACTTAATATACCCTACATACTATGGTCGAGGGTATAAAAACCAAAAATCCATACAAACTGAAGGCAGTGCAGTGGTTATCGAATATTCCACATCGCAATGTTTTCCAACTGAAAAAAAAAAAATCTGTATTAAATTCTCCAAAAAATGTTGTGGCATTCCAGCATTATTCCTCTTCAGGAAGAAAACATAACCTACGCCACACAAATGGATTTATTAATAAACGATAATGCCTTCTTCAATAATTTCCGAAAAATCTAAATGCTTTGATTTAATTGAAATATTTAAGGCTACTTTCAGCGAAATATATAAATATTTTTGCAATAAAACAAAAGCTCCGATTCCATAGCATTTTGCAATATTTAACATTTTTTCGCCAGCATTCATTAGCATTCATAAGGTTTACGATTTTTTTTCCCCGGAAAAAAATTAATACAAATTAATTTTAATCTCCCCCTGACGATGGTGGCGCACACGCATCGAGCTTAAGTGCCATTAAATTTATAAATTCCTGTATCATTGAAAAAAAAAAAAAAAAAAAATGTAATGCGAACAAAAAGCGAAGCGAAACGACAACCAGATGAAAAACGGAAACGAAGCTAACGCGCGTATTCTCACATCATAAATACATTTCAACATCGTTTATGTCAGGCTAAATGAGTATAAGTGACATACAACTAAATTGTCCATTTTCATTTCCAGCAAAATGGACGACAACATAACCATCTCGAGCATCGTTGCCAACCAATGGCCACCAATGGCTCGCTTGGGTAACCATGACATACATATTGTGGAAAACATTGTTATTAAACTTTCATTTTATTTAATTTATTTTATTAAATACAAAACATCACTGGCAACAACAACAACAACAAACGAGCATAAGTTCATGTTTTAACCCACCGTGAACACACCAGCAACATTCATTGGAGGTACTTTCTGAAGAGTTTGGAGTTCAAACTTGAACGAATGAATGAATGCATGTATGAGAATGAAAAGGACCTCTGCAAAAAAAAAAAAAAAAAAAACTGTTAACGCGTGCTGTGCTTCAAAACTGCTGGAGGGACAATACACAATAACAGCAACAACGCATTGATATATTTCACGCTCAACAGCCACAAACATAATGGGGGGGTGGTATAGTAATGAGTTGAATATTTCGGTTATGGATGGAAATTTTTTTACGACACAAAAATAAATATCACAAAAGACCAACGTTTTATACCCCTAGAGTTATGGCAATAGAGGGAATATATCATTTAATACGAAAATAAGTAAAAAAGCTGTAACTTCGGCCAGGCCGATTTTTGAATATCATCCACCATTTGGAACGATTTTGACAATTTTAAAAAGATAAAATCTGCTAAAAATTCTGTTAAAATCTTAACAAGTTAAAAAGCAGTAAGTTCGGCCGGGCTGAACTTTGAATACACTCCAACATTTGGAACGAATTTGGAAATAAAATTCTTAAAAAATTCCGTTAAAATTTAAAAAAATACCGAATATAGCCGTTATATTGGTGTCTATACGACGTGGACCTACATAGGCATTGTTTGTCATAAGTCATTACCAAATTCAAATTCGGAACTTGAAATAAACGGTGAATAATGTAGCAAAAATCATCATATATCGTATGTAGGGAGGATATATCGGAGCTGTGCGAAGACCTGGACCAGCATAGACAATTTCCTGTCAAAAGCTGTTGCATCCATTACGAACTTCAAATACCACATCTCAAACAATTTCGGTGGGTATTGTACCTAAACTCGTCAAAATACCGAATATAGGAAGGTACTGGTATGTGATGCCTATATGAAGACCTGGACCTGCATAGACAATTTTCCGTCACAGGCTGTAGCATCCATTACGAACTTCAAATACGACATCTCAAACAAATTCGGGTAGTATTGTACTTAAACTCGTCAAAATACCGAATATAGGGAGGTACTGGTATATAGGCCTAGACGAAGACCGGGACCTGCATAGACAATTTTCTGTCACAGACTGTAGTTTCCACTATGAACTCTAAATGCGTTATTTCAAACAATTCCGGAGAATAATGTCGCTAAAATCATCAAAATACTGAATATCGGGAGGTACCCTTTTGTGGGGGCTATATGAAGACGTGAACCTGCACAGAAAATTTTCTGTCAAAGGCTGTGTCATCCGTTACGACCTTCAAATACTAAATTTGCAACAATTGCGGTGAATAATGTCGCTTAAATCACCAAAATACCAAAAAAGGGACGTACCATTATATGGAGGCTATACCAAAACGTGGATCTACATGACCCATTCTGAATACCAAAAGTCATGCAGACATAATATATATTTGAGTAAAATTTTATCAACCTACTTCATTTCGTTCAGAAGCTAGAGTGATTTTCACAGAGGGATAGATGGACGGACATCGCTAAATCGACATAGAATGTTATGCTGATCAAGAATATATCGAGGTGTTAGAAACGGAATGACAAACTTAATATCCTCTTCATACTATGGTGGAGGGTATAAAAATTGTAACGACTGCATATCTGTTTAGGTGACATCGGTTTCAGGACAATTGGAGTAGATCAATCAAATTCTTTACAATTGGTTGGATATCTCTCGAAGTTTTTTTATACCCTCAGCCATATGGCTAGAGAGGGTATATATCATTTGATACGGCAAAAACGTGCCTCATCGAAATAGCGATTTTAGACCCTAGGTGTCTTCGGACCATATCGTTTCAGGACATATGGAGTCGATCTAGGGGTTTCCGACCGTCTATTTGGCTGGTGCGAACGATAATTCTCAAAGAGAGTATGCGATTCGTTCCAAACTTTGTATTTCGGAAATGGACAATATAGTGCCAGCCCCCAAAAAGTCAAAATTTTCAGATCTATCTATTGTGAATATTGTATATATCGGACCACTCCTTCTGGTACCTCCCTTAAAAAACTCATTTTCAATAACCAAACCGATCATAAAAAGCGACTTGAGCATCAAATCTCAATATTTTTACTAAAACAATATCTAGTGTGAATATGGAATATATAGGACCACTTCTAATGGCACCTCCCTCATAAAACAGGAATTGAGAGACTGATTCCTTCCAAACTCGTCACACTCCAATATTTCTAACAACACAAAATCTGTTTTGCAGATTGCCTACTCCTTCTGGTAACACCACCACAAAGGATCTAAATCATTAATAACCAAAACGATCATAAAACGCGAATCGAGCATACAATTTCATTAAAATTTCTCAAATCCCAATATTTATAACCTTAGTCATACAGAGGGTAAATATCATCGAACTTATCGAAATAACGGTTTTAGACCCCGGGTCTCTTTGGACCAAATCCGTTTCAGGATATCTGACTGGCTGGCTGGTGCGCAGGATAACTGTCGCATTGTTGAGATTGCCAATATCGGTCTACTCCTTCTGGTACCTCCACCACAAAATGTCAAATTTTTTAATGAATATAATTTACTTCACAGAACGAGAAAGAATGATCCGATTTTCTCCAACTTTGCAAATCGTAATGTTTGCGTCAGTGCTAGGTCAAGTGCGAAAATGGACAATATCGATACACTCTATGCAATACCTCCAAAACAAAGGGTCAACATTTTAAATAACCAAAACGATTGTAAAATCCGAAATATGCAACCAGTTCTCTTCATATCAGACACATTTCATTATTTCCACTAACTCAAGATCTGCTGTAAAGATGGGATATATTGGTCTGATACCTGATCACAAATGGTCAAAATTTTAAAAATCCATAAAGCTCATAAAACGCGAAATTAACATCAGATTCCTTTCAGCGCAAAATTTCCATCAACAAATGATCTATTATAGAGATGGTAGAAATCGGACCATTCCTTCTAGTACCTCCCCACAAAGGGTCAAAGTTTTGAATAACCAAAATGATTATAAAATCCGAAATATGCATCTGATTCTCTTCATATTTCACATATCCCATTATTTTCACTAACTCAAGATCTGCTGTGAAGATGGGATATATTGGTCTGGTACCGATCTGCTACAAATGGTCAAAATTTTAAATATCCATAAAGCTCATAAAACACGAAATTAATATCCGATTCCCAGACTTAGTATATCTCAATATTTCCATTAACACAAAATTTGTTATAAATATGGTAGGTACGGATCATTTCTTCTGGTACCTCCCCACATAGGTCTCAAGGTTTGAAAAACAAAACGCTCATAAAAACCGAAATAATCATCCAACTCTCTTCAAATTTCACACAGACAAACATTTTTGTCACCAAAAAATCTGCTATATATCTGCGAACACCTTCTGCTGCCTCGTAAACAATAGGGTCACAATTTTCAATATTTTTATCTTTCATAACCTGCGAAATAAATAGGCGATTTTTTACAACTTGCTATATCTAAGTATTTCTCTTAACCAGAAACCTGAGATAAATATGAAATTTCATATTTGGATATAGCCCACAGATATACCATTATTCGATTTCAGGTTAATGGTGCACCAAATAGCTAATATTAGCCCAAATTGAGTGAATTTTCGAAATTCAGCCGAGTTTAGCATAGAAGGAAGAATTTTAAATGTTTCATCCGATTTGGTTCTTAAATCTCCAACCTTCGGAATATGCACTCTACCATAATGATATTTTGTACCAGATATGTCATAGAGCTCAGAAATTGCAATATAAACCATTCTTTTACGAGAGTTCTACTAAATATACATAGTGGTGTAGGCTATCATATAGTCGGCCCCGCCCGACTTTTAAGACTTCCTTACTGGTTTTTAATTCAAATATCCGAAATCTATTATATTTTCCACATTCGATTTTTAATTATTCATACGTTTTCCGCCTTAACATACCAACCCCCGATTTTCTTTTAAACTGGTTTAACATGAAGTACTGCCGTCACGCTGAGATCCTCATAAATGCAATAAACAAAACTATGTTCACTAACACTACATAAACGCGCGGCCATACATACAGTTTCGCATGGATTTATGGCCACAAACAAACATATGCATATGTATGTGTGTGTAGGTATGTTGTACATGTATTTAGCTGTGCAAATGTGCGGTCGGTCGGTCATATGTGCAGTCCTTTTCTTTTTGTCCTTACACATACTTACTTATTATTATGATGGCGATGGCGATGACGACGGGAATGATGATGACGACGACTATTGTTGTCATAACACACAGGCAACCAAAGAGGCATCGTTAGCATTGAAGCAACCGGGCAGCATTTTCTTCCTTCTTGCCGCCATCATCGCCCAATGGTTGGCAGTCATCATTCGCCCGATCATTGTCAGTGCCATAAATGAATGAATGGCACACATTTTAAGCTTCAATGTCACATTTGTCTTCTTCCACTTTGTCATCAGCGTCTTCGGTGTGTGTGTGTGCTAGTGTGTTGTCGGCGTGTATCTTTTGGGGTACTTTTTTGGGACGGACATTGCTGTTGTTGGATTTTTGGATCTCTTCTTTTCTTTGGCGTGGTTGTGGGAAAATACAACTTCAACAGTTGAGAGGACACTGCAATGTGAGACGTTTCACTTATTTACACCCGATTGCAAAATCGTTATGATCGTTTTGGTTATTTTAAACTTTGACCCTTTGTGTTGAGGGAGGTACCAGAAGAAAGATCTGATCTCTAGCATCTTTATAACAGATCTTGTGTCGATGGAAATTTTGAGATGTGTCAAGTCTGAATGGAATCGAATGCTTGTTTCGTGTTTTATGAGCTTTATGGTTATTCAAAATTTTGACCTTTTATAGAACCAAGAAGGAGTGGACCGATATATACCATCTTCACAGCATATCTTTTGTTAGTAAAGGGAATCGAATGTGTGAAATATGAAAAGAATCGGATGCTTATTTCGTATTTTATGATCGTTTTGGTTATTCAAAACTTTGACCCTTTGTGGGGGAGGTACCAGAAGGAGTGAAATGAAAAGAATCGGATGCTTATTTCGGATTTTATGATCTTTTTTGGTTATTCAAAACTTTGACCCTTTATGGGGAAGGTACCGGAAGGAATGGTCCGATTTCTGCCACATTTATGACAGATCTTGTCTTGATAGAAATATTGAGATGTACAAAGTCTGAGTGGAATCGGATGTTAATTTCGCGTTTTATGAGCTTCGTGCATATTTAAAATTTTGACCCTTTGTGCGGAAGGTACCAGAAGGAGTGGATTGATATATTATTTGATATCTTCACACTGGACCTTAGGTTAATAAAAATATTGTGATGTGTGTAATTTGAAGATAATCGGGCTCTTACATCACTTTATATAAGAGTTGTAATTTTACAAAATGGATGGAGTGGATCGACGTTGTCCATTTTCGCACCTGAGCTAGCACTGATGCAAATATTGGGATTTGCAAAGTTGGAGCAAAATCGGATTGACCTTTCTCTTTCTGTGCAGTAAAATATATATATATTTTTTTTTTTTTTTGAAAATTTCTACCTTTTTGTGGAGGAGGTACCAGAAGGGGTTTTCCGATATATTCCGGCTTTATATCAGATCTTGTGTTAGTAGAAGTATTGGAATATTCAAAAAGTTTGGAGATAATCGGTCTCTTATTTTGCATTTTATAAAAGTTATATTTATTCCAAATGTTGACCCTTTGTGCGGAGATACTTGATGAAGTGGGCCGATATTGTCCATTTTCGCACCTGACCTGGAATTTGCTAAGTTTATACTAAATCGAATGATTCTTTCTCTTTCTATGAGGTAAATTAGTTTCATTGAAACTTGTGACCTTTTTTTGGGGAGGTACCAGAAGAAGTTGGACTTTTTCTAAATTTAACAATAAAATTACGAAGTACTAAGTTTGGATCAAATCGGATGATCCCTTTGAGAGTTGTCTTGCGCACCATCCAAACAGCCAAACAGGCGGACAGACATCGCTAGATTGACTCCAAATGTCCCCAAACGGATTTTGTCCATAGAGACCTAGGGTCTAAAACCGTTATTGCGAAGCACGTTCGGGCCTTATCAAATTATATATATCCTCTCTAGCCACAATCGAATGACTCTTTCTCTTTCTATGAGGTAAATTATCTTCATTGAACATTGTGACCTTTTTTGGGGGAGGTACCATAAGAAGTGGACAGAGATTGTCCTTTTCCGATCTTTTTCTAAATTTGACAATAAAATTACGAAGTACTAAGTTTGGATCAAATCGGATACTCTCTTTGAGTGTTATCTTGCGCACCATCCAGCCGGACAGACAGACGGATGGACATCGCTAGATTGACTCCAAATATCTTCAAACGGATTTGGTTCAAAGAGTTCCAGGGTCTAAAACCGTTATTTCGGTGAAGTACGTTCTGACCTTATCAGCCATATAGCTGAGGGTATACATAAATATATCCTTACTCTCTGCCCTATTGCTCACACACAAAAACTCCACTGCTTTTCAGAGAATTGCTCATACAGATACGCATGTGTCACATCCTCGTATGTGCTTTTGATCCTTTCTATATAATTGTACGGATGTTTATAAATGTCCTTGTAATACGTTGTAATAAAGCGGAATTTAATCTCACACTTATATGAGTTTAGCCTTTTGTGTCTTCTTTTCTATACGAGTGAGCTTAAACTACACACTGACACAGGCACACACACGCACATATTCGGCTTTAACAACACAACACAAATGCACACCAAATTCCTGTGAACATTGTATTGGAGTAAGTGTGGGTGGTTTGGTCTGACATGGAATGGTGGATAGTCCTGCTGATGTCCTTTTCATATTTTTCTTTTGTCCGTCTATCTGCACACACACACACTCAAACACTCATACATCCTTTATGCAATTTTATTTATATTACTTGCCCCACTACACCAACTACTACTACTACTATCATTATTATTGTTGTTATTAACAGGAACAGTTACGAACACATCAACAAATATAATAAATATTTTGGTTGCTAGGTCTTTAGTTCGTTTGTCAGTCAGTCACTCACCCACCCCCGCCCCCAATGCAGCCAGGACCGTTTGCAAAAGTTCTCATTACATTAAAAATATTATTAAGTGTTAAGTCGAATAAAGTCACGTTAAAGAGAAGGCATCGCATTGTGATATGAATGAAAGCCGGATTATTCTTGATGACATTTTGGCCTTTGCATTTACTTAATTGACACAATAATTGATATTGTATTGTTATGTTAACACATACAACTGTTGGCCTCTTTTCAAGGATCGCAGCAACCAATGAACTTTGTATAGTTAGTTTAATTATTGATATATTGAAGATAATATATAGATGTATTGAGATATTATGGGGGAAATTATTTTTTATAAACCATTTTGAGATATATCTTTCGGTCTTTGCTGGAAAAAAGGCGAATGAATAAAAAAACAAGTAAAATAGTATCAGTCGGTTTTCCCGAGAGATGTATACCCCACAGCCTTGAGTTATGATTATTCGAACTGTTGACCCTTTATGGGGGACAGAAACAGTTGGCCAATATTGTCCAATGCGTATCTGACCTAAGACTGGTATAACAGCGTGCCAGGTTTATATGTGCAGTTTTTTGGGAAATGTGGAAATATGTGTGAAGTAACAGATATAGCAAAATCGGATTATCTTTTCGCTTTCTGTGCAGTAAATTATTTCCTTGAAAATGTTGAAATTTTAGTTGGGGAAGTGCCAGAAGCAGTGGGCCGGAATGATATGTGGAGTGGAAATGATATATACGCTCTCTAGCCATATGGCTTAGGGTATAATTACTAGCAAAAACGTAACAAGTTAAGAAGCAGTAAGTTCGGACAGGCCGAACTTTGAATACCCTCCACCATTTGGAAATTTTCAAAAAATAAAAACCCTAAAAAACATCTGTTAAAATTTTAAAAATACCGAATATAGCCGTTATATTTGGATCTATACGACGTGGACCTACATAGGCATTGTTTGTCATCAGTCTTTATAATATTCAAATTCGAAACTTGAAATAAACCGTGAATAATGTAGCTAAAATCATCAAAATATCGTAAATAGAGAGGTAACGCTATATCGGAGCTGTTCAAAGACCTGGACCAGCATAGACAATTTTCTGTCACAGGCTGTAGCATCCATTACGAACTTCAAATACGACATCTCAAACAATTCCAATGGGTATTGTACCTATACTCGTCAAAATATCGAAGGTACTGGTATATGGGGCCAATACGAAGACATGGACCTGCATGGAAAATTTTCTGTCACAGACAGTAGTTCCCATTACAAACTCTAAACACGTAGTTTCAAACAATTCCGATAAATAATGTCGCTAAAATCATCCAAATACCGAATATCGGGGGGTACCATTGTATGGGGGCTATACGAAGACGTGGACCTGCACAGATCATTTTCTGTCTTAGGCTGTAGTATAAGTTTCGAACTTCAAATACCAAATTTAAAACAATTCCGGTGAATAATGTTGCTAAAATCATCAAAATACCGAATATCTGGAGGTACTGGTATATGGGGGCTATACAAAAACGTGCACCTGCACAGACAATTTTCTGTCATAGGCTGTAGTATCTATTACAAACTTCAAATACCAAATTTGAAACAATTCCGGTGATTAATGTTGCTAAAATCATCCAAATACCGAATATTGGGGGGTACCGTTATATGGGGGCTGTACGATCATTCGATCATTTTCTGTCTTAGGCTGTAGTATCCATTACGAACTTCAAATGCCAAATTTGAAACAATTCCGATGAATAATGTCGCTAAAATCATCAAAATACCGAATATCGGGAGGTACCAAAACATGGACCTACATTGCCCATTTTCAATATCAAAAGTCCTACAGACATAATATACGTTTTAGTAAAATTTTATCACTAGAGAAATTTCCACAGACGGACGGACATCGCTAAATCGGCATATAATTTTATGCTGATCAAGAATATATATACTTTATGGGGTGTAAATGTATATTTCGAGGTGTTACAAACGGAATGACAAACTTAATATACCCTCCATACTAACGTGGAGGGTATAAAATTATTAGAAAATTTAAGATTCGACAGATATGTACCCACAGTATTTGACTATTTAATTGTATAGAACATCTTTGAGGGGCAAATATACACCATTTCTAATATTATTAGAAACTTTGAGTAGAACTAGGAAATTATTACATAATTTATAATTTTTATGAATATTATTAAAGTTGGCCCCTTGTGGCTGAAGTACGAGAAAATGGGATCGATATGTCTAATTTGTATTATGATCTGACTCTGGAGAAAATTTGGCATTAATTTCAAATTAAATAGATTATAGATTTTTACCTTCGATATGGGAGGTACAAGAAGTTGTGAATCAATATTGTATTATTTGGCAACTGACCTAAGTTTTATATAATTATTTCGATATGCCAATTTATGGTTCGAATATAGCTTCTCCTATCGTTCAATATGAGATTTGAATTTCTTTTTTTTTTTTTTGCAAAATTTTGAATATTTTTAGGGCGGTAGCAGAAAGAGTGAACCGATATTGCCAATATCCGAAATCGAAATAACTTAAGTAAAACCTGTAAAGAAAGTCCTGAAGTCGGGCGGGGCCGACTTTATGATACCCCACACTACTTTGCCGCATAACAATTAAAAGTTCTTATGGTGAATTCAATCATACACGCCATGATTACAATTATAATTTAAAGTTAAAAGGACTAAATATGCCGAAGCATTTGTATCTTTTAAATTCGGACTTGTATTGCCCATTTGGTGCAAAATTAATTTGAAATAAAGATATATATAAGAGCTATATCCAAATCCGAACCGATCTCGATAAAATTTGGCAAAGATATTTCTGAGCTGTATTTCATATATTTCCCTGAATATCGTTTTTACGGAGTGCATATTACGGTTGTGGGTAACAAATATAACAAATCGAATAAACAATTTATGTGGGAGCTATAGCTATATCTGAACCGATCTTCACCAAATTTGGCATACTAGCTTCTAGACTCAATTCGGTCGCATGTACCAAATTCCATCCCATTGGGGCAACTATTAGATGTTTGGTGTACAATAAAATGTAAATCGGACGAAGTTATATAAGGGAGATATATCCAAATTTGAACCGATCTCGATAAAAATTAGCAAATGTATTTCTGAGCTGTATTTGATATATTTCCGCAAATATTGTTGTTACAGAGAGCATATTACAGCTGCGGAGGACAAAAAAAAAAACAAATCGGATGAACAATATATATGGGAGCTATAGCTATATCTGAACCGATTTCGATCAAATTTGGCATACTTATTTTCAGACCTAATTTGGTTGCATATGCAAAATTCCATATTATTCGGGCTGATATTACACGTTTGGTGCACAATAAGAGGCAAATCAGACGATCATATATATAGGAGCTATATCTAATTTTTTACCGATTATCTCCAATTTCAATAGGGTTCGTCGTTGGGCCAAACAAATGTTGTTTGGAAAATTTCATCTCAATCGGATAATAAATGCGACCTGTATTTTGTTCACAAGAATACATTGACGGACAGACGGACTGACATGCATAAATCAACTCAGAAAGGGATTCTGTGGAGATCCTCAAAAGTAACTATAGGTCTTACCACTATTTGGTGTAGGTTATAAATATTACTATGTATTCAGTTTGGAGCGAATCGGATGCTTGAGTTAGGAGACGGACAGACGGACTCCAAACGTCCTCCAACGACCTCACCTCCTCTAATTTCAAACCAATTTCTTTATGTTAATTGATAATTTACTGTTACAAATAATCCATTAAAAATACTCCACTTACTTCCGACTATTTATATTTCAAGCTGTTGAAATAGTTTTGTTTTGTCAACAGAGGATTTTTCAACACCGAATTTAATTTTTTTTCTCTTTGTCACAGTCAACTCAACTGTCAAAAGTAACCAAATGAATGTGAGAATGGAAAGAATAACTTTTTCCCATTTGCATTACATTTCCGAATGAGCAGCAATGATGACGGCAAAAAAGCTATCCAAGGGATATCTGAGAGTAGCAGCATAATATTTTTATTATCAAATGCCTAATATTTGTCCACATTTTTCTTTTTTTTTTCATTTTTTGGTTAGAATGAATGCAGAATGATTTTTCTCTCGAAACAAGTTTTGTGAATTGTTTTTATATTTAAATGCCAAAGGCCATTACTTTTAATATTTTTTTCCAATTGTCACAACGACGACAATGATAATGATTACAATCAACCCGAAATTATTCGGACAAAAACTGAAACTCTTAAAAAAAAATATGAAAATATCACAAAAAGACCCGAAGAAAAAAATATATGTAATTTTTATCATTGTCATCATAAGCTTTGAACTGATGATGATACCGCTGAGAGGGCAAACAAAAAGAACAACAAGTGCGGAAAAAACAAATCCACTTGAAATGCAAATGGAGATGTCGAAATGTGCGTTTCCGTTTTTTCATCGTCGTCAATTTTGTGTTTTTATTTGGTTGTTATTTTAGTTGGTCTCTTGGAAATTTTCAAATATTTTTTTTTTTTGGTACGACGTTTTCAAATGGTTTTATTATATATCCATATATGAAGTTACAGATAATCGATACCGCCATTCAATGAACAATCCAATTGTATTCCTTGAAGTGCAATAACAATATAAACAAACAATTGAAGTTATTGGAAAACAAAACGTTCAATGGGAGAATTTTTGTTAAATTAATGGAAGTATAAGCCATTTTTGCAGATCGATTCCATATTTCTTATGTGGAGGATTGCTGTTTATATTTGGATTTCGGAAAAAGGAAGCAATAATTCCTCAATTGTCTCAGAGAGAAAATTTCAAAGGGTGAGCAAATTATGAGCTTTACAAATGTTTGGGGATCTCCAACAACAAATTTGATGAGTTAGGGAAAACGACAAGACCCGTGTGTTCTCTATTTCGATCTTCTATCATTAAAGTACCAGAAGAAATATTCCGATCTCTACCATTTTTATACCCTACACCACAAGGTGGTCAGGGTATTATGTCATTGTGTAACCTATTGAAATTGGAGATAATCGGTAAAAATTTAGATATAGCTCCCATATATATCTTCGTCCGATTTGCATTTTATTGTGCACCAAACGTGTAATATCAGCCGGAATAGTATGGAATTTTGCACATACAACCAAATTAGGCTTGAAAATAAGTATGCCAAATTTGTTCGAAATCGGTTCAGATATAGCTAAAGCTTCCAATAGATCTTGTTCATCCGATTTGTTATTTATGTCCTCCGCAGCCGTAATATGCCCTCTGTAACAACAATATTTGGGGAAATATATCAAATACAGCTCAGAAATACCTTTGCTAAATTTTATCGAAATCGGTTCCGATTTGGATATCGCTCGCATATATAACTCCGTCCAACTTAATTTTTATTGTGCACCAAACGTCTAATATTTGTCCAAATGGAATTTGGGACTAACGACCGAATTGAGTCTAGAAGCTAGTATGTCAAATTTGTTCGAAATCGGTTCAGATATAGCTAAACCTCCCATAGATCTTGTTCATCCGATTTGTTATTTATGTCCTCCGCAGCCGTAATATGCACTCTGTAACAACAATATTTGGGGAAATATATCAAATACAGATCAGAAATACCTTTGCTAAATTTTATCAAGATCGGTTCGGATTTGTATATATCCTCCATATATAACTTCGTCCGATTTACCTTTTATTGTGCACCAAACTTCTAATATTTGCCCAAATGGGATTAAATTTGGAACTTACGACCGAATTGAGTCTAGAAGCTATAATGCAAATTTTGGCGGAGATCGGTTCAGATATAGCTATAGCTTCCATATATACTGTTCATCCGATTTTTTATATTTACCCACAGCCGTAATATGCAGTCCGTAATAACGATATTCAGGGAAATACATCAAATACAGCTCAGAAATATATTTGCTAAATTTTATTGAGATCGGTTCGGATATGGATATAGCTCCCATATATAACTTCGTCCGATTTACCCTTTATTGTACACCAAACGACTAATATTTGCCCAAATGGGATGAAATTTGGCACATACGACCGAATTGAGTCTAGAAGCTAGTATGTCAAATTTGGTGAAGATCGGTTCAGATATAGCTATAGCTCCCATATATATTGTCCATCCGATTTGTTATATTTGTTAACCACAGCCGTAATATGCACTCCGTAAAAACGATATTCAGGGAAATACATCAAATACAGCTCCGAAAGATCTTTGCCAAATTTCATCGAGATCGGTTCTGATTTCGATATTGCTCCCATATATATTTTTATCCGATTTCAAATTAATTGTGCACCAAATGGGCAATACAAGTCCGAATTTAAAAGATACAAATGCTTCGGCATATTTAGTCCTTGTGAACTTTAAATTACAATTATAATCACAGCGTGTATGATTGAATTCTCCCATAAAAACTTTTAATTGTTATGTGGAGCTCTACTAAATTAGCAAAGTGGTGTAGGGTATTATAAAGTCAGCACCGCCCGACTTAAAGACTTTCTCTACTGGTTATGTCTTATACTTTGACTTCTTTCGTCAAACCACAAGAAATTAAGTTGGCTCTAACACAATTTCATTCTGCTGGCCATTTCAAGTGTTCGCTTCGTCGTCTCCACTCTAACAATGAAGTTTCGTAACAATTGTATGACATGCCATTAAATCCGAAACCATTTTTCATTAAACTCATGTCATAGACTGCTGTGATTTTTTCTCTTCGCCAAGCACCTGCCGGATCTCTTGGGCGTTATAGAAAATCTAGGAAATGTTTAAACTTCTTCTACGAAAACAATCAATTTACCAATTACTAACTGAACAACAGCAAAAGCAGCAAGAAGCATATACTTCCTTACCGAACACGCCCCCACACACACACATCTGGATATGGCATGGTGGGTGGCGATGACAGTTTGCCTGACTGACATTCTGTCAGAATTGTTGGGCTGAATGAATATGATATGTTGCTACGTTGCACTGACGACAGCAGACTGCGAATGACACACATTCGGAGGACACAATTTTTTCAGCTGCTGCTGCTGCTGGCGTTGTTGACTCTCTGGGTTAAAACAAATGCCTGGCATTTATCCTTGCTGCACCATCAGCCAACAAAGGATAGTCATTATGGTTGCATACTCCTATACATATATAAAAAAGCTATCTCTCACATATACTACACCCATACATACACACATACATTGTGTATTGCCGTTTTGTTTGCTTGAACATTGATCGTTCGATTGGTATTAGTTGTGTCTACGTTGGCCGCATGATGTGCAAGTGTCTGTTTGTCATGTATCTATGTGTGTGTGTATATAGGTATATGTTAACGGATAATACCTATCGATAACTAGCAATCAGTTTAATGTATGCTGTTATTATTGGTTAAACTGTTCGTTAGCTTGGTTACTTGCTTTTTTCCTGATTGTGTTTCTTTTTTTCTCGTTTTTGTGTTTTGTCATGTTGCACTATCTGGGGAGACAGTTTAGTTTTGGTCGTTTAAAAGAGGTCTCCAAGCGAGTTAAATGAACGAACAAGCAGCACTCAGCCATTTTATAAAAATGCTTTTAAAATATATTAACGAACAAGATTATTAGGCCGGCACAGTGATTTAAACATTTCTTGGGAAATTATTAAAGAAATTGGAACAAGGGAATATAATCAGGAGGGGGGAGGGGATCCCATAACATAAGAGATAGATATAACTAACATTTTAATAGCAATATATATTTAATAAGTAAGCAAAGGCTATAGTCGTGCAGGGCCGACCATCTGATACCCTACAACATTACAATATGTTAGAAGCCCCCTTATGTCCAAATCCATTTTTGGAAGATTTCGCTTTTGAAATTATATCACGGAGCTCTGCCCAGATATAAAAATTGGCATTTTGACCAGGGACATTTGCCCAATATTTACGCACTGCGTCGTCCTCCTACTTGTTGTGGTCCATTTTACAGCTAAATATAATCCAATGGTTATCCAAAATGCTGGAATTCTTTCCTGCGCTTAACTCTCTTTTCAGGCGTGTCGATTGGCTTCAATTGTGTGATCAGGAATTTTTTTCTGTTTTTGGTTCATATGAACCCCTAAATATTTTGAGATCATCTACAAATTTAGACTCATCTATATAATTTGTTTGTCTACAATATTTGGTTATATTCGTCAACGAAATCAGCATAAACAAGTAAAAAAGCTGTAAGTTCGGCCGGGCCGAACTTTTAATACCCACCACCATTTGGTACAAATTTGGCAATTTTCAAAAAAAAAATTAAATCCGTTAAAAATTCTATTAAAAACTTAAAAATACCGAATGACTACGCGACGGCGTGGACCTTCATAGGCAACTTTTGTCATAAGTTATTACAATATTTAAATGCGAAACTTGAAGAAAAATCTGTTTATAATGTAGCTAAAATCATCAAAATACCGAATATAGGTGGTACCGTTATTTTCTGGCATGGGCTAAAGTATCCATTTCGAACTTAAAATACCAAATTTGGAACGATTCCGTTAAATAATGTCACAAAAATCATCAAAATACCGATATTGGGAGGTACCGTTATATGAAGGCTATATGAAGACGTGGACCTACATAGCTCATTTTTTGGCCTAGGATGTAGCATCCATTACGAACTTAAAATACCAAATTTGAAACAATTCCGGTAAATAATGTCGCTAAAATCATAAAATACCGAATATCGGGAGGTACCGTTATATGGGGGCTATACGAAGACGTGGACCTACATGGCCCATTTTCAATACCAAAAGTCCTGCAGACATAATACACATTTGAGTAAAATTTTATCAACCTACTTCATTTCGTTCGGAAGCTAGAGTGATTGGATTGGACTTGATGGAGTGGACCGATATTGTCCACTTTCGCACCTGACCTAGCAAAATCGGATAGCTCTTTTTTTTCTGTGCAATAAAATATTTTCTTCGGGAATTTCGAACTTTTGGGTGGAGGTTCCAGGAGGAGTGTACCGATATCACCCACCTCTTAACTTGATGTAAGTGTGATAATAACATTACGATGAACCAAGTTTGGACCAAAACTGGTACTGCCTTCGAGAGTTATCGTGCGCACTAGTCATACGGACGGACGGACATCGCCAGATCGAATCCAAATGTCCTGAAACGGATTTGGTCTTGGGTCTGAAACCGCTATTTTAATAAGGCACTATCTAGCCATATGGCTGAGGGTATAAAATAAACGGAAATTAGATGAGGGAATGCATTTGTCGACCAAACCGACTGATTCTTTTTAATTTGTTTTGGCTATATATGGTGATTTCTAACAATTGATTTTGTGATATCCAAAATCTGACATCCCTGTTCTATGTGGAGGACCTACAGGGAATTTAGTAGAGAGCTCAAGATTACTTCACAAATTATTGGTTGAAAAAATTACTTTCGAATTATTGTTTTACAAAAAGATAATTTTTTTTGCAATATAATTTTTTGTGAATCCCCTACACCACGGGGAAGCCAGATTTTCAGTATTTCAACGTTTTATTCATATTTGTTATTATTACCATAAAAAGTATATATATTCTTGATCAGCATAAAATTCTATGTCGAATTAACAATGCCCATCCGTGTAGGTCCACATACCGATATGCGGTGTTTTGATGATTTTAGCGACATTATTTACCGGAATTGATTCAAATTTCACATTTGAAGTTTGTAATGGATATTACAGCCCGTGACAGAAAATTGTCCGTACAGGTCCACGTCTTCGAATAGCTCGCATATAATGATACCCCCAATATACGGTATTTTGATGATTTTATCGGCATTATTTACCGGAATTATTTCAAATTTTGTATTTGATGTATTTTGTATTATATCAAAAAATTGTCTGTGCACGCTTATGACAAAAGTTGCTTATGCAGGTCCACGTCTTTTTCATTCGGTATTTTTAAGATGTTAACAGAATTTTTATGGATTTTAATTTTTTAAAATTGCCAAATTTATACCAAATGGTGGAGCGTATTCAAAGTTCAGCCCGGCCGAACTTATAGCTTTTTTACTTGATAATTCTTGTTAATTGCAAAAAATTGAGGAAATAAGTCCACATGTCGATATAGCCTTTATATAAAAAATCCCCCTTTTTCGGGGGTTTATGGCTATATTTTCCAATTTATTTCGTTTAAATTTTGTTTCTCAGGGCTTCCTTTTCCGAAACAGAGGTTTTAATAGGATTTTCAAAATTTTCCCTTAACATCACTGTTTTCCATCCAAAAACAGTGTACCACTTCCGCATGTCGTTGAATGTATTTACAGTGTCTATTTATTTCTTATGGTTATGGGTCTCTCATGTACACAAAACTTTTATGAAAATTTTCCTTCATTATTTCATGTTATGCCACAGAAAATGAAAAACAAAAAAAAAACTTTTCCATTTTGAGTTGAGGAACAGAAGTCAACGCCATCTATTCGTAGACATTCATGCAAACCCATAGCTACACCCACAGAGACGTGTAAAGTTATTCCCTGTGATGTTGTCGTTACTTGCCAACACATCAGCCGAGCTGTCTATGCGTGTGTCTGTGTGTGGTAGGTGCAGTGTACATTTTTAATTAAAACTCTATTTAATGGAAATTTGAGAAATAATTACATAAAGTCAATTTTTGTCGTGGTGATAATGGAAAGTGATTTTCCAAGCAATTGAAGCGTTCTCAAAGGATTTGTTAGGAATTCCAAAAAAAAAAAACATAGATTGTTTAGGCAAAGAGTGTGATGATTTTCAAAAATTATTGGAATTACGTGCATGCAAGAAGAGCAATTATTAAATAATGGAAAGTAGTTCAATTGATTTTAATGTCAGAAATTTGTGGATGGAACGCAGACCGCAAAAAAAAACCAATAAAGAAAGTCTTAAAGTCGGTCTTAAAGTAGAGCTCCACATAACCATTAAAAGTTTTTATGGGAGAATTCAATCATACACGCTATGGTTATAATTATAATTTAAAGTTCAAATATGCCGAAGCATTTGTATCTTTTAAATTCGGACTTGTATTGCCCATTTGGTGCACAATTAATTTGGAATCAGATAAAGATATATATGGAGTTATATCCAAATCTGAACCGATCTCGATAAAATTTGGCAAAGATATTTCTGAGCTGTATTAGATATATCTCCCTGAATATCGTTGTTACAGAGTGCATATTACGTTTGTGGGAAACAAATATAATAAATCGGATGAACAATACCACCAAATTTGGCATATTAGCTTCTAGACTCAATTCGGTCGTAAGTGCCAAATTGCATCCCATTTAGACAAATATTAGACGTTTGGTGTACAATAAAATGTAAATCGGACGAAGTTATATATGGGAGCAATATCCAAATCTGAACCGATCTCGATTAAATTTGGCAAATATATTTCTGAGCTGTATTTGATATATTTCCCCAAATATTGTAGTTACCAATCGCATGAGCAATATATATGGGAGCTATAGCTATATCTGAACCGATTTCGATCAAATTTGGCATATTTATTTTCAGGTTTAATTTGGGTACATATGCAAAATTTCATACAATTCGGGATGATATTACACGTTTGGTGGACAATAAAAGGTAAATCGGACGAAGATATATATGGGAGCTATATCTAAATTTTGACCGATTATCTCCAATTTTAATAGGGTTCGTCCTTGGGCCAAACAAATGATCTGTGCAAAATTTCATCTGGATCGGCCAATAATTGCGGCCTGTACTTTGTTTACAAAAATACATGGACAGACGGACGGACGGACATGCATAAATCGACTCAGAATGTGATTCTATGCAGATCATCAAAAGGAACTATGGGTCTATCTCGTTTCCTTTTGCCTGTTACAAACAAATGCACAAAGACATAATACCCTGACCACCTTGTGGTGTAGGGTATAAAAAACAAAAATCGATCGAAATGACATTTTTCAGCTATAGCAAAATTCTGAGCTATTTTATGGATATAAGCAATCGAACAGTGTTGGCATGTTTGTTCGTTTATTTTTAATGTTAAGTTTTCCAGTAGGCAGGTTAAGTTCGTAAATGAGCCATGTAAGTCCACGTCTTCGTATAGCCCCCATATAACTGTACCTCCCGATATTCGGTATTTTGATGATTTTAGCGACATTATTCACCGGAATTGTTTAAAATTTGGTATTTGAAGTTCGTAATAAATACTACAGGCTACGACAGAAAATTATCTGTGCAGGTTCACGTCTTCGTGTAGCCCCCATATTACGGTACCTCCACATATTCGGTATTGTGATGATTTTAGCGTCATTTTTCACCGGAATTGTTTCAAATTACGTATTTAGATCTCGTAATGAGAACTACAGTCTGTGACAGAAAATTGTCTATGCAGGTCCAGGTCTTCGTATAGGTCCCACATACCAGTACCTCCCTATATTCGGTATTTTGATGATTTTAGCGACAATATTCACCGGAATTGTTTAAAATTTGGTATTTGAAGTTCGTAATGGATGTTAGAGCCTATGGCAGAAAATTCTCTATGCTTGTCCAGGTCTTTGCACAGATCCGATATAACGCTACCTCCCTATATACGATATTTTGATGATTTTAGCTACATTATTCACCGTTTATTTCAAGTTTCGAATTTGAATATGGTAATGGCTAATGGCAAACAATGCCTATGTAGGTCCACGTCGTATAGACCCCAATATAACGGCTATATTAGGTATTTTTAAAATTTAACAGAATTCTTTAAGGATTTTATTTTTTTTTTAATTTCCAAATTCGTTCCAAATGGTGGAGGGTATTCAAAGTTTAGCCCGGCCGAACTTACTGCTTTTTAACTTGTTTAAAATAATTCTTACCAAAGTCATATCATGCACTACACAGCAATATTTTTTGTTCTAGGGGTACAAAGGCCTCCATCAAATTTTTTGAAAATCGATTCAGAGTTGGATAAAGTTTCCAAATTCTGACTACTCTAAAGCCATGACTACTCCAGAGCATTTAAATATGGTACTTAGTTGCTATTATCTACTGCACATAAATTCCCAATATAAATTGTATTTGTTAAGGGAGATCTAATAAATATGTATAGTGGTGTATGTAGGGTATCATATAGTCGGCCCCGCCCGATATTTTCTTACTGGTTTTTTAATTATTATAATTTCCACTTGTCCATAAATGAATTGGATATTCGTGTTTTCAACACCATAATTAATTTTTCTTTCAAAATGATCATTATAACATTTCGTAAGTATTCAATAGAAATGCAAACATGAATATCTACCGCTTCACATCAGCCAAACAATTTATTGTTTCGAAAATAGTAAATAATTTTCTATTTGAAATCAAACAGCATCAAAGTGCATACATAGATCATGAAAGTTCAGGTGAGCGCACGAAAATATTTCTATAAATAAAATTATAAAAAAGATTATTTTTTTCGTAGATAATATTTTTGGTGTCTCTTATCATTACCTCCCGTTGTTGTTTCTCCAACGCAGCTACGCAGGAGATAAGTCACATAAGGTAAAAATCCAACTTTCTATAAATAAATAACAAATAATTAATGAAAATAATAATTTTAGTATAAATGAAGATGATTACATGCGAGAAGAATCCCTATTTTTGATAGATGAAAAAGATTTGGAAATCAGAGGCACATTGCAGCAATCATTTGTCAGCAGCAATGGAGATATATTACGAACTACCCTAGAATATGTAGCCGACAAACTTGGTTACCGTACAAAATACAAATATGAAACCGATCCTGGATATTTTGTTGAAGCCTTATGTGGATCTACTTTGTATTCCTTGGCAGGTTAATAAAATTTCATTTTTAAAAATCGTGAATTTTTTTATACCCTCCACCATAGTATGGAGGGTATATTAAGTTTGTCATTCGGTTTGTAACACTTCACATTTAGACCCCACAAAGTATATATATTCTTGATCAGCATAAAATTCTATGTCGATTTAGCGATGTCCGTCCGTCTGTCTGTCTGTCTGTGGAAATCACTCTAGCTTCCGAACGAACTAAAGTAGATTGATAAAATTTTACTCAAATGTATGTTAAGTCTGCAGGACTTTTGGTATAGAAAATGGGCTATGTAGGTCCACCTCTTCGTATAGCTCCCATATAACGGTACCCCCCGATATTCGGTATTTTGATGATTTTAGCGATTTTATTCACCGGAATTGTTTCAAATTTGGTATTTGAAATTCCTAGTGGATACTGTAGACTAAGACAGAAAATTGCCTGTGCAGGTCCATGTCTTCGTATAGCCCCCATATAACCGTACCTCCCGATATTCGGCATTTTGATGATTTTAGCTACATTATTCACCGATTTTTTTAAGTTTCGCATTTGAATATTGTAATTGCTTATGACAAGAGTTACCTAAACAGGTCCATATCCTCGTATAGACCCTAATGTAACAGCGACATTCGGTATTTTTAAGATTTTAACAGAATTTTAAACGGTTTGCCTAATTCGTTCCAAATGGTGGAGGGTATTCAAAGTCCGGCTCGGCCGAACTTACAGCTTTATTACTTGTTTTTTTTTTTCAAGTTTCGCATTTGAATCTTCTAATGGTTTATTAAAAAAGTTGCCTATGCAGGTCAACTTCGTCGTATAGACCCTTGTATAACTGCTTCATTCGGTATTTTTGAGATTTTAATAGAATTTTTCAGGAATTTTATTTATTTATTTATTTTTTTTTTTATTTTGAAAATTGCCAAATTCGTTCCAAATGGTGGAGATTATTCAAAAATCAGTCCGCCGAACTTACAGGTCTTTCACTTGTTACATCGTAATATTATTATGAAACTAAGATCGAGTTTTCTAACTCAATCACTTTGTAAGAGAATATGTTCTTATTTATTCGAAACTTTAATAAATCCATTAATCTGCTATAAAACTACCCAACCAACGACTTTAGAGAAACTCCACTCAATAGAGGATCTAAAAATCCGCCTTCATTTGTATATCTGTATTTTACTCTGAAACCGAGTTTATCGGCCATATATTCCAATGATGTTCGTACAATAAAATCATTGCCATTCGATGTGGATAAAAATGTCTGTTCCAATGCACCATTAATGTGCAAGTGTTCCTCATCGTCTACAGAAATTGATTGGTCGTGCAGGTATCCACTGTTTTCGAGACTGGAAAAATAAATAATGATTAACTGATTTTTTTATTAAAAAAATTGCCTTATCTTATATGACTTAGCTCTTTGGATGCTGTACTCGAGAAACAAACGACAAATACAAAAACCATAAAAAACAACGGCCAAATAATCTGCGACGAAGCAATTTATTTTGTCTATATTCTAATTAAAAAAAAAATATATATATTCAAAACTTTTACCCGCATGATAATTTTTAAGGTTCGAACGTCAAGGTGTTTTTTACTATCGTAATATGTTAAAAATTACAGTTAAGTCGTTAGGAGATGTTATATTGATATTGAGTTATAAACCACGAACATTTACAAAGACCACCCTAATCGACATGATTAATTATGGTTTTAAAAACTCAAATCATCATCGCAGCTACAGTGAATATTATGTATTAATTGCTACCTATTGCAGAAATTATCATCGATAAAAAAGTTTCGTTTCAAATATTTTTTCAAATATTGGCGAGGTGCTCAGAATTGTTCAAACATTGGTGAACTTTGTAATAAATAATTGCGGTTTTACTGTATCATTTTGAAATATGTTGTTGTAATTTATTGAATTTAAGGGACTGCAAATCAAGCGAAATACATCAAGTAAATATAAGTTCGGCCGAGCCGAACTTTAAATACCCTCCACCATTTGGAACGAATTTGGCAATTCTAAAAAAACAATAAAAACCGTTAAAAATTCTGTTAAAATCTTAAAAAATACCGAATGTAGCTGTTACATTAAGGTCTATACGAGGACATGGACCTGTTTAGGTAACTCTTGTCATAAGCCATTACAATATTTAAATGCGAAATTTAAAAAAAATCGGTGAATAATGTAGCTAAAATCATAAAAATACCGAATATCGGGAGGTACGGTTATGTGGGGGCTATACGAAGACGTGGACCTCCACAGACAATTTTCTGTTGTAGGCTGAAGTATCCACTACGAACTTCAAATACCATATTTGAAACTATTCCGGTGAATAATGTCGCTGAAATCATAAAAATACCGAATGTCGGGAGTTACCGTTATATGGGACCTACTGGGCCATTTTCAATACCAAAAGTCCTGCAGACATAGCATACATTTGAGCACAATTTTATCAATTTACTTCAATTTGTTCGGAAGTTAGAGTGATTTCCACAGACGGATAGACGGACGGACATCGCTATGTCCGCTAAGTATACACTTTGTGGAGTCTAAAATGTGTATTTCGAAGTGTCAAACTTAATATACCCTCCATACTATTGTGAAGGGTATAAAAACAGTGAGTAATACACATCATCAAAATACCGAACATATGGAGGTACCGTTATATTAGGGCTATACGACGATGTGGACCTACACAGACAATTTTCTGTCATAGGCTGTAGTACCCATTATGAACTTCAAATAACAAATTTGAGACATTTCCGGTGAATAATGTCGCTCACTATTTTTCGAACTTATTTCAAATTTCGTATTGGAAGTTCGTAATGAGTATTACAGCCTATTACAAAAAATTTCGTATGCAGGTGTACGTCTTCGTATAGTCCATATATAACGGTTTTCATTAAAGTGGTAGTTTTCGGATTTTTTTTTTTTTTTTTTTTTTTTTTTGAAATTTTTCAAGTTTCTTACAAATAGCGGAAGGTTTTAAAAGTTCGATCCGGCTGAACATTTTGTGCAATATAACTGTGTTTGCCTGTTAAATATTTCGTAAAGTTTTACCTATAGATCTCCAACATTTTAGTTTCAATCTGACTTTGTAAAGAGACAGTCAGTACCATGAAGGTAAAATCACAAAATATTAATATTTATTTCTCATTTTTTTTCAAAATAATTTTGTTGTTGTTATTATAGACACTTTTTCCGATATTCATGTTTGCAGTAATGAATTGCAATTATTTCAATGTTACTTCAAAAGACTTAGGCCACATAAGGTATTTAATTCTAAAAAAAAAACTAAAACCAGTTTTTATATTTTGCCATTTGGCTTTAGTATTTTTGAAGGTGACTATTTGCGCGATGAAACAATTTCCCTCGAAGGCGATGACATGTTGACAATCAAGGGAATAGTACTGAAACGTATTTTCCCAGTACTGGAGGAGAGGCACACACTACCTTGGAATATGTGGCCGATAAGTTGGGATATAGAGCCAAATTTAAATTGCGGACAAGTTCTGGCGTCAGTATAGCAGTTTTACCGCCCTTGAGCGCATCGTCAATTAAATCATTGGTGGGATAGATGGGGTGATATTGCAAGTTTTTATTAATTTGAATAATATAAGAAAAGTTGTGGAAGTTATTAAAGAGAAGTGAGAAGTCATTTAAAATTATAATATTTTATTTGAAAACATAAGGCGGCAAGTCGACTAAATATACAAGGTATATTTAGGTGACTTGCTGATTTATCTGTATGTTCGTCGTACGATAATTAATTAATTTAGATAATTAATTTGCGATACAAAAATTTCAACAATAGGTTAAAAATAAAAAAAAAGTAAAAAAAAAAAACATCGGAGTTCGGCCGGGCCGTTGTTTAAGTACCCTCCACCATTTGGAAAAAAGAAGTTAAATAAAAGTATCGAGTCTCGAAGACCAAATTCCGTGGGGAAATGTGTGTATCATCAAAACGTCGAATAACATTTAAAATGCCGAATCCAACAGAAATGTCTGCAAAAATCTTTAGCTACTAACTCTTGAAAATATATTCGAAACTCTTGAAAATATATTTGAAAAAATACACGAGTTTTGTTCGGAATATCCCAAAGTAAATTTTAGAAATACCAAATTTTTGTTGCGAAGGTTCTTTCAAAACCTTACAGAAACTAGAATTTTCTTGATGTCATAGAAAAGTTCTTCAAACATCTAAGGTTTTCGGCCAACAGTTCCTTAAACAATTCCAAAAATCAAAAGCATCGTTAAGTACATTTTTAAAACCCAAGATTTTGCGTCCAGGAGGTCCTTAAAAATCTTCGATTTAAGTCCAGGAGGTACATAAAAATCCACAATTTTCGGTCAGAAGTTCCACGATTTACAAATGGTTACAAAATACTTGTGAAAAATGTATAGGTAAATCGACGAGTTTTAAAGAAAATTAAAAAAATGTTTTTTTAGAAAGACCTTGGTACAAATAATCTACGGAAGTCCTTAAAATATGTTTTAAGAAAACTCACGATTCTTGGTGTGAAGTCCTTGAAAAAAAGAATGCGCATCTTAGTCAGAAAGAAATAAAAAAATACCATTTTTATCTACAGAAATGAAAAAATATTAAAAAAATACGATTCTTAAGAAAAAAATAGAAATTTTAAAAATAACTACTTCTGAAAAATCTATACGAAAATCGACGATTTTTGAAGAAAATTTAAAAAAAAAATATATTCTTTTTTACAAAATTGCTTGGGAAAATATGAACACACAAACTTACAAAATTTTGTTAGAAAGTCCTTTAAAAATGTTTTTAAAAAAAATTACAATTTTTAATATAAAGCACTTGGAAAATTTTTAATATAAAGCACTCATTTCTACTTAGAAAGTCCTTAGAAAATATTAAAAAAATGCACGAATGTCAGTCTGAATGTCCTTGGAATGAATTAAACAACTTGATTCTCAGTTAGAAAGTCCTTTTAAATGATTAAAAAATACATTTTAAATATGTATCCACTATTCTTGATAAAAAAGTCTTTGGAAAAAAGGTACAAAGACAATTTTTTTGCAAACAATCCTTAAAAAAATCCTGTTTTAAATTAATCCCGATTCTTAGTAAATATTTGTTTGTTGGCTTCTTGTAAACCTTCACGATGCTTGCTTACGAAGTTCTTCGAAAATATGTACAAACAAGTAAAATCGCTGTAAGTTCGGCCATGCCGAACTTTGAATACCCTCCGCCATTTGGAATGAATTTGGCAATTTAAAAAAAAAAAAATAAAATCCTTTAAAAATTCTTTTAAAATCTTGAAAATACCAAATGTAGTCAACATATTAGGGTCTAAAAGACGACGTGGACCTGGATAGACAACTCTTGTCATACGCCATATATTCAAATGTGAAACTTGAAAAAAATCGGTAATAATGTAGGTAAAATCATCAATATAGGGAGGTACTATTATATGGGGGCTATACAAAAATGAGGACCTGCACAAACAGTTTTCTGCCTTAGGCTGCAGTATCCATTACGAGCTTCAAATACCAATTTTGTAACAATTACGATGAATAATGTCGCTGAAATCATAAAAATACCGAGGGTATAAAGTGTGAATAATGTAGCTCATCAAAATTCCGAACATATGTAGGTACCGTTATATTGGGGCTATACGAAGATGAAACAAATCCGGTAAATAATGTCGCTAAAATCATAAAATTACCGAATATGGGGAGGTACCGTTATATGGGGGCTATACGAAGACGTGGATCTGCATAGACAATTTTTTGTCTTAGCCTGTAGTATTCATTACGAACTTCAAATACCAAATTTGAAACAATTTCGGTGAATAATGTTGCTAAAATCATCAAAATACTAAATATTGGGAGCTAGCGTTATATGGGAGCTATATGAAGAATATGAAGATAGTATCCATTAGGAACTCCAAATGCCAAATTTAGATATATATTTTCAATAATTTTGGACATATCATAAAAATGCCGAGTTTCGGTAGGTACCGTTTTATGGGGCCTATGCGAAAACGTGGACCTACATGACCCATTTTCAATACCAAAAGTCCTGCAGATACAATACACAAATTTCTTGTGAAATATTTATACATAAATCCGCAAATCTTGAATAAGAAGTTCTTTGGAAATATTGTAAAAATTCACGATTCTCGGTTGGAGTTTCTAAAAAGCACGCGATTGTTGAGCTAAACCTTTTTAAAAGTATTTATATAGAAAAAACACTATTTTTGCCCCGGAAGAAGAACTCCTTTTTCTTAACGCACTTTAAAGTAACCCAGACTTTTTGCCTTAAAGTCTTTGTAAAAATATTTTCAGAAATTCAATTCAATTCGGATACGTGGTTCATAATATTTAATCTTCATAATTTTTTCTCCAAAATTGACCTTTCTAAAGGAGCAAGCCAAGTTTTGGAAATGAAAGTAATCTTATTGCATAACATTCATGATATTTTAAGAAGATTTTGAGTAATTCATATATTTTTCTTTCTTCCATTAAAAATTCTTCTATTTTATTTATGCGCCTAAAAATATGCTTTGTTTCTTTAAATTAACATTTAAATCATTTCAAAAATTTTCCATTTTTTCCGAATTCCACTAAATAACAATAAAGACAGCCTATGTAGATAAACTTTCCTCCATATTATCTGGCCTTACATTTGTTTAATCCATCTGACACCGAAATAATTCAAAAGAACAGCAATACACGCGACTTTAGACGCCACATCATAAAGTTTATTTTGTCCTTTGTGACTGAACATTCGCCACAAATGCCAACCAAAAAAAACCTAAGTGAAATACAACGTCATCACAAAAATAAAACATATATTTTTTTATGAAAAAAAGACCAAAAAAATATAAATAAATATCCTTTAACCACGAAAACATGCTGAGTGAAATATAGTTTATAATTTTTCTTTCAAGACAACAACAACAGCAACAAGAACAACACACGCATAACGTTAAGTCGACAACAAAAAAGAGAGGAAATTTGTTTCGAACAAAAGGGTTACGTTTACAAATGACCCTGAGTAACTTTTGTAAGAATGTAAATGAGGATTTATTGTACAGCTGGGGAATTAAAACATTGGTCATATGCTACTTCTTTACGGACTTAATGCCAGTTAAATTATTTAAATTTGGAAATGTTTAGACATGAGTTTTTTTGTACATTTTGAAGAAAGTATAAAAAAGATATTCCGCCATTATATATCTAACCTCAGACTATGACCGTACTTATATGAAGATACAAATTTCTATGAATCTCTATGTGGCAAAATGACAACGAAATAAGTGCAATTTTGCCTGGGGCCACATTTTGTGTAATAGAGTATGCAATTGTTCGAAAGGTACTATATAATAAATTATTGGCACGGATATAGAGTGTGGGTAAAACTCTGATTTTTTTAAGGGCCTTATCCTGACGACATACAAATGTTGAACAAAATCCTATTGATACTTTTTTACCAAACAAGCTGAAAAGTATCAGTCGATTCTGGCGACAGATGTATGTAAAATCTATGTGGGGTCTAAAATTATTATTTCGATGACTTACAAATGTAAAATATGTAAATCCACACACATAATGTAAATAGACAGTCCTGACAGGAAGTCATTGAAAATGTTTTAAAAATATCTCAGAGCCAAGTCAAATCGGAGACCTTGTAAAAATTGGCTTCTCTTGGAGTTTAATATTTAGGATTATTTTTTTATTAAAAATCTTAACCTACATTTGGAAAAAATTAATTTTTCATCTTTAAGGATAGAATCAAGATGCAGGATTTTTTAAAATATTATAACGTGAAAATATGAGGAAAATCTAAACAACAAACTAATAATTTTTCGAAATATTGAGAATTTATGGGGGACGCAACAAATGAAGAGTGTCGATCTAAATATAAGTTTCAAAACTCCGTGACAACATTTTTGCAACTTAACACTAACACAAAAAAATTAATTCTGAATGAATTAATAGGTTTTTTATCTGCTTCTCTTTCATGGCTTTATACTGTCTACTTCAAGTCGGTATAATGTCATGAAAGAGAAAAACTGTTTTACTCATTTAAATAACATACGAATTTCAGTTTTGAGAGAGTGTTAATAATTGCGACCCTTTGCGGAAGTTTTACCAGAAGAGGTTGGTCGATGTCTAACACCATCACACATATGCTCGATGAGCGTAAAATGCCAAGATGATTTAGTTCTGTCCGTCCTTCCGTCTGCCTGCCTGTTGTAATCACGTTAGAGTCAAAACGAATTAAGATAAGAAGCTAAAATTTCGCACATATCAGGTTTTTTTGTGCAGGCAGGTCACGTTCGAAGATAGGCTCCCATATAACGGCACCCCCGATATTCCGTATTTTGATGATTTTAGGAACATTTTTCAAATTAATTGTCTGAAATTTCACACAAGAAGTTCCTATTGAGTACTTTACCCCCTGAAAGAGAATTGTCTATATGGGTCCATCATGTCATATATCCCCCATATAACAGTAACTCCTGGTATTCGGTATTTTGATGATTCTACACCAGAAGTTCTCTGTGAATACTTTACCCCCTGAAAGGGTATTTTCTATATAGATCTACGATAAAGGCACCTATACAATGGAACCCCCAATATTCGGTATTTTGATGATTTTGGCCTCATTTTGCAAAGGAATGATCTGAAAATCCACACAAGGAGTGCTCTCTGAGGAGGGAATTGTCTATATAGGTCTACGTTATAGAATATCATCACCCATATAACACTACACAGAGATATTCGGTATTTCCTGGATTTTCGCAACATTATTCACCGGCATTGCGTCAAATTTCGTATTTGAAGTTCGGAATCGATACAACAGCCTATGACAAAATATTACTACCGCCTATAACAAAAAATCGCGAATGCAAGTTCACGTCTTCGTAGCCCTCATATAATGATATCACCAGATATTCGCTATGTTGACGATTTTTGCAAATTGTTTCAAATTTCGTATTTGCAGTTCGTAACGGGTACTACAGCCTGTGACAAAAAAATTACCTATGGAGGCCCAGGTGTTCGTATTGACCCAATTTAAAGGTTCCTCCCTGAATTCGGTATTTATACCCTACACCATATTGAGGTCAGGATATTATGTATTTGTGCATTTGTTTGTAACAAGGAGAAAGGAGCGTGATATACCCATAGATCCTTTCGATGATCTGCATAGAATCACATTCTGAGCCGATTTAAGCATGTTCGTCCGTCTGTCTGTCCATGTATTTTCGTAAACAAAGTATAGGTCGCATTTATTATCCGATCGAGGCGAGTTTTTACACAAATCATTTGTTTGCCCAAGGACAAACCCTTTAGAAATTGAAGAAAATCGGTCAAAACTTAGATATACCTCCCATATATATCTCGTCTGATTTGCTTTTCATTGTGCACCAAATGTGTAATATTAGTCCAAGTAGGACGGAAACAGGCACATATGACCAAATTAAGCCTGGCACTAGGTATGTGCAAATTTGATTGAAATCGGTTCAGATATAGCTATAGCTCTCACAAATGGTTTATTTTTGGTCTGTTACCAAAATGCCATGAATACATTTTTATTGACTCGATTGAGGGTTAATTTATTCTACAAAACTATTACTGGATGTTGCCAGGAATTTTGCAAAGAAACGATCCAGGTACTTAAAAGACTTGGATTTCAATAAATTTTAACCCGAAAATTTTTTCAGAAATATAAAAATGAGCCTCTCAATATACACGGTGAGATAAAAAAAAAAACTGCAACAAAGTCAAACGCCATAATTTTCACTTTTTTTAAATTTTATTAAATGAAAGAAAAAAAAGGCGGACATAGCATCAAATTTTATAAAAAGATTAGAATTGGTCACCTTTGGCACAATCTGTGGCATTCAAACAGTCAATGAAACCGCCACACGCTGTTCGAATGTTGCCCTACGGTATTTTAGCCCTTTCTCGGCGAAGCGCTTGCTTGGTATTTTTTAGTGCCAACCTTACTTTCCAGAAAACTCCAGACACAACAGATTGCTATCCAATAGATTTTGGTGCCCATTGTGTGCAGGAAATGAAACAAGAAACCTCATTTTGTAACCATTCTTCAGTGGCGCGTGCTGAATTCTATTGGAATGTCCAAGGTCTGTGGCCAAAATATTTGCGTGCCCAAGGCTTTAATACACCCTCCAGAATATTTTCGCGATAATATTCGGCATTTATTTTGATGCCATGATCGATTCATACGAGCGGAGAGCGACATCGGCTGTTATGGCTGTTTGTTTGCAAACTGCTGGACAACGAATGTTTGCTCATCGGAGAAAACCAAATTCGGCAGTTCACCACTTTCGGCCAAGCGAAACAACTCTTTATCTCTTTTGAGTCTATTTTCTTTCTGTTCCGGTGTAATTTCTTGCAATTTTTTGAATTCCCCGAGCTCATTTTTAAATATTTGCCGATATGTTCAGCTCACGAGGCATTTTTCGGCCACTGCGACGCGGGTTTCGATCAAGTCGCTTCTTTACTTTTCAAACCATTTCTGCTGATGTTGCTGTTTTCTTCCGTCCACTTCCTTGACGTCGGGCTAAGGTAACGAGCGATAGTACGAGACACAAAAGATTTATTCACATTAAAAGCTGGAGTGCTCTAACGATAGCCACTTGTGGTTTTCCAAACAAATATAAAGAAATCACACTATCACGCTTGAGTTCCATGACGAATAAAATTTTTTCTGGAAAGTTCTTAACAAAGTGCTTTTGTACGCTTGTAAACAATATAATGAGCTGTCACTGGAATAATTTTAACAGCTGTCGGACGAGTGGCTCAGAAATGACAACAGTCTGAATTTGATTGCAGTTCTCTTTATCTCACCCTGTATTTGTCCCATACTTTTAGATCTGCATACATATTCTATCCGGGCTTTTCTTTAATTTTGGTGAAAATTTAATTTTGCCGCACAGTTTATTTGTTTTTTATTTCTAATCTTCCATGTTTGGTGACCTTTGGCATCTGACAATTATGCCACATGAAATTCCGCCATTTCAGTTTCAAGAATAAGTCAACAAATCATAATTAGTGTCTCACTTAATTTATAATTAATTACGCAGAATCCATTTAAATAAAAGAACGAAACAGAGATCTAGCATTTCATTCCAAGAATTGAAATAATAAACCTTCAATTAAAAAAAAAACTCAACAATGTTCAATTCTGCATTCTCCGAACATAATAATTCTGGGAAACTAAAAAATGCAAGTCATTATACCCTCCACCATAATATGGAGGGTATATTAAGTTTGTCATTCCGTTTGTAACACCTCGATATATACATTTTAGATCCCACAAAGTATATATATTCTTGATCAGCATAAAATTCTATGTCGACTTGGCGATGTCCGTCCTTCTGTCCGTCTATCCGCATGTCCGTCTGTGGAAAAAACTGTAGCTTCCGAACGAAATGAAGTAAATTCAAAAAATTTACTCAAATGTGTATTATGTCTGCAGGACTTTTGGTATTGAAAATGGGCCATGTAAATCCACATCTCCATATAGCCTCTATATAACGGTACCTCCCGATATTCGGTATCTTGATGATTTTAGCGACATTTTTCATCGGAATTGTTTCAAAATTGGTATTTGAAGTTCGTAATGGATACTACAGCCTAAAATTGTCTTTGCTGGTCCACGTCTTCGTATAGCCCCCAAAAAACGGTATCTCGCGATATTCGGTATTTTGATGATATTAGCAAATTTATTCACTGGAATTGTTTCAAATTTGGTATTTGAAATTCGTAATGGATACTAAAGCCTAAGACAGAAAAATGTCTGTGCATGTCCACGTCTTCGTATAGCGCCCATATAACGGTACCTCCCGATATTCGGTATTTTGATAATTTTAGCGACATTATTTACCGGAATTCTTTCAAATTTGGTATTTTATGTTCGTAATGGATACTAAAGCCAAAGACAGAAAATTATCTGTGCAGGTCCACATTTTCGTATAGCCCCCATATAACGGTACCTCTCGATATTCGGTATTTTGATTTTATCGACATTATGATCTATTGTTTTTAAATTTCGCAATTGAATATTGTAATGGCTTATGACAAATGTTACCTATGCAGGTTCATGTCGTCGTATAGACCCTAATATAACAGTTACATTCGGTATTTTTAAGATTTTAACAGAATTTTTAACAGAATTGATTCATGCATGTCAGTCCGTCTGTCCATGTACTCTTGTGAACAAAATGCAGGTCGCATTTATCACCCGATTGAGATGAAAACAACATTCGTTTGGCCCAAGGATGAACCCTATTGAAATTGGAGATAATCGGTAAAAATTTAGATATAGCTCCCAATATATCTTCGTCCGATTTGCCTTTTATTGTGCACCAAACGTGTAATATCAGCCCGAATAAGCCCAAATTAGGCCTGAAAATAAGTATGCCAAATTTGATTGAAATCGGTTTAGATATAGCTATAGCTCCAATATATATTGTTCATCCGATTTCTTATTTTAATCCTACGCAGCCGTAATATGCACTCTGTAACAACAATAATTGGTGAAATTTATCAAATGCAGCTCAGAAATACATTTGCTAAATTTTATCGAGATCGGTTCAGATTTGGATATAGCTCCCATATATAACTTCGTCCGATTTACCCTTTATTGTACACCAAACGTCTAATATTTGGCCAAATGGGATGGAATTTTGCATATACGACCGAATTGAGTCTAGAAAATAGCATGCCAAATTTGGTGAAGATCGGTTCAGATGTAGCAATAGCTCCCATATATATTGTTTATCCGATTTGTTGTATTTGTTACCCACAGCCATAATATGCACTCCGTAACAACGAATAAAGCTCAGAAATATCTTTGCCAAATTTTATCGAGATCGGTTCAGATTTGGATATAGCTCCCATATATATAAAATGGACAATACAAGTCCGAATTTAAAAGATACAAATGTTTCGGCATATTTAGTCCTTTGAACTTTAAATTATAATGGTAATCATCATAGCGTATATGATTGAATTCTCCCATAAAAACTTTTAATTGTTATGTGGAGATCTACTAAATTAACAAAGTGGTGTAGGGTATCAAAAAGTCGGCCCCGCCCGACTTTAGGACTTTCTTTACTGGTTTTTATTTATTTATTTATTTTTTTTTTTTTTTTGGGTTTTTTATTGATACACCAATTTGGTATTACCTTCAATCGTTTCCTCTGAACTCAAAACTCATTTGTAATTGAAGTTATTTAAGATACACAAATTTCCAACGAACTGCATTACACACAAAGGAACAACAATCTTTCATAATGGGGTTGTTTTGTTTACTTTCCAGGAAAAGAAGGAGTGAAAAAATTGTTAGTTCTCCTCACACCCCCCCCCCCCCTTCATTCCCCTTACCTTGTTGAACATATATATTCTTTATTATTTTTGTGCGAAAAGAGGTTGGGGCTAGATTTCCAACTCTGGCAAGGGGCTGCATTTATTTCTTTCCAAAACTAAAAATTGTTAACGACACCTTCCCAATTGTTGTGACTGAGAAAAAGTTGAATTGAATTTTTAAGTAACATTCGACAAAAGGTACTTTGGTTCATAAATTGTTGCCATACTTATGAGCGAGCGAGCGATGGAGCGACCACTGCGGGAGGTGGAGGGGGAGAGAACACAAGTTTCATGTTGCAGTGTTTTACACAATACACAACAGCTAGTAGTTGTTGTCGTAAAGGACTTTTAGCCACACTTACTTGCCAATAACAATAACATTGTTAACAAGTATTTTGCCAATGTTCGTTCTTTGGCTTACATGCACACATACACACACACACATTCGAACCGTGTGACTGGCCCCCATGGCCTTTCTTGCCTCTCTCTACCAATGCCACCAGCACTTTTAGGTATTTTTTGCCATATTCTGCCCTCCCCAAATATTCAATATACATTCGATTTGAAATGTTTTCACCGCAACAACGAAAAACCACAACAACAAGTGAAAATTTCTTGGAAAACTTTTTGTTCGACGGTGGGGGCGATGGTGGGGAATGGAATATGAGCAGCAAGCATTTTCGGTGTACATTTAAGTCAAACAGGAAATTGAAGAATGAAATTACCACTAATGTGGTTTAAGTGTAAACTTTTCTCCATTGTTCTTTTCTTGTTAATTCGTTTGATATTTATTTTTATTGAAATTGAACAAAAAAAAAAAGTCGTGAATGTGAATGTGGGCCACCATGGTACACACATTGACGAATGTGGTCATTGTAAATTATGTTCAGCAAAAAACAAAAAATCACAACAATAAAAACAAGGAAACTTCTTCATTAACAATGTATTTAACAACTTGGAATTAACAAATAATTTATTGCCGTATTGGGGCAGAAATTACATCTACGAATTCCCCATTAAATATTTGGTTCTGGAAAACAAAGGTAGATTTTACAAAAAAAAAAAAAAAAAAAAAAAACGCAATACATTTTCGATTCTTTGAAACACTCTTTTGTCCAGCCGCTGTAGAACTGTTAAAAACTTCAGTGTTTAAAGCAGAAAACTTTGTAACTCTCTTAGCTTGAGGTAGCTGTGCAGTGCTCCTATTGCATTAAAAGTGTGCAAAATCTGAAGAATTGAAATTTTTATCCTAACTCCCCCAGAAATCGTTAAAACAGATATTTTCAAGTACCATCTATAAAACGGCGGACAAGATTAGCAATATTCGAAATAGGATGCAACATCGACATAGATATATTAATATTAACGGTACTCCATGTACTACAATCCCAACTCCAATTTTCCACTCAAAACATTTTTGGTGTTTATTTCGTTTTGAAACTTACAAGCAATGTATGTAATATCACTTTTAAATTATTTTCGTTCATTTTGATTAAAACCTAGTAGAAAACATTAAGTTCGGCCAGACCTATTAAAAGTTTGGTCTGGCCTCCACCCTCCCTCCACCATTAGATACAGAAAATATTTGTATACAAAAGTGTCTCAAGTCAAACGTGTTCCACCATAAAGTGTGTGTGTCCGTTGTATGGTTCTGCCGCCGGAACTAGAACCAGTTATGAACTATAAATACAGATTTTTGACCAATCCGTGGAAAATGTGGCAGAAATCATTAAAACATCGAATATTGGCAGCTACCATTCTTTGGGGTCTCCACTTGGACCTATATATACAATGTTTCGGACCTATGTATACATACAAATAATTGACCGATATCTACCATCTCCACAACAGATCTTCTGTTAGTAGAAACATTGGAATATGTTAAGTTTAGAATGAATCCAATGCTTATTTCCCACTTATTGAGATATATAACTATTCGAAATTTTGACCCGTTGTGGGGGAGGTATCGGAAGTAATGGACTGCTATATCTCATCTTCACACTAAATCTTTATACCCTACAACACTTTGTATTGTTGGTATTATACATTTGATTGGGTCCAAAATTATGTAACACCTAGAAATATTGGTTTCCCGCATAGGAAAGTATATATGGATATTCCTATCTCGCGGAGCTGAGTCTATCTAGCTATCCGTCCGTCCGCTTGTCCATGATAATTTGTAATCTCAATTATGGGCTGATTATCACGAAATTTAAAATGGAGGTGGGGATAGGATCAGAATAGATGATGGAAATGATCGCATACTATTTAGAGGTTAAAATGGACCAAAAACTGAAAATTTTTCTGATTTTGCAGTTGCTCCACAGGTCGCAATTATGGACCAATCGACGCAGAAGTTAGCATGGGGCTAGAGCTTAAGGCTGGGCAGAAGCCTTCCAATTTTGATGGTCATCGAGTAATATTTAGTAGGTGAAATAGGCCACAACATTTGTGTTAAATAAAAATCAAATTTTCCATTAAACCGCGAAAATATTTTTTTATCCCGGCGAAATCACAAATAGACGAAAAGGTTACCTCTGACCGTCACATAGATGCCGATAGTAAATATATCGGTTATATATAGCGAAATATATACAATGTTTATATACAAAAGAAGGGGATGTTAGTTAGAATGCTTATATCTCCAGAATGGCTGGAGCGATTTTGACAAATTTTGTCAATTCAAAATGCCCTCTTGGCATAAAAGAATAAACTCGAAAAAAAGCGGAAAAAAATATGTCAATAATGATGCTAATATAGATTTTGTAGTATTTTATGATATTATTTCATATTTTTTATCGCATTCGATTTTTTCAATTTGACTTTTAATATGAAGGGTATATTTTGTAATATTTTTTTCACCTTACAACACAGTTTGGGGTTTCTGATATATATCTGATATGTCCGATCCTCACGAAAATTTTCATAGGCTCAGAAGGGATAGGTCTGTTGTTTTTAAAGATGTTCGCAATATACTTAGGGATGTAAATGAACCAACAACAAAAACTGTTCCTGATTTTGCAGCCGTTATAAAGGTCACAAATAGAAACCAAAAGACACGAAATCTGGCATGAAGTCAGAGTTTAGAACAGCGGGTAGAATGGCTCACTACTTTTGTGTGAAAAAAATACCAACATTTCCATCTGAAACGCTGAAAATAACTTACAGGCGAAATCCAAAATACACAATGGCGAACTTCTGGCTTTTGTATGCTGATTTCCTTGACGAATATAGCTAAATATCGTAGACAATCAAAACCTATAGATACGATTAAATTTTGATATATAGGGGGCCTCTGACTTTTGGAGATGATCGCAAAATATTTAGGGGTTCAAACTAACCAAAAACAGAAAAAAAATCCTGATCACAAAATCGACACGGAATTTTGCATGAGAAGAGAGTTAAGGACAGGGAAGAAGTCTAGAATTTTGGACGGCCATTGGAAAATATGTAGTTGTAAAATAGACCACAACAACAAACAGCACTACGGAGTGCGTAAATATTGGGCAAATGTCCCTGGTCAAAATGCTAAGGGTAATATCTGGAAAGTGCTCTATGAGATGATTTCAGAAGCGAAATCTTCCAAAATGGATTTGGACATGAGGGGGCTTCTAACATATTGTAGTGTTGTAGGGTATCACATGGTCGGCCGCGCAACAATGTTATATTCCACACAAAAAGTCGTTATAAGGTCGTTAAGATAGTTACAATCGAAATTATATGTTCAATTCTATTAATAACTATTTTTCACCGGAATTGTTTCAACTATGCTATTTGAAGTTCGTTATGGACACTACCGTCTAAAACAGAAAATTGTCTGTGCAGGACTAATTCATCGTATAGCCCCCATATAACGTTGTTTCAAATTTGGTATGTGGAGTTCCTAATGGATACTACAGCCTGTGACAGGAAATAGTCCATAAAGGTTCAAACTTTGGTATAGTCCTCATATAACTATTTCTCCAGTATTTTGAAGGATGTCACACTTTTCGCCGGAATAATTTTAAATTTGGTATTTGGAGTTCGTAATGGGTACTACCTCCTATGATGATTTTAGCCACATTAATCTACAAATCCAAGAAAAAATTATGGCAAGTACGATTTTTTTTAAATATTTATTTAGATATTTTAAAAATATTTTAATTTTTTGAATATTTTTAAACTGTAGATCATTTAAAACTGTGTTACAGTCACAGATACTCAGCCATATGGCTCGTTATACTCTTAGCCAAATGGCTAGAGAGGGTATATATCATATGATTCGGCCAACACATATCTCATCGAAATAACGGTCCTTCCAAAGAGTGGAATTTATTTAAAGTTCGATTCGACCGAACTTAGCTGCTTTTTATAACCTCCACCATAGTATGGAGGGTATATTAAGTTTGTCATTCCGTTTGTAACACCTCGAAATATACATTTTAGACCCCAGAAAGTATATATATATTCTTGATCAGCATAAAATTCTCACTCTAGCTTCCGATCGAAATGAATTAGGTTGGTAAAACTTTACTCACATGTGTATGATGTCTGCAGGACCTTGGGTATTTAAAATGTAGGTCCACATTTCTTTCAAAATTTGGTATTTGAAGTTCGTAAGGGATAGTACAGCCTATGACAGAAAATTATCTGTGCAGGTCCACGTCTTCATATAGCCCCCATATAACGGTACCTCCCGATATTCGGTACTTTGATGATTTTATCCACATTATTCACCAGAATTGCTTCAAATTTGTTATTTGAAGTTCATAATGGTAGAAAATTGTCTGTGCAGGTCCACGTCTTCGTATTGCCCCAATATAACGGTACCTCCCTATATTCAGTATTTTGATAATTTTAGCTACATTGTTCAACGAATTGTTTTATTCAAGTTACGCATTATAATATTGTAATGGTTTATGACTAAAGTTGCCTGTGCAGATCCAAGTCTACACGACCCTAATATAAAGGCTACATTCGGTATTTTTATGATTTAACATAATTTTTATTTTATTTATTTACTTATTTATTTATTTATTTATTTTTTTTTTTTTTTGAAATTTGCCAAAATTGTTTCAAATGTTGAAGAGTATTCAAAGATCGGGCCGAACGAACTTAGAGCTATTTTACTTCTTTACTTGTTTTAGTGTTATATTGAAAATGTTTGTCACACTTTCTCGATTGAACTATAATATGGTACGGTACCGTACCCCAGATTTTAATTTAAGTTTTCCTTATGATGGAGGATATAAGTAGTTTGACTCAATCGATTTCAATTCTTTAACCAAAATATCATTGCTTACGCAAAATACCTCTGAAATTCTTAAATTATTTTGAAGTGATTATTTATTTTGAAGTGATATGGTTTTGAAATAATTTTCAAATTTTTAAAATGATCCCATTATTTCATATTAATTGGCATTCTAAACGCAATACGATATTCTAGCATATACTGTGTTATCGAAAAAAAAGCAGACCAGCACACAGCACCTTTCTTTACGTTCCGGCAAAGTCATAAACCATACCAAGTTTGTAGGTTTCCGAAAACAAATGGCTTCAGGTAGGACATATACACCGAAAAATTTAAATTCAAGTGAATTCGAGTGCATAGGTAACCCAAACTAATAGATTCATTGCCCATGTTGTTATTGCTGCTGCAGTTTTTGTTGTTGTTGTTATTATTGCATCCACATGATGATGGAAACCCGGAAAAAATGTTCCCCAAAAGCTATGTGCAACCAAAGCTGTGCACATAATAAACCTACATTCAAACACACTCATACACACATATATTTGTCTAAGTGCCTTTTGTGTACTCGATATGATTGCATATGTATTGTATGTATATAGATATGTGCATATGTGTACATATGTATGTACGTACATGCCCATCTGTATATTGGACAAATTAAACTAGGTCAGGTCTCTTACACGGCTTGTAGAATTAGACGAAATTGTGGTCAATGAATTCGCCACAGCAAGGAAATGAGTGGATAAAACTCTGTGCTTAGAAAGAGAGGAAGAGAGAGAGAGAGAAAATAGACTTCAACACGAAATCGGTTGTTTGCAAATCCATGTCAGCACACAAGAGAGCCTGAAAATACTCTTACAATTTATTCTCTTTTTTGGATGAATTAAATTGCGTAGTGTGGTGGTGAGTTTGCGTCCAAATATATGCTTTTACAAATTCGCCCCTAAATGTATGCTGTTGAATTCGGAGTAAAGTTCATTGTCTATCAGCTGTGTGTAAAAGCTAACGTATGTGGAATTGTTTGGCTTATCGCGTGTAAAATCTCAAAAAAAAAAAACAAAAGCCGAAGAAAACAACATCGATGACAAGAATGGTTTCTTCTTGTTTTTCGTTACATTTTGAAAGAAGTGAAATACAATATTCCTCTTTTAAGGCTGTTGCTCCCAAAAACTGGCTCTACCAGTGCCATTTCTGTTTGTGTTGTTCTTGGTGTTGCGTTTTTCGGTTATAAATATAATTTATGCTTTATATTTGGGGCTGTAATTTTTATTTCGGTCTCCATATTTCATTAATAAAAAATCGCGTGTTAATGGCTTCTTTAGCAAAAGGGCTGATTTTTTTTCGCTGTTTCATACAACTGCTTGTACACTTCTTCGCCATACATGTTTGGTGTTGTTGTTGCTGTTCTTGTGAGTTTTCTTCGTCTATGCCATAAACAACAGAAAAGCATGTTTCATGTAACTTTATTGCAGTCAACCAGCAGCCAAGTCATATTTTAAAATTTTCTACTTATGATATTGATATTGTCGGTCTCGGGGTCATTTCAAACATAAGCGAAAGCATGGACGTACATATAACCTCTCTAAAATATTTAAGTTCAATTTTTCAGTTTTTTGCTAACGACCCCATCAAAAGCTGGTGTAAGCTACGCCAATGCCACCTCAATTGCCTAAAAATATTTGCTGTGATTTGTTTATCTGAGCTTGGCAAAAATCGCATGTCCTTTGTCGGGTAATTCCTACCACTTATGGTGTAAATTTGTACACGAATCTATAATTTTGTCATATTATTTATATGTGTGCCTGCTTTGGTGGCAATATGTAATGAGGGTAAATTAGATAAATAGTGAGTTTTGGTATTTTAGGTCGAGGACAATTTCAGAAATTGTCAAAATTTCTCGAAATACCAATTTCCAAAGAAACTAGACTGTAATGGCAAAAATAATACGTTTGCGTTGCAATTGGCGGTACAGAAAACTAGATCATTTAAAATGGGAACAAATAAATTTTATAGATGTATTTGATTAATTTTTATGGTTTTCTTAAGGGTCAGTACCGAAAAGAAAGGCAAATTTCATTTGTAGATTTCTTGAAGAGGATTCGGTGCTAAAGTTAGGGGAAAACAAGTAAACAAGCTGTAAGTTGGCCGGGCCGATCATTGAATACCCTCCACCATTCGAAACAAATTTGGCATTTTCAAAAAAAAAAAATTAATTAATTAATTAATAAATAAATAAATCCGTTAAAAATTCTGATAAATTCTTAAAAATTCCGAATGTCGTCTGAACGACGACGTGGACCTGCATAGGCAACTTTTGTCATAAGCCATTACAATATTCTAATGCGAAACTTGAAAAAAAAAATTCGGCGAATAATGTAGCTAAAATCAACAAAATACCGAACATATGGAGGTACTATATGAAGATGCAGGACCACATGAGACAATTTTCTGTCATAGGCTGTAGTATCCATTACGAACTTCAAATACCAAATTTGAAACAATTCCGGTGAACAATGTCGCTGAAATCATCAAAACACCCAATGTCGGGAGATACCGTTATATGGGGGCCATCCGAAGGCGTTGACCTGCAGGGACCCTTTGGTGATAGGCTGCAGTATCCATAAGGAACTTCAAATACCAAACTTAAAACATTTCCAGGGAATAATGTCGCTTAAATCATCAAAATACCGAATATCGGGAGGTATCGTTATATGGGGGTTATATATAAGGCGTGGACCTCCACGAACAATTTTCTGGCTAAGGATGTAGTACCCATTACGAACTTCAAATACCAAATTTGAAATAATTCTGGCGAATAATGTCGCTAAAATCATCAAAATACCGAATATCAGGAGGTGCTATAATATGGGAACTTCAAATAGCACATTTGAAACAATTCCGGTGAATATTGTCGGTAAAATCATCAAAATACCGAATTTTGGGAGGTACCATTATTTGGGGGCTATACCAAAACGTGGACTTAGATGACCCATTTTCAATACCCAAAGTCCTGCAGACATAGTACACATTTGAATAAAATTTTATCAACCTTCTTCATTTCGTTCGGAAGCTAAAGTGATTTCCACAGACGGACAAACGGACAGGCGGACGGACATCGCTAAATCGACATAAAATGTTATGCTGATCAAGAATAGATACATTTTGTGGGGTCTAAAATGCATATTTCGAGGCGTTACAAACGGAATGACAAACTTAACATACCCTCCATACTACGGTGTGGGGTATAAAAATTGGTGGCGACCAAAAAATGGATTTGGAATTTGGCCAGGAAAAATGAATTCTAAACCATCGTGAGACTGCACCATGTTTTCACCTCCCTATACACCTTTTTATACCCTACACCACAAATTGGTCAGGGTATTATGTCTTTGTGCATTTGTTTGTAACAGGCAAAAGGAAACGAGATAGACCCATAGTTCCTTTTGATGATCTGCATAGAATCACATTTTGAGTCGATTTATCCATGTCCGTCCGTCCGTCCGCCTGTCTATGTATTGTTGTAAACAAAGTACAGTTCGCATTTATTGCCCTGTCCAGATGAAATTTTGCACAAATCATTTGAAATTGGAGATAATCGGTCAAAATTTAGATATAGCTCCCATATATATCTTCGTCCGATTTGCTTTTTATTGTACACCAAACGTGTAATATCAGCCCGAATATTATGGAATTTTGCACATACAACCAAATTAGGCCCGAAAATAAATAGGCCAAATTTGATCGAAATCGGTTCAAATGTAGCTATAGCTCCCATATATATTGTTTATCCGATTTGTTATTTTTGTCCTGCGCAGCCGTAATATGTACTCTGTAACAAAAATATTTGGGGAAATATATCAAATGTAGCTCAGAAATACCGTTGCTAAATTTTATAGAGATCGATTCAGATTTGGACATAGCTCCCATATATAATTTCGTCCGATTTACTTTTTATTGGGCACCAATAAAACCAAATGGGATGGAATTTGGCACTTACGACCTGATATCATATATACTGTTCATCCGATTTGTTATATTTGTTACCCTCAGCCGTAATATGCACTCCGTACAGCTCAGAAATATCTTTGCCAAATTTTATGGAGATCGGTTCCGATTTGGATGCAGCTCCCATATATATCTTTATCCGAATTCAAATTTATTTTGCACCAAATGTGCAATACAAGTCCGAATTTAAAAGATACAAATGCTTCGGCATATTTAGTCCTTTGAACTTTAAATTAGAATTATAATCATAGGGCGTATGATTGAATTCTCCCATAAAATCTGTTAATTGTTATTTGGAGCTCTACAAAATTAGCAAAACGGTGTAGGGTATCAAAAAGTCGGCCCCGCCCGACTTTAAGACTTTCTTTATTGGTTTGATTTGCCCTACCAATAATCACATAAAAATCTAGAGCTCTGGCGTTACCCGTTCGCTTGAGATTCTTGATTCAGCCGTTTCGTGTGGACAATGACAATGCAGTTTTAGGCTTAAACAAGTAAGCAAAGGCTACAGTAGAGCGGGGCCGACCATTGAATACCCTACAACACTATAATAAACCATACAGTTTATATAGGCAAGATACTCGAAAGAATTCCACAAGATATTGTGACAATTAATAAAAGAAAACCATCAGGTTCCGTTCTCTAATTTTCGAATAATAGCAACTTAAACTAATTTGCTCATTTCCAATTTATTGGTAGATGTTGCACTTAAATGGTCTTCCTAGATCTGGAAGCAATATTGGTTTTTGACTGAAACGCATCTATATGAGATACAGACATTTGACTATATTCTTCAACGAAATCAGCTTTAACGAAATAGTCAGAAGTGCGTATTTCCAGTATTTGTGTCCAAAAAGTCACTGGAATGGACATTTTCGTATTTTGTCTACAAAAGTTGGCAAACTATTTCACACATTGAATACTTTTGGATGGCCATCCAAAACTGCTTGGCTTTTGTAATGTCCGGTAACCCCCATTCAAATGTGCGTGAGAATCGGGCGATAATTACGACCTGCAGACAATTTTGCAGTTTTTTGGTCCATTTCAACCCCTAAATATATGGCGATCATCTCCAAAAAGAGTAGGCTTTTATTCTGACCCTCATCTTATCTCCATGCAAAATTTCGTAAGGATCGGGCCATAAATGCGATCTGTATATGATATCCTGATATCCTAACTACTTAGTTTTGTTAGCTGTAGAAATATTATCAAATGTTTAATTCGAAATGAAAATATGCCAAAAATATGACAAAATTGAAAAAATATGAGAAAATTTTACAAAATCAATATTTTCATCTTTAGAGAGATATTTTTATGCGATTTTTTTAGACGTTTTTTCTTTCCTGCCAAGAGGCCATTCTGAATTAATGAGAACTGTCGAAATCAGTTCAGCCGTTCTCGACATGCAAGAGATCTTTCAAGCATATCTTCTTTGATAGACATATATATCGCACATATTTTGCTATAAATCCGTTTTGTTGGATGTTAACATCAATGTAAAGATCAGAAGTAACCTTGTCATGGCTTTATGATTTCGCCGGGATTTAAAATATTAAAATTTTGAATTTTTTCAGCACAAAAGATATGGTCTATTTTACCCGCTAAATATTATCCGATGACCACCCAAATAGGTAGGCCTCTTCCCCGCCCTAAACTCTAGCTACATGCGAAATTCCGCGTCGATTGGTCTATAATTGCGACCTGTATAGCTACTGCAAAATCCGACATTTTTTCAGTATTTGGTCCATTTCAACCCCTAAACATTTGGCGATCATCTCCAAAAGAAATAGGGTTCTATTCTGACCCCAGACCCACCTCCATTCTAAATTTCGTGAAGATCGGGCCATAATTGCGACCTGTAGAGTGATTACAAATTAACATGGACAGACGGACAGACGGACGGACATACATAGCTAGATCGACTCAGCTCGGCGAGCTAGGAAGATCTATATATAATTTCCTATATGGGAAACCAATATTTCGAGGTGTTACATAATTTTTGGGCCAATCAAACTTATAATACCCCCAACACATAGTGTTGTAGGGTATAAAAACAAATAGTTTTCAGCTAGGCTTCGTGACGCCTCAATGACATATTTGTTTACGCACAAAAATATTCGTTTTCGATTTGGAATGTTTTTATTTTGATTTTCATGAATTGTGAAAGAAGAACAACATTTCGAATTAAAATGACGCAATTACATCCCCCCTTTGCCAAAGAAATTCTTACAAACAGTACAAAGATCTCGGTGGCAAACTGTAAAAGTTTCTGATGATGGAATCGATGGTGTGATTACAGCAGTCATTTTTGTCAAAATATTTTGTTTTGTTTTTATTTGTCAAGATCAAAGATCATTTATTCTTGAAAACAGAAAAAAAAACTATTCAACAACGAACTCATAAGGGTTTCCCCATTAACGGCATGAGGTTCAAAACTAATCTCCGCACATAGTAAACAAACTAGAATTTCATCAATGACCAGCACCACCACCACCACTACCACCAATCTATAGTAAATGACTAATTCATTGAAATCAGATGTGACAACAAAAAATTTTCCAACACACACACACATGGGAATGTTTTCGATGAAATTCGGATGATTGGTCTTTACTTGGAAGAAGTCAAAACAAACGCACGAGTAATCAAAATAACGTAGATCCGTGGCGCCAAAATCACGTTCATTAATATAATGTAAACAACCTCAGGAGAATTCAGATAAGAAGACACAGAACGCTGTGGCTCGGCTTCTTGAAGGCTGCTCCTGATAAGACCCACCAGCAACTGCTCGGCTGATATGGTTCTCAACGATGGGTGGATCGGATGGATGCATGCATCTTTTATGTTTTTGTGGGCTGACCAACATACATATGTATGTGTGTGTGTACCGAGCTATGCTGTTATCAGCATTTCTTCTTTCTTCTTAGAAGCGACCTCTTCAAAATTCCTTTGCATCAGTTTGGCGGCGTTGGTGTTGGTAGTGGAGGCGGCGGCGGCAGCAGCATTGCCCATTTGAGGACATCGACAGACCGACGAGTTTAAATGTTGCATTTATTTGTTCGAAATGATTGATGGATTTTAATTACGCTTCAACGTTTACGTCAGAATCGAGCAAGATGGCGATAACAGCGATAGTGATTTGAATCTCGATTTGATTGGCTTGGCCGTTTATTTTTTCAATAAATACATATAACAAATATGTGCGTATTTTATTTATCAAAGACATAGCTCATCGTAAAACAGCAACGCCTTCTAAATTTAGTTCCGTTTCGTCCATTCACAAATTAAGATGAAATTCATTGGTGGTGTTCTTATCCTTGTGGCCTCCTCGTTGTTGGTGGCATTCGTGGTGTGTGACGAGGCCAGAGGATTTTTCAAAGATTCAGGTCAGTTTTTAAAGTGCAGCCAACCGAAATTTGTAACAAAAATAAATTTCTTTGTGAAAATTGAACATTTAGACCATCCTGGCAGATGTGTACATGAAGGATTATTTTTATTACCCGGCGAACAGGGCAAGCCACGAGGACAGTGCATGCTATTCCTGTGCGACAACAAAAACGGTTTTGGCAGGATTCAAGGGTAAATTTAAATCGCCTCTTACCAAATAAATAAATTAACAATCATTTTTTTGGAATTTCAGTTGTCCCTACAAAGCCCCCATGCCAAATTGCTCTTTTGGCGATTACATCAACATTGAAGCGCCCTACCCAGAGTGTTGTAACAAACATCAGATATGTCCCTGAACATTATGTGTAGAGTGTGTACGTGTGTTTGTTTAGTTTATAAATTATTGAAATATTTGTGTTTTAGTGAAAATAAGTTTAAGATTTAAAAAAATTAATATATGAACAATAACTGTAGAAAAAAAGTAAGAAAGAATTGTTTTTTTTTTTTTCTAAGTTACAGCAGAAATCTTTTTAAAATCGGTTTAAATGGATCTTCGCAAGTTCTCCAATGTATTTATAACGCTAATGACAATTAGAAAAATATATAAGTTCTTCAAAAAAAAGTTAAGATCACGTGACATAACAAAGTGTTTGTCAAAAATATTATTTTCCAAAAAAAAAATGTATAATAACTTTGCGAATTTCAGCCAACTTTAAAAAATATAAGTTCGTCCTGATCGAATTTCGAAAAATTCAAAAAAAAATTATAATCCGTTAAAAATTCTGTTAAAATCTTAACAATACCGATTATAGCCGTTATATTGGGGTCTATACGAAGATATGGTCCTGCACAGGCAACTTTTGTCATAAGCCATTACAGTATTCAAATATGAAACTTGAAAAAAATCCGGTAAATAAAAACTCTACTAAACTCATCAAAATACCGAATATAGGGAGGTACCGTTATATCGGGGCTATACGAAGACGTGGACCTACTCGGACAATTTTTATACCCTCCACCATAGTATGGAGGGTATATTAAGTTTGTCATTCCGTTTGTAACTCCTCGAAATACACATTTTGGACCCCACAAAGTATATATATTCTTGATCAGCATAAATTTTTACGTCGATTTAGCGATGTCCATCCATCTGTCCGTCTATCCGTCTATGGAAATCACTCTAGCTTCCGTACGAATTTAAGAATATTGATAAAATTTTACTCAAATGTATATTATGTCTGCAGGACTTTTGGTATTGAAAATGGGCCATGTAGGTCCACGTTTTGGTATAGCCCCCATATAACGGTACCTCCAATATTCGGTATTTTGATAATTTTAGCGACATTATTTACCGGAATTGTTTCAAATTTGGTATTTGAGATTCGTAATGGATACTACAGCCTATGACAGAAAATTTTCTATGCAGGTCCTGGTCTTCGTATATGCTCCATATATCAGTACCTCCCTATATTCGGTATTTTAACGAGTTTAGGTACAATACCCACCGAAATTGTTTGAGATATCGTATTTGACGTTAGTAATGGATGCCATAGCCTGTGACAGAAAATTGTCTATGCTTGTCCAGGTCTTCGCACAGCTCCGATATAAGGGTACCTCCCTATATACGATATTTTGATGATTATAGCTACATTATTTACCGTTTATTTCAAGTTTCGAATTTGAATATGGTAATAGCTAATGGCAAACAATGCCTATGTAGGCCCACGTCGTATAGACCCCAACATAACGGCTATATTCGGTATTTTTAAAATTTTAACAGAATTTTTTAAAGATTTTATTTTTTAAAAATTTCCAAATTCATTCCAAATGGTGGAGGGTATTCGGCTGGGCCGAACTTACTGCTTTTAAACTTGTTTTTCTTTTTTTGTCCTGCCCAAGTTTGGAAATTAAAAAAAAATAATCCATTAAAATTTCTGTTTCTGTTTAAAAATTAAAAATACAGAATATATCCCTTACATTGGGGTCTATACGAAGACATTGTCCTGCATAGGCAACTTTTGTCATAAGCCATTACTGTATTAAAATACGAAACTTGAAAAAAAAATCCCGTGAATAAAAACTCTACTAAACTCATCAAAATACCGTATATAAAGAGGCACCGTTATAGCGAAGCTACACGAAGAAGTGGAACTGCATACAAAACTGTTTGTCATAGGCTGTAGTACCAATTATGAACTTCAAATACGAAATTTGAAATAATTCCGGTAAAAAATGTCGCTGAAATCATAAAATACCGAATATCGGGAGGTACCGTTGTATGGGGGCTATACAAAAACGGACCGGGCCCATTTACGAACTTATCTTGCCTACTGGTAAACTATGCTGTGTACAAAATTTTAGCCTTCTATCTTAATTCGTTCGAAAGATAACGTGATTACAACCTACAGGCGGACAGACAGACAGAAGGACATCGCTAGATCGTCTTAGAACTTTACGCTGATCCAGAATATATATGGCATTTTCAGATTAAATGAAACCTTTTGCAATTCAAATGAAACTTTTTGCAGTGGAAATGAAACGTTTGGCAACACTGGAAAAATGGTATGATTATGGTCAAGTGCTGTAATTCAGGAATGATATCGATTACGGAAAGCTCAACAACGCAAATTAGTCAGCAATATTTTCGAAAAAAATATACTTTAAAATATATTTTTCCTATTTTTGTAACGACACTACACTGTGGTATAAGCAAAGCACAGATTTCAATCGGTAGTGAAATTGGCTTGCAAGTAGGATTGCTCGAGGAGTGCGAGTTTTGTACGGAGTCTACTCTCTGTCTACTCTTTTGTTTTGTGTGGAATGCACTTCCGAGTCACTGCTGTTTGAAAAATTAGAGTTGGAACAGGGTCATTCAAAATATAGTAAGAATTTGCTCCTGGAGTATAAATGGCTGAAATAATATTCTGTTTTCTGATTTGCTTCAATATTGCTGTGTACTGCAAAAGAGTGAGGAAGAAAGGAGAAAAGGGCGAAGTGGGAGGTGTGTGATCTTGTACGGAGAAAAATACACATACAAAGATATACAACATCTGTATAAAAAACGATTTTGAAAGAGGAAAATGTACTCGCTTCTATTCGAGCGACATCGAAAAATTGAGTTTGCTCGATTTTTTTCTGCTCCCAGGGGCGCTTCCACTCTAATTAGAGTTCAGGCATAGTTATAGCTTCAGTATAAGTAAAAAGCGATCATATTTGGTACAAATTTACATAAATTCCGAATATAAAGGTTTTAGTTGAGCGTAGATATACTAAATATGTATTGTGATGTAGATTGTCAGATAAAGGGTGAGACAAAAAAAAACTGCAACAGAGTCAAACGCCATAACTTTTACAATTTTTTTTTTATATTATTGAGTGAAAGCAAAAAATGTCGGAAATAGCATCAATTTTAAGAATAAGTTTAGGTTTGTTCGAATTGGTACAAATTATGGCCTTCCACCGTCACACGCTGCCCGAATGTTGCGGTATTTTTGCCCATTCCCGGCGGAGCGCATGTTTGAGGTGATCGACACTTTGGTATTTGTTAGTGCCAACCTTGCTTTCCAAAATACTCCAGACACAATAGTCCAATGGATTGGTATCCGGATATTTTGGTGGCCATTGTGCGATGGAAATCAAGCGAGGAACCTCATTTTGTAACCATTCTTGGGTGGCGCGAGTTACCTACAGCCACCAATAAACAACATTATTATTAAGTTCATTATTTTCAACCACAACCTCATTTATTAAAAACATCATTATTGTTAACACCATTATTATTAACATCATTATTATTAACATCATTATTATTAATATCATTATTATTAACATCATTATTAGTTACAACATTGTCATAAGCACCAAAGAGCTAACACCAATATTGTTGACATTATTTCGTCAGCAATAATTCTCCACTTCAACATCACAATAACAACACTAGTAATAAAACTATGACGGAAATAACCCAAAAAGAAATGTTTACTTTTACTGTACCCAATACAAATTTTTAGCTTAAGTATTTTTCTTGATAGCTCTAGATTTTATGTTCCTTTGTTCTTTGTTAACTCTAAGAAAAATCAATAATTGTAAAATCGCTTAAATATAAGAATTTTTTGAATAAAGCATCAGTTGTATTTGGCATCTAAAACAGAATAATTCTTGTTTTCTGATTTCTCGGCGGTACGGAAGTTAACTGGCGCAGTCGTACGGCCATTGTTGGTGCGGTCTTTCTCAAGTGAAAAAATATAATTAAATAAATGTATCCTTAAAACAGAAAAAAAAAAACCAAAAAAAAAAAAAAAAAAACAGTGACAAGTTAATTGTGGAAAAAACAGTGAACTATCCTTTAAAGGACATAAAAATTTTTTTTTTGAGAAAAATTTGGTGAAGAAAAAATATATTAAATTAATTAGGCTTGACGGTATATCAAGTAATCCTTAAGGAGAAAAATCGTGCGCCAACAATCGGGAAAAAAAGAACCTACGTCCGTACAACCGAGAAAATCAAGTGCCAATACAATATAGTATTTTGTTGAAGGAATATCAACAATTTACTATAAGAAGAGAAGGAATATCTCTTAAATAAAAATATATATTTAAAATCAAAAATAATATTTTGTTGACGGAATATCAACAAACATAACCATCCAGAGAGAATTAATATCTTTTTGGTTGGAATAAATATTTAATAAAAATTGTTGAAGGAATATCAACAAATTATATCTTAAATAAAAAATATATATAAATTCATAAATAATATTTTGTTGAAGGAATATCAACAAATATTACCATCCGGAGAGAATGAATATCTTTTTGGTTGGAATAAATATTTAATAAAAATTGTTGAAGGAATATCAACAAATTATATCTTAAATAAAAAATATATATAAATTCATAAATAATATTTTGTTGAAGGAATATCAACAAATATTACCATCCGGAGAGAATGAATATCTTTTTGGTTGGAATAAATATTTAATGAAAATCGTTGAAGGAATATCAACAAATAATACGGTCATAGTGGATCAGATCAGATAAAACAAGGAAAAAACCAACTAACAAAAACAAATAACAATACAGTGAAGATAAAAAAAAAAAAAGGAAAATCAACTAAAAATAACAATTAAAAAGTTAATAACATATAACAATAACAACAACCGTAACAAAAACGAAAAAAAAAAACTAAAAAAAAAAAAAAAAAAAAAAAAAAAAAAAAAAAACAAAAACAAGCAACAATTAAAACAACAAACAACAACTACAAGTGAAGAACAAGAAATAGTCCTGAAGCAGTCCATATCTACAAGCAACTTATACAGGTCTCATCGGAGGAAAGAAGCAGATAAAAACCTTGGAAATCAACAATGAAATTATTTATTATGATAATACTAGGCTAATTATTTTAAGAAAATTATAATATTTATCACTATTATATTACTTTATAAAATATAAAACAGAAATAAGCAAAGAAATATTTCAATTATAAAGAAAAAGGCTAATCAAAATATCTCAAATCAATAAAAAGGGTAATTATATTAAATGCGAAGACTAAGACCAAGACCATATTCTATTCGATACTTAACTGCAATACCGGAACAACAAGAAATGACTACCGTTAATGACATTAGTGCCCCTCAGGCGCTACAATCTCAACAACCGTCACAATCCTCTCAAGCATACGAAACATTAAAAATTCCAGATGCCGTAAAAGATTTACCAACATTTAATGGAAATCCAAGGCAACTAAATGATTTTTTAGAAAACGTTGAAGAGATTTTAAGAATATTAGCGAATATCGATGGTTCTAACCAAGCAACAGTAGTGCTTAGAGCCATCAGAAACAAAATAGTGGGAGAAGCTAATGAAGTACTTAATTCATCCGGTACTCCGTTAGTTTGGGAGGTAATTAAAGCGAATCTAATACTTAAATATTCGGATAAAAGGAGTGAAACCTCCCTTGTGCGTGAACTCCACAATTTACGACAAAATAATCAGACTGTGCAAGAATTTTATGGTTCAGTTATAGAGCTACAGGCAGCAATAAATAATAATATATCAATTCATGAAACTAACAAACATGTCATAAACTCGAGGCGCGAATTTAACGCTAAAATGTGCTTAGATGCATTCTTAATAGGCCTCCGAGAACCCCTTGGCTCAATGATTAGGTCTATGAGACCCGATTCATTAGATGAAGCATTAACATTCTGCATTCAGGAACAAAATATACAATATTCAAGAAGACTTACTTACAACCAACCATTCTACCAACCAAGGTATAGACAGAATACACGGAATTATGCCCCTGCTCGTAATTACCAACCAAATATGAATAACACACATAGATTTACACACGGACAAATTCACCATTACGCACAAAACAATATAAATAGATTCCAAAACACGGTTAATACTCAGGGAAGAAATCAATATAATCCAATAACTAATGCATTTTCACAAAAGGGACCTCAAGCACCTAATGGAAATACCTTTTCTCACAATGGGTCCGGACAGAGCAAATTCAGCAACTTCAGGCAGCAACAGCTTACGACCAAACCCTTACCACCACCAGAACCAATGGATGTTAGTTCTGGTTATAGTCATTTAAGAAAACCTATGACTACACAAACGAGACAGACATCGTACCTAAACAACGTCAATGTGTCTCAAGCTTACCATAATGATCTAGACGGATATTACCACGGACAAACACATGACAATGACTTCGAACAAAACTACACTTATCATCAAAATGATGATAATGACATGAACGATCTAAAAGACCAACAAAATAATGGTATTAGAACGGAATACGAAAATGTAATAGTTGATAATGAAAATTTTCATATGAATGCCTACCCACACCAACGGGATACTTAGATATTAACAAACATGGACACACATTACCCTATATTAACATATCCTCCCCATTTGGTAGACCCCTGAAATTTTTAATAGATACTGGAGCATCGTCATCATTCATAAACCCAGAATTTGTAAATGACGAAGAGTGTATGACTTGCAAACCAATTACAATCACAACAATTTTAACTAAACACTCACTGGACAAAAAAATTAAACTACCCTTATTTACGGAATTCAAACAAAAAGGAGATACATAATTTTTTGTCTTCAAATTTCACAACTATTTCGATGGACTAATAGGATTGGACATATTAGATTTTCTCAAAGCTAAAATAGACCTAGGTAACAAAACTCTAGTAACAAGTCAAGCCATCATACCTATTCATCTCAAACCCAATTTTACTTCTGAGAAATTCATTATTCCAAGCTCTTCCAGAGTTGTTATTAATGTACCGGTAGACACACAAAATGGTAGCTTTTTTCTCCCAAGGACTTTTTTGGGTTCCGACCTCTTTATTTCAGAGGGACTGTATCATTCTAAAAAGTGGTACAGCCTTGTGGAAATAGTTAATACTTCTGGACATGATAAAATTGCATACATTGAACAACCAATAAAGACGACACCATACAACGACCAGAATTACATCGAAGTTAATAACTTCAGTTTAGAACACAACTGTATGAATGATAATCATGACATTTTAGATTCGATAAGGACCGGTCATCTTAATAAAGAGGAAAAACAAGCTTTGCTGAAGGTTTGCAAATGCTTTGAAGATGTGTTTTTCAAGGAGGGAGAACAATTGACATTCTCGAATCAAATCAAACACCAAATAAGGACAACTGACGACAAACCCATTTTTACAAAATCATACAGGTACCCTTACATACACAAAGAGGAAATACGCAAACAAATCGATAAAATGTTGCAACAAGGTGTAATTAGAAGAAGTTTTTCACCATGGAGTGCTCCTATATGGATCGTACCAAAAAAATTAGACTCGAGCAATATACAAAAATGGAGACTTGTTATAGATTATCGCAAATTAAACGAGAAAACTGTTTCTGATAAATATCCCATACCCAACATAACTGACATATTAGATAAATTGGGGAGAAGTCTCTACTTCACAACTTTAGATTTAGCTAGCGGTTTTCACCAGATCGAAATGCACCCAAAAGATATTGGTAAAACAGCATTTTCTGTCGATAGAGGTCACTATGAATTCGTAAGGATGCCTTTTGGATTAAAAAATGCTCCATCCACTTTCCAAAGGGTAATGGACAATGTATTAAGTGACTTGATCGGGACAGTCTGCCTTGTATATTTAGATGACATAGTTATATATTCAACTTCCTTAGAGGAGCACATACAACACTTGAAAAAAGTACTCGGTAAATTACGTACAGCCAATCTTAAGATACAACTGGACAAATCAGAATTCCTAAAGAAAGAATGTTCTTTTCTCGGACATGTTATTTCCACTGATGGTATTAAACCCAACCCTGATAAAATTCATGCCATAAAAGCTTTCCCCGTACCAAAAACACAAAAACAAATAAAATCATTTTTAGGACTACTCGGTTATTACAGGAAATTTATTCAAGATTTCTCGAAATTAACGAAACCCCTCACAGAATGTCTTAAGAAAGGGAGAAAAATAATATTAAACGAGAGATATTTGAACACATTTGCTACTTGCAAAAATCTTTTAATGAACGACCCACTGCTCCAATATCCTGACTTTTCAAAACCATTTAATTTAACCACCGACGCTAGCGACTTTGCTTTAGGAGCAATACTTTCCCAAGGACCAATAGGTAGTGACAAGCCTATATGTTACGCAAGTCGTACATTATCGAATAGCGAAATAAATTACTCGACGATAGAAAAAGAATTACTTGCTATCGTATGGGCGACAAAATATTTCAGGCCATACCTTTTTGGAAGGAAATTTAAAATAATTACCGACCATAGGCCCCTTACATGGATCATGAGTCTAAAAGAACCAAATTCAAAATTAATCCGCTGGAGATTAAAACTAGAAGAATATGACTATGAAATTATCTACAAAAAAGGAAAATTAAATACTAACGCAGACGCACTAAGTCGTATTAAATTAGACAATCTATCTGTAAATGAACATGTCGATATAAACACTAATTCAGTTGATAACATCTCAAACCATGGTACACAAGGAACAACAATCCATTCCTCCGACGAAAATGTTGACGATGGAATACCGATATCAGAAAGACCAATTAACGAATTTAATATTCAAATTATATTTCAAACTCAAATCGGTGGCTCACCAATAACCTTAGAAACAATATTTAAAAATAAAATACGCAAGACTATACGTAGAGAAAAGTACGACGAACAAACATTGACTAACATTTTCCAAAATTATATAGCACCAAATAAAGTCTCTGCGCTTATGGCAGATGACGATACATTTAAATTAATTCAAAGCACCTACTCAAAATACTTTGCAAACAGCAAACTATTTAAGTTAGTACGATGCATGGACATTCTACAAGACATAAGAACCATTGATGAGCAAGACAAAATAATTAATGAATACCATATGAACCATAACCATAGAGGTATTCAAGAGACATATGCACACTTAAAACGAGAGTACTACTTCCCTTTCATGAAAAACAAAATACAAAATTGTATTAATCATTGTCATACATGCCAAACTTTAAAATATGACAGGAAACCACCAAAACCCAAATTTCAAAAACCTGAAATTCCCGAAAAACCACTGGATATTATCCACACAGATATCTATTGTATAAACAAGCGTAATATACTTACCATCATAGACAAATTTTCTAATTTTGCAGCCGCTTACTCTTTAGACTCTAGGAATAGCCTATCAATTCTGAAAAGTTTCAAACATTTCATAAGCCTACACGGCATACCCAAGAAAATTGTTTGTGATCAGGGCGCTGAATTTAATGCATCCATTATAAAAGATTTTTGTAAAATGCATCAGATAACCTTACATTATACATCATTTCATCAAAGTACAGGAAACTCTCCCGTAGAAAGATTACATTCAACCATTACCGAGACCTACAGAATAGTTTACGAAAAGTATAAGTCATCAGAAATACCACTAAATCACGACGAAATACTATTAGAAGTCATTTTTACCTATAACAACGCAATCCATAGTGCTACAAATTTAACCCCATTTGAACTCTTCTATGGTAGGACTTATAACTTCGAAAAGACATTAAGCTATAACTCTGAACATGACTACTTAAATAGACTACAAGAATTTCAAAATGACTTACACAAAATTATTAAAGATAAATTATCCATGGACACTGACAAACGTATAAAAAAACTAAACGCAAATAGGGAAGAACCAGAAGATTTAACTGAAAACCAGACAAGAAATGCCATAAACCCCTCGGTTAATGCAATAATCCAAATGCAAAATTTACTTCAAATCAGTTTTAACATAGATATACTTACCGACCACCTTAATGATATCGCAGAATCAGTAGTATTAGCAAGGCTTAACACCGTCCCAAAATTAATATTAACTACTGACGAACTGAATGAAATACACAACATACTTAACAATGCAACGGACATTATATCACCAGAACATATATATGAATTACTACAACTGACAGCATATTATAACGACACAAACATAATATTTGACATACAAATTCCTATAATTTCTAATGAACTATTTAAATTATTACACATAATCAAAACCCCCATAAATAACACCTTAGAAATAATAACCGGTGAATACGCTTTAATAAACAATGATAACCTTTATCTTTTCGACAACCGATGCAAACAAATAGAACAAAAATTTTACTGCAACTATGAAACTCAATACGAAAGAAATAGAGATTGCCTAAAATCAATTTTGCTTAGAGAAGAAACGGTGGCATGTCACCTTAGAGACATAGGATTAACTACGGACATAATATATCCAGAACCAAATTACCTAGTGCTTATAAACCCTCCAATAGGAAACATAACCACAGTATGTAACAACGTAACTAAGAGTCTACCAATCAAGTCTTCCTCTGTTATTAATTTTAATGAATGCAAAATCTTATTTAATAATGTCTGGTATACAGATAAACCGAATATTCACCAAGAAAACATTAGCACAATAACCTTCCAAACTAGCTTCTCAAACAATATTACAACACTCTCCATAAGAGACGAACTAACATTACCCAAACTAGATCAATACAGATTCCAAAATAAAGCAAATATCGAATTTCTTCAAACAGACTCTGACAATTACAAAACAATTTCTTATTCCGCATTTGGTATAATTAGTTCTATAATCATAATATTATCAATAATATTAGTAATAAGAAAGCCTATAAAATTAATCTACTCCATAACCCACAACAATAATGAAGTTCTGGCCACAAATGATCCGAAGCCCCTTTGGCCCTCACTTCATTCTGGAGAGGGAGGAGTTACCTACAGCCACCAATAAACAACATTATTATTAAGTTCATTATTTTCAACCACAACCTCATTTATTAAAAACATCATTATTGTTAACACCATTATTATTAACATCATTATTATTAACATCATTATTATTAATATCATTATTATTAACATCATTATTAGTTACAACATTGTCATAAGCACCAAAGAGCTAACACCAATATTGTTGACATTATTTCGTCAGCAATAATTCTCCACTTCAACATCACAATAACAACACTAGTAATAAAACTATGACGGAAATAACCCAAAAAGAAATGTTTACTTTTACTGTACCCAATACAAATTTTTAGCTTAAGTATTTTTCTTGATAGCTCTAGATTTTATGTTCCTTTGTTCTTTGTTAACTCTAAGAAAAATCAATAATTGTAAAATCGCTTAAATATAAGAATTTTTTGAATAAAGCATCAGTTGTATTTGGCATCTAAAACAGAATAATTCTTGTTTTCTGATTTCTCGGCGGTACGGAAGTTAACTCGCGTGCTGAGTGCGATGGTGTTGAGTCCTGTTGGAATGTCTAAGGTCTGCGGCCAAATTGTTTGCGTGCCCAAGGCTTTAATACACCCTCCAGGATATTATTCGGCATTTATTCTGCCACGGTCGATTAAAACGAGCGGAGAGCTACCATCGGCTGCTATGGCGGCCCACACCATCACCATGGCCGGCGCTTGAGTTCTTGTGGCTTACCGAAGGTGCACATTTTCAGCTGACCTCTCTGGCAAGTAAACACGATCATTTCGTTGCACAACGAATGTTTTCTCATCGAAGAAAACCAAATTCGGCAGTTCACCAATTTCGGCCAAGCTCTTCTTAGCTCTTTTGAGTCCAGTCCCTTTCTGTTGCGGTGTAAGTTCTTGCACTTTTTGGAATTTCAACGGCTTTACCCCGAGCTCATTTTTTATATTAACCGAATAGAATATTGCGCCATTTTTCGGCCACTGCGACAAGGGTTTCGATCAAGTCGCTTCTTTACTTTTTGGACCATTTCTGCTGATGTTCCTTGACGTCGGGTTACGCTATCAGTATCACAATTACGAGCGATGGTACGAGACACAAAAGATTTATTCACATTTAAATGATGGAGTGCTCTAACGAGAGAACTGCCAAGATATTACCCTTAGCTGCAAAATCAGGAACATATTTAGTTGTTGGTCCATTTTTATCCCTTAAATATATTGCGGGTATCGTTAAAAACTATAGGCCTAGCCCTTCTAATCCTAGCCTTTCCTCTGATAATTGCAATCTGTATATAATAACCACAACCTGTGTTGTAAGGCGACAATTCACTTCAATATTACAGGACAAATTGAAAAAATCGCATGCGATAAAAAATATGAAAAAATAAAAAAAAAAACAGAAAATACTACAAAATCTATATTAACATAATTATTGGCATCTTCTTACGCGATTTTTTATATTTTATTATTTTGTGCCAAGAGGCCATTCCGAATTGACAAAATTTGTCAAAATCGGTCCAGCCATTCTTGAGATATAAACATTCTAGCTAACATCCCCTTCCTTTGTATATACATATTGAATATATTTCGCTATATATATCCGATATATTTACTATCGGCATCAGTGTAAAGGCCAGAATTGACCTGTTTGTCTATTTTCGCCGGCATTAAAAATATTCGCGGTTTAATGGAAAAATTGCTTTTATTTATCACAAATGTTATGGTCTATTTCACCTACTAAATATTACCCGATGACCATCAAAATTGAAAGGCTTCTGCCCAGCCCTATGCTCTAGTTCCATTTCAATCCCTAAATATTATGCGATCATCTCCAAAAAAGAAATAGGCTTCTATTCTGGCCTTAACCCCACCTCCATCCTAAATTTCGTGAAGATCGGGCCATAATTGCGACCTGTAGAGTGATTACAAATTAACATGGACAGACGGACGGATGGACATACATTGCTAGATCGACTCAGCTCGGTGAGATAGGAAGATCCATATACTTTCCTATATGGGAAACCAATATTTCGAGGTGTTACATAATTTTTGGCCGAATCAAACTTATAATACCCCCAATATATAAACATATAATTTTATTTTTCATATTGGAATTCTTAAAGTCTCAAAAATATTTTCCATTAAAAGACACAGTGGGACCATTTTTACCAAGTCCATGCTCTCTAGGGCACCAATAACCAAAAATTCACAAATGCTTTTCCAGAAAATTTCTTTTTCTAAATTTCCTTCTATTTAGAACTTTTAATTATCTTCTGATATTCCAAATATTTAAAAACCCTTTACCAATGTAGCTTAAATATCTCAAGCTCTGATAAAAAAAACATCTTATTTCCAAGTTTAAAATAAATTAATTTTAATAATACCGTCTAAAAAATTTCGTAATTACAAATTTACCAGTTCTGGTGATATAATAGAAAAAAATTTTGGCCCATGTTTATACCCTACAACACTATGTGTTGGGGGTATTATAAGTTTGATTGGGCCAGAATTTATGTAACACCTCGAAATATTGGTTTCCCACATAGGAAAGTATATATGGATCTTCCTAGCTCGCCGAGCTGAGTCGATCTAGCTATGTATGTCCGTCCGTCCGTCTGTCCATGTTAATTTGTAATCACTCTACAGGTCGCAATTATGGCCCGATCTTCACGAAATTTCGAATGGAGGTGGGGCTTAGGTCAGAATAGAACCCTATTTCTTTTGGAGATGATCGCATAATATTTAGGGGTCGAAATGGACCAAATACTGAAAAAATGTCGGATTTTGCAGTAGCTATACAGGTCGCAATTATAGACCAATCGACGCGGAATTTCGCATGTAGCTAGAGTTTAGGGCGGGGAAGAAGCCTACCAATTTGGGTGGTCATCGGATAATATTTAGCCGGTAAAATAGGCCATATCTTTTGTGTTGAAAAAATTCAAAATTTTTCATTAAACCGCGAATATTTTAAATACCGGCGAAATCACAAAGCCATGACGAGGTTACTTCTGACCTTTACATTGATGTTAACATCCAACAAATCGGATATATAGCGAAATATGTGCGATATATATGTCTATCAAAGAAGATATGCTTGAAAGATCTCTTATATGTCGAGAATGGCTGAACTGATTTCGACAGTTCTCATTAATTCAGAATGGCCTCTTGGCAGGAAAGAAAAAACGTCTAAAAAAATCGCATAAAAATATCTCTATGAAGATGAAAATATTGATTTTGTAAAATTTTCTCATATTTTTTTCAATTTTGTCACATTTTTGGCATATTTTCATTTTGAATTAAACATTTGGTAATATTTCTACAGCTAACAAAACTAAGTAGTTAGAATACCAGGAATCATATACAGATCGCATTTATGGTCCGATCCTTACGAAATTTTGCATGGTGATAAGATGAGGGTCAGAATAGAAGCCTACTCTTTTTGGAGATGATCGCCGTATATTTAGGGGTTGAAATGGACCAAAAAACTGCAAAATTGTCAGCAGATCGTAATTATCAACCGATCCTCACGCACATTTGAATGGGGGTTACCGGACATTTCAAAAGCCAAGCAGTTTTGGATGGCCATCCAAAAATATTCAATGTGTGAAATAGTTTGCCAACTTTTGTAGACAAAATACGAAAATGTCCATTCCATTGACTTTTTGGAGAATTCACAAATACAGGAAAGACGCACTTCTGACTATTTCGTTAACGCTGATTTCGTTGAAGAATATAGTCAAATGTCTGTATCTCATATAGATGCGTTTCAGTCAAAAACCAATAATAAATGTTTATCTTTTGCCACTTCTGAGAGATTATAGGTCTTTGGGAAATATTAGTTCCAGATCTAGGAAGACCATTTAAATTAGTTTAAGTTGCTATTATTCGAAAATTAGAGAACGAAACCTGATGGTTTCCTTTATTATTTGTCACAATATCTTGTGGAATTCTTTCGAATATCTCGCCTATATAAACTGTATCGTTTATTATAGTGTTGTAGGGTATTCAACGGTCGGCCCCGCTCGACTGTAGCCTTTGCTTACTTGTTTTTAAGATAAATATAATTAGAAGCCGGTCTAACAAATATATTCCAGTACCTTGGAGAAAATCACTATTATCCATATTTTGAATTGTCGCTCAGCTGATGTAATTTTCCAAAAATTTTTAAAGAAAATATGGCCAGTCAAAGCACGTGAAATTGGACTATGGATTTTTTTCCTCGTCTGGGGCAAAACTTGTATCAAAATCTTAGAATTTAAATCAATCCATGGGAATTACTTGCTTCTGAGAATCAAAAGTACAAACAGAAAGCCTAGGGAAATTTTTAATAAAAAAAATCTATTCAAATGTCTGAGACAAAGAATTCAAAGAACTTTCGCAAGCCTTTTCATTTCTATTTTATTAGCGCAGACATCATGATGCAATTTTCGAACGACAACTTGCATTTTTTCAATAAAATTATTAATTATTTACGTCATCTCTTTTGTTTGGCTTAGCAATTGTTACAAATCATTAAAAAGAGAGCCGCAATTATTCATTCATTGTTCCTTAGGACGAGTGACTAGACGCTGATTTGACGACTTTGATTTATTATATAAAACAATTCACATGACTCGACCGAGTTATTTTTATTTCACTGATAACATTTCCAAACCATGCAGTGACTTTAGTTTGTCTCCGTTAGAGGAATTAGTTAAATATTTAATTTGAATGTGATTAGAACTGAAAACGAATTGAGTGAAAATGAACTGCTGTCTATTTGCCACAATATTTTTAATATTGACCAGCATTGCCTACGTTTGTATGGCTGGCGAATTTACAGGTTATTTTAAAGATCCAGGTATGATTGGGTTACAATGTTGCATATGCCGATGGGTACTAGCCAAAATTGAAATTATTTCAGATCATCCGGGAAAGTGCTTCTTTGGTGGTCTAGTTCTTGAGCCGGGCAAGGAGGGTCAGATTCCCGGTAAATGCAAACGTTTCTTATGTAACCGTGCCGATGGTCTTGGAGTCGTACAGGGGTATGTACAAAGTGCATATAAATGGTATGGTATTGTTTGTATAAAATTTTTCTGTTTCGTTGTAGTTGTGGAACCCAGGGTGTAAAGGCACCCTGTACACTGGGAGATCATGTCAATGCGAATGCACCCTATCCAGATTGTTGCAAACGAAAGGTTATTTGTCCTTAAGTGTAATGTCAATGAGAAAATTAATTTAACCAAGAATAAAATTCGTACCAGATTGCCAAAAAAACATGAAAGAAAGTCTTAAAGTCGGGCGGGGCCGATTTTATGATACCCTACACCATTTTGCTAATTTAGTAGAGATCCGCATAACAATTAAAAGATTTTATGGGAGAATTCAATCATACAAGCTATGATAACAACTATAATTTAAAGTTCAAAGTACTAAATATGCCGAAGCATTTTTGTCTTTTAACTTCCGAATTGTATTGCCCATTTGGTGCACAATTAATTTGAAATCGGATAAATACACATATGGGAACTATATCCAAATCGGAACCGATCTCCATAAAATTTGGCAAAGATATTTCTGAGCTGTATTTGATATATTTCCCTGAATATCGTTGTTACGCAGTGCGTATTACGGCTGTGGGTAACAAATCCGATTAACAGTATATATGGGAGCTATAGCTATATCTGAACCGGTCTTCACGAAATTTGACATACTAGCTTCTAGACTCAATTCGGTCGTAAGTGCCAAATTCAATTGGGCAAATATTAGACGTTTGGTGCACAATAAAAGGTAAATCGGACGAAGTTAGAGAAAATGTATTTCTGAGCTATATCTGAACCGATTTCGATCAAATTTGGCATACTTATTTTCAGGTCTAATTTGGTTGTATTTGCTAAATTCCATACTTTTCGGGCTGATATTACACGTTTGGTGCACAATAAAAGGCAAATCGGACGAATATATATATATGGAAGATATATGTAAATTTTGACCGATTATCTTCAATTTCAATAGGGTTCGTCCTTGGGCCAAACAAATGTTGTTTGGAAAATTTCATCTCAATCGGATAATAAATGCGACCTGCATTTTGTTCACAAGAATACATGGACAGACGGACTGACATGCATAAATCAACTCAGAAAGTAATTCTATGGAGATCCTTAAAAGTAACTATGGATCTATCTCGCTACCTTCTCAATGTTACAAACAAATGCACAAAGACATAATACCCTGACCACCTTGTGGTGTAGGGTATAAAAACTTCGTGTGTAAGCACCACTCCAAACACGCTGAAAAAGTTTACGACCCGATACTATAGCAGAACGGGGTACAACACGGTAAAATTTTTGAACACATGAGAGGAAACTGCCAAATGTCTTTATATATACATTTTATCAAAAAACTGCAGATTTTTCACTTCCAATCCAAAACAGATGCTTTTTATATCCTCCACCATGGAGATAACTCCACGGAATAGACCCCATAATTTATATGTATAGCCTTGATCAGTTTACAATTTTACGTCGATTTAGCCATGTCTGTGGAAATCACTCTAGCTTTCGAACGAAATGAAGAAGGTTGATAAAATTTTAGTCAGATGTAAATTAGTTGGTACGGAAAATTGACAAAGCCCCTATATAACGATACCACCCTATTTTTGGTACTTAATGATTTCTGTAAAATGTTCATTTTCATTAGTTGGTACGGAAAATTGACAAAGACCCTGTATAAGTTCGATACGTTCCACCACAACTTTCCAATGCTCGATCAATCACGGATGCTGATTGGCGCATAGGCATCTCCTCTACAACTCCCCTGGCGGAGACCGTAGTGAGCGGATCGTCGCTGGGCATTGGTTGTTGTCGGTAGGCTCACCTTGCTCTCATTGGAAGTAGTTATAATTGTAGACAGACATGGAACCCTCAGCGGTCACTCAAAACCATTGCGTTCACTTGTCTCTTAAAAACGAATGCGAAAGCACACGACCTCCCCCCAATTACTGAAGGTAATTTGTCGTTGAAAAGAAAGATACAATAAAGCATGGAATCGTATTTAGAATTATACTAATTATTTCTGTGTTTTATTTCTTGTATATTTTCTTTCTTTTTACACACGCGCGAATCACCCGCACCACATATCTCACCCACACATCTCACATCATAATAACTCTGGGGAGTTATCGTTGTTGCTACCGCTGTCGAAGCCATTCTCCCCACTCCCCTGAGTTAAACAGACCCTATATAACGATACCACCCGATTTTTAGTACTTAATGATTTCTGTAAAATGTTCACCAAATTTTACACCCTCCACCTTGGAAAGGAGGGTATATTAACTTTGTCATTCCCTTTGTAACATCCCTAAATATTCGTCGTAGATCGCATTCTAAGTCTAAGTCGATTAAACGAAGTCCGTCTGTTTGCCTGTCCGTCTGTCTGTTGAAATCGCGATACAGCCCACATTATTTGACGTAGAGCGTCAAAATTTAGCAGAACAATTTGTATTGTGTCTAGAATGGTTGGTATTGAAAATGAGATATATTAGACCAATATACCTCACTTTCAATACCAACCATCCTAGGCACAATACAAATTGTTCTGCTAAACGGTACCTCCCGATATTCGGTATTTTGATGATTTTTGCCACATTTTTTTACCGAATTATTTGTAGGTCATAATGGGTTCTAGCTCCGGTGGCGAAACAGTGCATGTATAGGTCCACGATTTGGTATAGGCCCCATATAATGGTACCTACCGATATTCGGTAGTTTGATGATTTTCGTCACAATTTTATGACGAATTTGTCTAAAAATTGGTATTTGTTGGTAATAATGGTTTTGGCTGCTGTGGCGAAACATTGTATGTATAGGTCCACGTTTTGCTATAGGTCCAATATAACGCTACCTCCCTATATTCGATATTTTGATGATTTTTTTTTTTTTTCTTACGATTATGTCTAAAAATTAATATTTGTGGGTATAATGGATTCTAATGTTTCCTTTACCCAAAGGCGGAGTGTATTAAAATTTCGGTCCGGTCGAACTTAATATTTTTTACTTGTTTTTCAAATACGCTCTTAGGACTTCGTAGTAGCTACCACTTCCTATGACAGAAAATTAGTGTAGGTCTTCGTATAACTCCCATATAACTATAGTTACGAATACTCGGAATGCAGGGTGAGATAAAAAAACTGCAACAAAGTCAAGAGCCATAATTTTTACATTTTTTTTAATTTTATTGAATGAAGGCAAAAAATGTCGGAAATAACATCAAATTTTAGAAAAAGTTTAGATTTGTTCGAATTTGTCACCTTTGGCACTAATTATGGCCTTCAAACGGCCAATGAAACCGTCACACGCTGCTCGAATGTTGCTCTGCGGTATTTTGACCCATTCCCGGCGAAGCGCTTGCTTGAGGTGATCGACACTTTGATATTTTTTAGTGCCAACCTTTCTTTCCAAAATAATCCAGACACAAGAGTCCAACGGATTGGCATGCGGAGAAATGAAGCGAAGAACCTCATTTTGAAACCATTCTTGGGTGGCGCGTGCTGAGTCTTGTTGGAATGTCCAAGGTCTGCGGCTAAAATGTTTGCATGCCCAAGGCTTTAATAAACCCTCCTGAATATTTGAATATTTTCGCGATAATATTCGGCATTTATTCTTATGCCAGGGAGATTAATACGAGCGGAGAGCGACCATCGGCTGTTGTGGCGGTTCACACACGGCGCTTGAGTTCTGGTGGCCAACCGAAGCAGCACATTTTCAGCTGACCTCTTTGACAAGGAAAAACACGATAATTTTGTTTGTTTACAAATTGCTGGATAACGAATGTTTTCTTATCGGAGAAAACCCAATTCGGCAGTTCATCACTTTCGGCCAAAAATCAATCAAAAATTTTGGTATATCCAACATTTTTTTCTTTCATTTAATAAAATTTAAAAAAAAATGTAAAAATTGTGGCATTTGACTTTTTTGCAGTTTTTTTTTATCTTACTCTGTATTTTCCATTATCAAATAAAAAAGAATTTAAAAAAATACCTAAGTGGTATTTAATAACATTTTTATTTTTTGAACCTGTTAATCGACAACCTCAATATAATCAAATCAGGATTTGCATGTATGTTCTGTAACACGACCGATTTATCGTTTGCAGTTTCTATAATATGTCTCTGGCATTTACCAACAATCCTTCCTATGAAAAAATTCATATTTAAAATATTTCTTCGGTGAAAATGAAAAGATGACCGATAAAGTTTAGTCGACTTATAGAAAACTTTAAAAATAACTTTTTATAAAAACGATAAATTGCGGAATTTTTTTTTCTTTAAAGCAATCTAAATAACTCATACATATTCTTTCTGGAAATAAAGAGTAAAATTAATCCACACAAACATTACGCCATTGGATTCTGTACAAATATGAAAACTGTTTATTCAATTATTTCCGCCAACATATGCCGCAAAAGAAGAAAACATCCACCAAATTCTAAAACAATAGCAGAAGTAAAATAAACGTCTGTTGTAGAATACATTTTTTGTATAATAAACACATTTAACTCTTTACTCGAATGGTGGGAGACGAGGCTTTGTGCAGCAGTACCGCAATTAGCCTTTCAATGCCAACATTTGTAGGTTGGCATTTTTTGAGAATAATTTTATTTTGTTGTTTTTTTTTTTCAAATTCAAAATTTTAATTACATATACAGAATGTGGCAAATAATTGTTTACACACATACATACAATTGAACTAATTAAACAGCATAAATATTAACATTCAAAAAAGAGGAATAACAACAACAGCAACATAGTCAGGGACATCCATAGCTGAAAATATTTTTGGAATAATGGTGAGCAGAAAGTAAGTGGTGTGCTAAATATTTACATTCGTATTTTTTCAGTTCATTCTTGGAAAATTGGAACAAAATTCACATACGCACACACACACACACTCTCTCATACACATTTGCATATACGCACTTTAATTTCTTCTATACAGGCCAATGTCTGGTGCAGAAAGAAAAATGAAATAATTCAAATTCAAATTCAAAATTTTAATTACATATACAGAATGTGGCAAATAATTGTTTACACACATACATACAATTGAACTAATTAAACAGCATAAATATTAACATTCAAAAAAGAGGAATAACAACAACAGCAACATAGTCAGGGACATCCATAGCTGAAAATATTTTTGGAATAATGGTGAGCAGAAAGTAAGTGGTGTGCTAAATATTTACATTCGTATTTTTTCAGTTCATTCTTGGAAAATTGGAACAAAATTCACATACGCACACACACACACACTCTCTCATACACATTTGCATATACGCACTTTAATTTCTTCTATACAGGCCAATGTCTGGTGCAGAAAGAAAAACGAAATAAGAGTGAGAAAATTATTTGAATTAACATAACAATTACTTTATATGGAATGTGCGTTGGCATGTGGTAATGGCGAATAATTTAGGGCTATTGACTGAAATCATTGTACCCTACTTTCATTTATAATGTTATATCAGAGTGAATAACAATATCCATCAGATTATAAAAGCTGAGCAAAAATAAAAAAATAAAAGTTATTTTTTATATCCTCCAGCATTCTATGGAGGGTATATTAACTTTTTCATTCCGTTTGTAACTCATCGTATATTTATAATAGACCCTATGCTGGTCCACGTCTTCGTATAGCCCCCATATAACGTACCTCCCGATATTTGGTATTTTCATGATTTCAGCGACATCATTTACCGGAATTATTTCAAATTTCGTATTTGTAGTTTGTAATGGTTGCTACAGCCTATAACAAACATTTTTGTATGCATTTTTATAACTTTTTCATTCCGTTTGTAACTCCTTGAAATATTTATAATAGACCCTACAAGGTATATATATTTTGGATCAGTGTAAAATTCTAAGACGATCTAGCGATTTCCGTCTGTCTGTCTGTCTGCCCTTCTCTTGTAATCACGCTATCCTTCGAAGGAATTGAGATAGACGGTTAAAGTTTTGCATACATGCATATTTTACCAGTAGGCAGGTTATGTTCGTAAATGGACCATGTCGCTCCACGTTTTCGTATATCCCCCATATCACGGTACCTCCCGATATTTGGTATTTTCATGATTTTAGCGACAGTATTTACCGGAATTATTTCAAATTGCATATTTAAAATTCGCAATGGTTACTACAGCCTATGACAAAAAATTTTTATATGCAGGTCTACGTCTTCGTATAGCCCCCATGTAACGTACCTACCGATATTCGGTATTTTCATGATTTCAGCGACATAATTTACCGGAATTATTTCAAACTTCGTATTTGAAGTTTGTAATGTGTACTACAGCCTATGACAAACATTTTTGTATGCAGTTCCAAATCTTCGTATAGCCCCCATGTAACGGTAGCTCCCGATATTCGGTATTTTGATGATTTCAGCATATTATTAACACCTCAAAATATACATTTTAGACCCCACAAAGTATATATATTCTTGATCAGCATAAAATTCTATGATGATTTAGCGATGTCCGTCCGTCTGTCCGTCTGTGGAAATCACTCTAGCATCCGAACGAATTGAAATAGATTGATAACATTTCACTCAAATGTATGTTATGTCTGCAGGACTTTTAGTATTGGGCCATGTAGGACCACGTTTTGGTATAGCCCCCATATAATGGTACTACCCTCCCCCCCCATATTCGGTATTTTAATGATTTTAGCGATATTATTCACCGGAATTGTTTCAAATTTTGTATTTGAAGTTCGCAATAGATACTACAGCCTAAGACAGAAAATTATCTGTACAGGCCCACGTCTTCGTAAAGCCCCCAAATAATTGTACCTTCCGATGTTCGGTATTTTGATTATTTTAGCGACATTTTCACCTGAATCGTTTCAAAATTGGTACTTGAAGTGCGTTGGATACTACACTCTAAGACTGAAAATTGTCTGTTCAGGTCCACGTCTTCGTATAACCCCCATATAACGGTACCTCCCGATATTCCACCTATATTCGGCATTTTGATGATTTCAGCTATATTATAAACAGATTCTTTTCAAGTTTCGCATTTGAATATTGTAATATTCAAAGTTGCTTATGCAGGTCCACGTCGTCGTATGGACCCTAATATACGGCTACATTCGGTATTTTAAGATTTTAACAGAATTTTTAAGGGATTTTATTTTTTTGAAAATTGCCAAATTTGTACGAAATGGTGGAGGGTATTCAAAGTTCGACCCGGCCGAACTTACAACTTTTTTACTTGTTTTTATAAAAATTATTGTTTATTTCTGAAAATTTAGCATTTTTTCCAGATACGCTGCAATTTTTTTAATAATTTCACTGCAGGAAAGTCATTTGAAATATGACCCGAGCCGTGCGTATAAACAAGGCTCAACCTGAATTATTGAATTTGGAAACGGAGGAATACCACTAAATTAACAAGCATAGAGCTTATAGTTAAGTCGTTGTTTACTCAATTTTTCTTCAACTTAAAAAATTATTAACTTTTTTAATTTTTCCCCGTCTTTATAATAACATTACAAATTTACATTACAACAAAAAGTAAAATGTTAAAAACTTTCATATACTAACATGTTTATAAATTTATGCGACTGTGTAAGTGAATGTGTGTGTGTGTTTTTGTACGCACATACATTTCTCCAAACACTTCATGTGCGTTAATGTGAATGTCTTTGTTTTTCAACAATTATTCTTATTATTGTTCTTTTACGAGGAAAAACAACTTTCTCTGGCATTCGACAATCACGCACCTCCGCCCATCCACTCCTCTTCACCCTCCCTGCAAAAGACAACCTTACGCATATGTGAAATATTTATTTACAGTACAAGGATAAACATTAGGGAGGGTATGAAAAAAAAACAAAACAACAACCAGCCACACAATTGAATAAATTATGAGGCATAATTTTTTTATTATTCTCCTTAAGAAATTTTGTTTTGTAAAAAAACAGGTTTCTTTTTAGATAGACCAGAATTTTAAAAGGAAAAATTATTTGTTCTCGCTCTCTGCCTCCAATGCTATTAACCACCCACTACTTGGGTGGGAGTATGTACATGTGTGTGTGTGTGTGTGTAAATATTTTTCCCAATGCTAAAAATGAATGACTTGAGTGTAGCAAACGAACACAAGAATTGAGTGAATGAATGACTGAATTCCATAAACTTTCATTTTCAGTTTTTCTAATATTTCTGCATATGTTTCCATTTCAAGGGTTTCCCCTCTCTTTTCATTTCATTTCTTTTTTGTCGACAGAAGTATGTTTGCTATTTCTGCTGAAGGTAAATACACAATTTTACAAACACATATACACAAGACTTAGCCACACACGTCCCAACATACCAAAAATACAATACAGCTTGAGAATAATATTATGAAAATAGTTTATCATAAGAATTTTTCAACAATGCTTGAGAAACACTTTTTTGCACAAACTTTTCTCAAATCTGTCCTTTGTTGACAAATTTGTTTTGATTTTTTTTTGTGAAAATTGTCAACAAAAAATTATTTTCTTTGGTTAAGATCAAAATCACGCGAATTTAGGACCCATTTCCGGACGAAACTCTAAGGTAATGATGAATAATAAATCTGGGAATCTGTAGTATAAATTATTTCAATCTCATTTCAGAATGGAGTCGTCAAAAAGTTGCAGGAATTCAACAGAAGTGAAGAATAAGTGGAGAAGATACAGAAGCTCAAATAAGGGGAAATAAAGCATCTAGGTATCAAGGCAACAGGATGCAGTGACAGCTGGGATGGCAATCAATGAATGAAATGTGTAAAATAATTAAAAAATGAATAAATAAATATTTTTTACCATTGAAAAAATAAGCTTTATAAAATATTACTTTCGTAAGCTTATTCTGCAATTACAAGAATAAGCTTATGAATAAGGGTTCCTTTTCGATTATTCTATAATTGTTGAACAAACATTTCTCAATACATTCTCAAGATTTTCTCAAGCTTTAGGCTTATGTTTGTAAGCTTATTAAAATATTATTCTCAAGTCAATTTGGTATGTTGGGGTAGTTCTATGGAATATGTGTGTGTGTGTAATCAATATATCAAGAAAATTGTTTAAAAAAACTTGTTAGCTCATGGCGTTTGGAAAATATAGCCAAGATCCGCAGAATAACTAAAATCAGAGGATATCTAAATATTAGGGCTATTGGATAATTTGTTGTAAATAGCATTTCCACATAATAATAACTCAAAATTCCAGAATTTGGAAAAAAAATTACATTTAAAATGGCCAAAAACATAGTAAATCTGAGTAATCCTCACATGTGGGCTAGAATTAGCCTATCTGAATCATTTTTTTGCCAATGATATTGAATATTATTTAAAGATCTCTTTTCAAATTTCAAAAGAACTTCAGAACTTAACAAAGTTTGGGCTAAAACTCCGAAACTCCTTTTATGGCTTTGATCTACAACCAAGCATTATTATATCCCCACAGAATTTTCAACAACCCAGGCTAAATGGTGTATAGAGAAATTAAAAAAAAACCAAAAAAAAAAAGTAAAAAAGCTGTAAGTTCGGCTTGGCCGAAATTTGAATACCCTCCACAATTTGGAACGAATTTGGCAATTTTCAAAAAGCAATATATTCCGTTAAAAATTCTGTTAAAATCTTAAAAATACCGAATGTGGCCATATATTAGGGTCTATATGACGACTTGGACCTGCATAGACAACTTTTGTCACAAGCTATTACATTATTCAAATGCGAAACTTGATAAAAATCTGTTTATAATGTAGCTAAAATCATCAAAATACCGAATATAGGGAGGTACTATTGTATGGGAGCTATACCAAAACGTAGACCTGCACAGACAATTTTCTGTAATAGGCTGTAGCATCCATTTCGAACTTCAAACACCAAATTTGAAACAATTGCGGTAAATAATGTCGCTAAAATCATTAAAATACCCAGGTCGGGTACATGGGGGGTATATGGGGGCTATACGAAGACGTGGACCTGCACAGACAATTTTCTGTCTTAGACTACAGCCTAAGAACTACGAACTTCAAATACCAAATTTGAAACAATTCCGGTGAATAATGTCGCTAAAATCATAAAAATACCTATATAGGGAGATACCATTGTGTGGGAGCTATACCAAAACGTGGACCTGCACAGACAATTCTCTGTCTTAGGCTGTAGTATCCACTACGAACATCAAATACTAAATTTAAAAGAATTCCGGTGAATAATGTCGCTAAAATTATCGAAATACCGAATGTCGGGAGGTACCGTTATATGGAGACTATATGAAGACGAAGACCTGCACAGACAATTTTCTGGCCTAGGCTGTAGTATCCATTACGAATCTCAAATACCAAATTTGAAACAATTCCGGTGAATAATATCGCTAAAATCATCAAAATACCGAGTATCGGGAGGTACCGTTATATGGGGGCTATACGAAGACGTGGACCTACATGGCCCATTTTCAATACCAAAAGTCCTGCAGATATAATATACAGGGTGAGATGAAACATCTGCAAACAACTTCAGACTGTTGTCATTTCTAAGCCACTCGTCCGACAGCAGTTAAAATTATTCCAGTGATTCCAGTCATTATAGCCTACAAAAGCACTTTTGTGAAAATTTTTCAGAAAAAAAGTTATTCGTGATGGAATTCAAGCGTAATAGTATGATTTCTTTATATTTAGCTGGAAAACCACAAGTGGCTATCGTTAGAGCCCTCCAGCATTTAAATGTGAATAAATCTTTTGTGTCTCGTACCATCGCTCGTTACCGAGATACTGGTAGCGTAGCTCAATGTCAAGGAAGTGGACGGAAGAAAACAGCAACATCAGCAGAAATGTTTCGAAATGTTAAGCAGCGACTTGATCGAAACACGCGTCGCAGTGGCCGAAAAATGGCTCGTGAGCTGAACATATCGCAATATTCCGTTTGGCAAATATTGAAAAATAAGCTCGGAGTAAAGCCAAAGAGGTCAGCTCAAAATGTGGACCTTCGGTTGGCCACCAGTACTCAAGCGCCGGCCTTGGTGATGGTGTGGACCGGCATAACAGCCGATGGTCGCTCTCCGCTCATATTAATCGATCGTGGCATAAGAATAAATGCCGAATATTATCGCGAAAATATTCTGGAGGGTGTATTAAATACTTGGGCACGCAAACATTTTGGCCACAGACCTTGGACATTTCAACAGGACTCAGCACTCGCCACCCAAAAATGATTACAAAAAGAGGTTCCTCGCTTCATTTCCAGCGCACAATGGCCACCAAATTCTCCGCTAACCAATCCGTTGGACTATTTTGTCTGGAGTGTTTTAGAAAGCAAGGTTGCCACTTAAAATTACCAAAGTGTCGATCACCTCAAGCAAGCGCTCCGCCGGGAATGGGCCAAAGTACCGCAGAGAAACATTCGGGCAGTGTGTGACGGTTTCATTAGCCTTTTGAAGGCCATAATTCGTACCAAAGGTCACCAATTCGAACAAATCTAAGTTTTTCCTTCATTCGATAAAATTTAGAAAAAAAATAAAATTTTGGAGTTTGACGTTGACTTTTTATCTCACCCTGCACATTTGAGTGAAATTTTATCAAACTAAACGAAATGACAAACTGAATATACCATCCCTACTATGGTGGAGGGTATAACAAATTTATGACTCGTTCGCAGTCTCGTTACTAGTTAGCGAGCCAATAGCCACCCGATTGCCATACTCACCCGACTACTGTCAAATCGGCAGTCACCAAAGAGCACAAAACCAAAACCTAAGACTGACCACCCCCTGGGCCGACAACATTCGAATACCGAAGATTCGGCGGTGATATCCCGATTACCATTACTATTAGATCACCATATGCAATTGTCATTTTGTATTTAAATTACTCCCAGGATAGAAAGAAATCTACTCTTCTTATTTTCGAAAGGTTTGGTGGGTCCTTATGGAGACCTTGGATACATCTGAGATTACCCCAGCCGACGAGAAAACCACGATACAATTTCCTATTATTCCTATTGTTATTCTTATTAGTAGTATTTTCCTTTATTGTAGTAGTATTTAAATCACTCCCAGGATAGAGAGAAATCTACTCTTCTTATTTTCGAAATATTTGGTGGGTCCTTATGGAGAACTTGGATACAGATGAGATTACCTCAACCGAAGAAAAAACACGTTACAATTTCCTATTGTTCTTATTGTTATTCTTATTAGTACTATTTTTCTTTATTGGGAACGTTTTCCATTTTTGTATTTCTTTCCATATAATTTTCGGGACAAATTACCTCGCGGAAACAACATTCAGGATAATTAGCCGTTGGATTTGTATAATTTCCTAAATAGCAGGGTGGCGATGTGCCCAGAGAACCACAGCTAAAAATAAGCAATGTTTACACATTCGAAAATCAATTGAAATCTCAAAATTAGCTTACGTGTGAACAGTGCCACTGCCGTCCGCTGTAGAACACATTACATGCATGCATTGTCCTTTAGGATAACCATCTTCACCGGGTGATAAGATCAATCCTTCATAAACACATTTGCCGGGGGTGATCTAAATTATATGGAGACAATTTGTAATTATAATTAATATAAGTAGTATATTAATATTATTATAATTATAAGCATTATTATTATTATCATTATTATTATTATTATTATTATTATTATTATTATTATTATTATTATTATTATTATTTATTATTATTATTATTTTAGTTATTATATTTTATTCTTATTATATATTTATTATTATTATTATTATTATTATTTTATTATTATTTTATATATTATTAGTATTATTATATTATTATTATTATTATATTTTATTATTATTATTAGTATATTATTATTATATTATTATTATTATTATTATTATTATTATTATGTATTATTATTATTATTATTATTATTATATTATTATTATTATTTTATTATTATTATTATTATTATTATTATTATTATTATTATTTTATTATTATTATTATATTATTATTATTATTATTATTATTAATTATTATTAGTATTATTATATTATTATTATTATTATTATTATTATTATTATTATTATTAGTATTATTATATATTATTATTATTATTATTTTATTATTATTATTATTAATTATTATTATGATTATTATATTATTATTATTATATTATTATTATTATTATTATTATTATATTATATTATTATTATTATTATTATTATTATTATTATTATTATTATTATTATTATTATTATTATTATTATTATATTATTATATTAATTATTATTATTATTATTATTATTATATTATTATTATTATTATTATTTGTATTATTATTATTGTTTATTATTATTATTATTGTTATTATTATTATTATTATTATTATTATTATTATTATTATTATTATTATTATATTATTATTCTTATTATAGTATTATCATTATTATTATTATTATTATTATTATTATTATTATTATTATTATTATATATTATTATTATATTATTATTATATTATTATTATTATTTATTATTATTATTATTGTTATTATTATTATTGTGATTATTATTATATTATTATTATTATTATTATTATTATTATTATTATTATGTATTATTATTATTATATATTATTATTATTATTAGTATTATTATTATTATTATTATTATTATTATATTATTATTATTATTATTATTATTATTATTAATATTATTATATATATTATTATTATTATTATATTATTATTATTATTATTATGATTATTAATTATTATTATTATATTATTATTATTATTATTATTATTATTATCATTATTATTATTATTACTATTATTGTTATTATTATTACTATTATTATTATTATTAGTATTATTATTTTTATTACTATTATTATTATTATTATTATTATTATTATTATTATTATTATTATTATTATTATTATTATTATTATTATTATTATTATTATTATATTATTATTATTATTATTAAATTTTAATGATTATAATTTAAATTTTATGATTATAATTTTTATGTTTTATATTTTTTTCTTTTAGCTTTTTTTCAAAAATATATTTTTACCGAGATCTGTTATTTTCCCCTCCATTACCGCAGCAAAACCTCGACAATAAATAATTACAAAGACGATAAAACCAAAGAATTTCATGTTTAAATGTAAGCAGCTCCAAATCAACTAATCTATTGAATTCGAAACCAATTGATTTACTACACATTTTTATAATCTTGGAAATGCAGTGATTAACCACAAATACCGCATGCAATGGAACACACGTATGTTATTATTTAGAAATGCATACAGCGAAATTCCAACAGTTCGCAATCGCAAGGGAATACCCAGTATTCATTAATGAGAAGAGGTTTTCCATTTAATTTGATTACTATTGGAAAAAGCTGGTTGGAGTACATAGGGCGGATAGTAGCCAGTTACATGAAAATCTCTTTGAAAGAAGTAATCGAAAAACTATTTTTAATATAAAAAAATAATTTATCTATTTATTTATTATTTATTTTTTTATTTTTTATTTTTTTTTTTTTTGACAGGAACTTCTTGAAAAAATACCAATTCCACGATTCAAACAAACAAATACGATATTTTTACCAGGATCTTCTTGAAACAAAGTATATGGCCGGAAAATCTTAAATATGGTCTTTAAAAAATCCTCTTACTCTAAGATAGAAAATTGTCTGTGCAGGTCCACGTCTTCGTATAGCCCCCATATAACGGTATCTCCCGATATTCGGTATTTTGATGATTTTAGCGACATTATTTACCGGAATTGTTTCAAAATTAATATTTAAAGTTTGTAATAGATACTACGGCTTAAGACAGAAAATGGGCCATGTTGGTCCACGCCTTCGTATAGCCCCTATATAACGGTACCTTCCTCTATTCGGTATTTTGATTATTTTAGCGACATTATTCACCGGAATTGTTTCAAATTTGCTATTTGAAGTTCGTAATGGATACTGCAGCCTAAGGCAGAAAATTGTCTGTGCAGTTCTACATTTTGGTATAGCTACCATATAATAGTACCTCACTATATTGATGATTTTAGCTACATTATTCGCCTATTTTTTTTAAAGTTCCGCATTTGAATATTTTAAACGTCGTCGTTTAGACCCTAATATAACGGCAACATTTGATATTTTTAAAATTTTAACATAATTTTTAACGGAATACACATTTTCAAAATCACTTCTATATCTCAATTTCAGATACAAACAGAGATATCAATATCTAAATTCCAGTACTGTCCCTTCACCCAATACCAAATTTAGTACGATTTTTCGAACAATTATAGTACATATCTCAATGACAGATACCAACAGTGACATCAATTTTCAGGATTCTTGAACTATTTCTTCACCCAATACCAAATTTAGTACCATTAAGTATTTTTCTTACAAAAATATAGCACGTGTTTGCAAAACCAACTTTACATCTTATAATCATATATCTACAGTGACCTCAATATGAAATTTTGGGATTCCAGCCCTACACGTTCACTAATTACAACATTTAGTACTTTTCGTATAGTTATGATACGCACTTCCTAAACCAACTTCATATCTCAGATATCAACAGAGACCTCAATACCAAATTTGAGAATTAAAACCCTTCCCTTCGTACAAATAAAGGACACATTTCCAAAGATACCATCGAAGTAGTCGATAGTCCAAATCTGATACTTTGTAATATTTTTATTGTCCCACTCATTCGCAACCACCCCTCAAAATAAATTTAAAAAAAGTTAAAAAGCAGCAAGTTCGGCCGGGCCGAACTTTGAATATCATTCATCATTTGGAATTTGGAAATTTCAAAAAATAAAATCCGTTAAAAATTCTGTTAAAATATTAAAAATACCGAATATAGCCGTTATATTGGGGTCAGTACGACGTGGACCTACATAGGCATTATTTGTTATAAGCCATTACCAGGTTATAAACGGGTATAATGTAGCATCTTCAAAATACCGTATATAGGGAGGTACCGTTATATCGGAGCTATACGAAGACCTGGACCTGCATATACAATTTTCTGTCATAAGATATAGTATCCATTACGAACTTCAAATACAAAATTTGAACATTTCCGGTTAACAAGGTCGCTAAAATCATCAAAATACCGAATATAGGGAGCTACCGTTATATGGGGGCTATATGAAAACGTCGAACCATTTACGAACTCAACTTGCCTACTGGCAAAATAAACATGTGTGCATAATTTTAGCCTTCTATCTCAATTTGTTCGAAAGATAGCGTGATTACAACAGACAGAATATATATACTTTGTTGGGTCTGGCATGAGTATTTCGAGGAGTTACAAACGGAATGACAAAGTTAATATACCTTCCATAGAATGGTGGAGGGTATAAAAATGGACATTTGAGAGGCCATACATCTGTCAGCAAAACCGATTGATACTGTCATCTAATTTTGTAAAAAAATAAGCTTTCTTTAATTTATTTCCATTTTCAAGTTTGCGGATCTCAAATCAAGTTCGTTCAGAATATAAAAGAAAATCCAGATCATGCCATTTCTCGTTTCCAATTTTTGGTAATTTAAAATAATTTATTTTCATGTTCGTCTACATTATCGGGACAAATGATTTCCTTTTCACAGCACTTGGGATACTGAGCATCGGGGTACATGTAATCACCCATAACACAGGGTGGCTGTGCTCCTTGCGATCCACAACTAAAATATGATTTTTTATTAAGAACTATAAAAATACAAGCAATTTTTAATATTTCTTACGTATGTATTCTGCCGCTACCATCAGCACCAAAGCACAAGACACGAAGACATCTGCCCTCGGGATAACCACTTTCGCCGGGTGACAAAATCAAACCGTTATAAACACATTTGCCAGGGTGTTCTAAAAAATTAATATACAATTTATTATCATTATTTTACTAATTATAATTGCAAATATTTCTACCCGGATCTCCCATCTTGGCAACCATGACAGCAGCAAAACTGCCGCATAAAATCGAAATAACCACAACCAAACCGAATAATTTCATGTTTGAACGTAAAATGCTACTAGAACTCAACTATTCAATATTTGAAACCAAAATTTATTTATTTGCTAAACATTTTCTTCATTATCTCCGATTAACAAATTTATGATTGGCCACAAAGGCCAAATAAAATGGAACAAGTGAGATTATTAAGCAAGTGTAGCCGATGAGTGGTTCGACGGTGACAAACTTATTATACCCTACAGTAAATAAGAAACCTACAAATTAGATGTACTGAAATATAATAAAATGTTTCCCAAGGCTGTATTATAAACATATGTAACCCTTAGAAGCTCGGAAATGCTATGGTTCGGCGAGGCCATAAATTCAATGCCAAAGAATTTTCCAACATTTTATTTTATATATATATGCGATATCAATGTAAAGGTCAGAGGTGAATTTTTATATGTTAATGTGATTTAGTCAGCAACTAACATATTACGGTTGAATGGAAATTATTTAATTTTAAAAGTAATATACCATTGCTGCCGATTAAAATTATTCAAAAATCATCAAAATTGTAGATGAATTCTAAGCCACATGGATATGTCCATACAGGTTGAGATAAAACAAGTAAGCAAAGGCTATAGTCGTGCGGGGCCGACCATGTGATACCCTACAACACTACGATATGTTTGAAGTCTTCTTATATCCAAATTCATTTTGGAAGATTTCGTTTTTGAAATAATGTTAAAGAGCCCTGATGTTACCCTTAGGTTTTTGACCCGGAGAATTTGGCCAATATTTGTTGTATTCAAGACGACATGTCACACGAAAGTTGTGGTCCATTTTATAGTTATATATAATCCAATAGTCATCCAAAATGCTAGACTTCTTCCCTGTCCTTAACTCTCTTCTGATGCGAAATTCCGTGTCGATTAGTGGCCTATAAAACGAATACAAAATTAGAAAATTTTAAATTTTTTTAGTCCATTTGAAACCCCAAATGTACATCTTAAAAACAATAGGCTTTAATGTTGACCCTAACGCTACCTTATGCGATTTCGTGAGGATCGGACGATAATTGCGGCATGCATATAATACCCTCAAAGCGTAGTGTGGAGGGGTGTAAAAATTTAGAAAATTTTCAATTCAAAATTGTTTGTCAAATTTAAAAAAAATCGCATGCGACAAAAGATATGAGAAAAATTTAAAAAATTGAAAAAAAAAAGATATTCACTCATTTATTGGTATATTTTTAAGCGATTTTCTTAGATTTTATCCTTTTCTGGCCAGAGACCATTTCGAATTGATGTGAATCAGCGGTTCTTGACTTATTTATTCCGCTTATAAGATATATTTCTTTTATATTATTCCTATTTTACTATATAACCGATTTGTTGGCTATCAGCATCACTTTGATGCGCAGGAGTGACCTTTTAATGTATTGTGATTTGGCTAGGGTTACAATACTCGCGGTTTTGTCCGATGGGCGCCCAAATTGGTGAGCTTGAGCCCAGTCCTAAGTTCTAACTCCATGTAAATTTCCGCGTCGATTGGTTCATAATTATGGCCTACAGAGCAACTGCAAAATCAGGAAAATTTTCAACCCCTAAATATTATGCAATCATCTCCAAAAACAATAGGGTTCTATTCTGACCCTAACCCAATCTCCAGTGATTACAAATTAACATGGACAGACGGACGAACGGACAGACATACATAGCTAGATCGTCTCAGCTCGGTGAGATAGGAAGATCCACATATACTTTCCTATGTGGAAAACCAATATTTCGAGGTGTTACATAATTATTGGCCCAATCAGACTTATAATACCCCCAACACATTATACCCTACAAGGGTATAAAAACCTTTTTTTTTTTCGACAAACTAAGATCTTATTTTGAATTCACTGCAACTTTTCATATCAATAGGCCCTCTGAGTTATAGATCAAAACCCAAAAATAAGTTTCGGGTTCATTGTTTAAGGCCTTTATATGGACTTGACCATATACAAAGGGATTCCAAATTTATAGAGTGCTTTGAATTACTCATTTATTTTAAAAATGGATTATGTCAGTCCAATTTTTTTTTTTTGTAAGGGTAAACTCCGACAAAACTTTTATTTTACATTTTAGTATTTTTACTTCGCTGCTAGCAAAAAAGTCAACATTTTTTCATGTTTTCTACAGCCTTTTTATAAAGATAGCCACTGATTTTAGTTTTTTAAAAGGGTTTTAGAAACAATTTCTAGTAGGTTTTGTTAAAAACTTGTATTTAATACCTAAAATTCAAGGTTTCCAAGGAATCTTAATACAAAAACTCAAAAAAAAAAAAACAAAACAAATTAAAAAGCAGTAAGTTCGGCCGGGCCGAACTTCGAATACCCTCTACGCTATGGAACGAATTTGGAACTTTTCGAAAAATTTTTTAAGGGTTTTAATTCTGTTAAAATTTTAGAAATACCTATTATAGCCGTTATTTTGGGGTCTATACGACGTGTTTGTCATAAGCCATTATCATATTCAAACTCGAAACTTGAAATAAATGGTGAATAATGTAGCTAAAATCATCAAAATATCGTACAAACGGAGGTACCGTTATATCGGATCTGTGCGAAGACCTGGACCAGCATAGACAATTTTCTGTCACAGACTATAGCATCCATTACGAACTTCAAATACGACATTTCAAACAATTTCGGTGGGTATTGTACCTAAACTCGTCAAAATACCGAATATAGGCAGGTACTGATATATGGGGCCTATACGAAGACCTGGACCTACATAGACAATTTTCTGTCACAGGCTATAGCATCCATTACGAACTACAAATACGACATCTCAAACAATTTCGGTGGGTATTGTACCTAAACTCGTCAAAATACCGAATATAGGGAGGTACTGATATATGGGGCCTATACGAAGACATGGACCTACATAGACAATTTTCTGTCACAGACTGTAGTTCCCAATGCGACTCTAAATACGTAATTTGAAACAATTCCGGTGAATAATGCCGCTAAAATCATTAAAATACCGAATATTGGTAAATACCGTTATCTGGGGGCTATACAAAGACGTGGACCTGCACAAACAGTTTTCTGCCATAGGCTGTGGTATACATTTCGAACTTCAAATACCAAATTTGAAACAATTCCGGTAAATAATTTCGCTAAAATCATCAAAACACGGATTATAGGGAGGTACCGTTATATGGGGGCTATACGAAGACGTGGACCTGCACAGATCATTTTCTGTCTTAAGCTGTAGTATCCATTTCGAACTTCAAATACCAAATTTGTAACAATTCCAGTGAACAATGTCGCTAAAATCATCAAAGTACCGAATATCGGGAGGTACCGTTATATGGGGCTATATGAAAACGTGGACCTACATGGCCCATTTACGAACTTAACATGCCTACTTAAAAAATAGACATGTGTGCAAAATGTTAGCCTTCTATCTCAATTTGTTCGAAAGATAGCGTGATTATAACAGACAGGCGGACAGACAGACAGACGGACAGAGAGACATCGCTAAATCGACTAAGAAGTCTACGCTGATCAAGAAAATATATACTTTGTTGGGTCTGACATGAGTATTTCGAGGAGTTACAAACGGAATGACAAAGTTAATATACCCTCCCTAGTATGGTGGAGGGTAAAAAAATGGAAGAGTGAAGAACTATTCCCCTCCATTTAGGTTATTATGCGAGGTTAACTTTCAAAACACCTACACACGTGTCTTCTCTTTTTTTGGTCAACTTTACTGAGTTTTTTATACTCTCCACCTTGAAAAGGTATCCTCCCGATATTCGGTATATTGATGATTTTTGCCACATTTTCCACGGATTAGTCTAAATATTGGTATTTGTAGGTCATAATGGGCTCTAGCTCGTGTGGCGAAAAATTGTATATACGTTTTGGTGTAGCCCCGATACTTTCAAGGATTTGCTAAAAATTGGTTTTTCTTGGTTATGATGGGTTCTTGATCCGGTGGCAAAACATTGTTTGTATGGGTCCACGTTTTGGTATAGACCCCATATAAGGGTACCTACACACACGTGTCATCTCTGTTTTGCTCAACTTTACGAAGTTTTTTATACCCTCCACCTTGGTTTTTTTTTGTATACCCTCCACCGATATTCGGTATTTTGATGATTTTTGACACATTTTTTTTCGCAAGTTCATCTCCAAATTGGTGTTTGTTAAAAATTGGTATTTGCAGTTCATAATGGGTTCCCTGCCCGGTGGAAAAACATAGAATATTTATTTCCACGTTTTTCTAAAGTGCACATCTAACTATACCCACCGATATTCGGTATTTTGATAATCCTGGTCACATTTACCCACATAATTGTTTCAAATTTGGTATTTTAGAAGATTTGATAGATTACAAGCCTTGTAGTATAAAATTGCCTATAGAGGTTCCCATTTTGGTATGGGAACCACCTCACTCATTTTATGGTTTATTGATAAATTTAACTGCATATGGGGTAGTATTGAAATTTCGCTCCGGTCGAACATAATATTTTTTTACTTGTTCAATACCTCAGAGTGCAATTTACACCAACGTCCCTCAAAAAACCCGTTTTTTTCCATCAGTTCGGATTTGAAAACTACAGTTTTGGATTGTGGTCGAAATACATACACATATTTAAATTTTTCTAATTGTTTATTTTCTACGATCGACAGTTTACAAAATTAGGGGCATACAACGTGGCGTTTACAACATTCGGGATATTTGCCATCGCGATTCACATAGTCACCCAATTTACAAGGAGGGGCAGCCGCTTGAGTACCGCAACTGAAAATACAAAAATAAAACAATTGCATAATGAAAAGAAATATTCAATTTCAATATCAAATCAATAAATCAAAAACCAGTAGAAAGAAGTCAAAAGTCAGGCGGGGCCGACTATATGATACTCTACACCACAACGAGTAACAAAAAAGTTTATATTGGGAATTTAATGTGAAGTAGATGATACCAACTACGAACCAAATAACATTGCCTACATCACATCAAATTAAGGGATGAAAAAACTGCAACAATCTTCAGGCTGCTGACATTTCTAAGTCATTCGTCCGACAGCTCACTATATTGTTTCCAAGCGTATAAAAGGATTTTGGTGAGAATCTTCCAGAAAAAAAATTATCCATGATGGAATTCAAGCGTGATAGTGTGATTTCTTTATATTCTGCTGGAAAACCACAAGTGGCTATCGCTAGAGCACTCCAGCATTTAAATGTGAATAAATCTTTTCCTGCTCGTACCATCGCTCGTTACTGTGATACTGGTAGCGTAGTCCGACGTCAAGGACGTGGACGGAAGAAAACAGCAACATCAGCAGAAATCGTCCGAAAAGTAAAGAAACGACTTGATCGAACCCGCGTGGCAGTGGCCGAAAAATAGCTCGTGAGCTGAATATATCGCAATATTTCATTCGGCAAATACTGAAATATGAGCTCGTGGTAATGCCATTGAAATTTCAAAAAATGCAAGAACTTGCACCGCAACAGAAAGAAAATAGACTCAAAAGAGCTAAAGAGTTGTTTCGCTTCGCCGAAAGTGGTGAACTGCCGAATTTGGTTTTCTTCGATGAGAAAACATTCGTTGTCCAGCAGTTTTTAGCCACCAGAACTCAAGCGCCGGCCATGGTGATAATGTGGACCGCCATAACAGCCGATGGTCGCTCTCCGCTCGTATTATTCGACCGTGGCATCAGAAAAAATGCCGAATATTATCGAGAAAATATTCTGGAGGGCGTATTAAAGCCTTGGGCACGCAAACATTTTGGCCGCAGACCTTGTACATTCCAACAGGACTCTGCAGCATCGCACTCAGCACGCGCCACCCAAGAATGTTTACAAAATGAGGTTCCCCGCTTTATTTCCAGCGCAAAATGGCCACCAAAATCTCTGGATACCAGGCCGTTGTACTATTGTGTCTGGAGTATTTTGGAAAGAAATGTTGGCACTAAAATATACCAAAGTGCTTCACCGGGAATGGGTCAAAATATACCAAAACAAAATTCGGCAGCGTGTGATTGTTTCATTGGCAGTTTGAAGGCTATAATTCGTGCCAAAGGTAACCAATTCGAACAAATCTAAACTTATTCTAAAATTTGGTGCTATTTCCGACTTTTCTTGCTTTCATTCAATAAAATTAAATAAAAAATGTAAAAATTATGGCGTTTGAATTTTCACCCTGTATATAGATACAGATCTTCCCTGGGCCAAACAAATATTGTCTGAAAAATTTCATCTCAATCGATTATTATATGCGACCTGCATTTTGTTCACAAAAATACATGGACAGACGGACGGACTGAAATTCATAAATCAACTCAGAAAGTGATTCTATGAAGATCCTGAAAAGTAACTATGGGTCTATCTCGCTTCCCTCTCCATGTTTCAATACCCTTACCGCTATGGAGTGTAGGGTATAAAAAGTATTATCAATGCAGTATTTGATAATATCGAATGAAGTATTGCATAAAAATAATAATCCCTGCCAGTTTTTCTAAAACATTCTCACAAAACTTACCCCTGAATTGTGCCAAAACTATTGTCACCACACAAAAGGCGAACGCATTCACTCTTGGGATATCCCTCTTCACCGGCCGATAAGATCAAATCCTTGTAGACACACTTGCCAGGATGAGCTGAAATTAGCAGCAAATTATTTTTTTTTTTTTTAAATTAATATACTAAATTTGCTTGTCCTTATCCTTACCATCTTCTTTGAAAAATCCAGACATTTCATATGAAAATGCCGTGGTACAGAAGGCAAGCACTAAAGCGATAACTAAAACTTTCATTTTGATGCAGTCAAACGATGGCGGAGAAATGAATTGAAACTGACAAATCGTAAGAGAGCACAAGCCGTTTTATATATTTTTAAGCCGTGCATTTGATAGTCCAATGTTATCAGCAAATGTTCGTCTTGTTTTTTTTTTACGAAATTTTATTTCAAAGAACAAGTTATGATAAACTTGTATTAATCTATTCATAAAAAGGTCGCTGCGACTAAGAATCATAGATAGAATGACAACAAAAACTACACCAAAAAAGAAATAGACAAATTTAATAAGAATTTGAAAAAGAACAGATGTCTACAAAAAACATTAAATTTTTGACCGAAAATTCGGAATCTAGAAAAATATTGTTTTGTCATAGCATTTCATCATTGCCCAGTTCGCTCTGGAAGATCCAATTCGCTAAGAAAGTGCAGGGATGAATAACTGATAAAATGTTTAATGCTGTGTTATTAATTTCAAATCGTTCAATTTATTTTTCGTTTCAGCAAGCAGTAACATTTGTATACCCTCCACCAGGGTATATAAAGTTCGTCATTCCGTTTGTAACTCATCGAAACAATAGTTTTAGACCCAACAAAGTATATATATTCTTGATCAGAGTAAAATTCTAAGACGATTTGTCCCTTCCTTCCGTCTGTTGTAATCACCCTGGAGTCAAAACGAATTAACATAGGAAGTTAAAATTTTGCACAGATCAGTCTTTTGTGTGCAGGCAGGTCAAGTTCGAAGATGGTCTATCCACGATATCCAATGGCCCCCACACAATGGTGTCCCCAATATTGGGTATTCCAAGGTGGGAAAATGGAATATATCGGTCCACTCCTTTTGGTAAATCCCACAAAATGTTGATCCTTTGTGGGGAGGTGCCAGAAGGAATGTTCCGATCTCTAGCATCTTTATAACATATCTTGGGTTGATATAACTATTGAGATGTGCCAAGTCCGAATGGAATCGGATTTTAATTTTGCGTTTTATGAGCTTCATTGTATTCAAAATGTTGACCCTTTGTGAGGGAGGTACCAGAAATAGTGAACCGATATATCCCATTTTCTCGCCAGACTTTGGGTCAATAAAAATATTGTAATGTGTGCAATGGGAAGAGAACCGGAGGCTTATTTCCGATTTATAATAGTTTCGGTTATTCAAAACTTCGACTCTATGTGTGGGAGATACCAGAAGGAATGGTCCGATCTCCACCATCTATATAACAGATGTTGTGTGTATAAAAATTTCGAGATGTACCTAGTCTGAATGGAATCGGATGGTAATTCCGCGTTTTATGAGCTTCAGGGATATTAAAAATGTTTACCTTGGTACTTAATGGAGTGGACCATTATTGTCCAATATTAGGAGTTGCAACGTTAGAGCAATATCGGATTATTTTTATTTTTTTACCAGAAAAACGTTTTTTTTTTTTTTTTGAGAATTTCTAATTTTTGTGGAGGAGGTACCAGAAGGAGTGGACCGACATTGCCCATCTCCGAACTCGATTTAAGTTTGATAATAATATTACGATGTACCAAGTTTTGACCCAATCGGATACTCCCTTAGAGGTTTATGACACGCACCAGCCAGACAGACAGATAAAGAGACGGTCGGACATAGCTAGATCGACGCTAAATATCTTGAAACGGGTTTGGTGAAAAGAGTCATAGGGTCTAGAAACCTTATTTCGATGAGGCACCTTTCGTCCTATTAAATAATATATACCCTCTATATACCATATGGCTGAGGGTATAACCAGAAAAGTCAAAATCGAGCTGGGCCGACTTTATGATACCCTACACTACTTTGCGTTATAATACAGATTAATACATACCAAATATGATTGTTTTTGAATTCGAATTATTCATCAAAACTCTTTCTATTTGAGCTGATATCATCCATTTGGTACACAAACAACCTGAAATCGGATACAGATATGTATGGGAGCTATACCCAAATCTGAACCGATCTTGACAACATTTTAAGCAATTATTTCTAAGCTGTGTCTTGTTTCCAATATTATTGGTGTAGAGTGAATTTTGCGCATGTAAGGGATTTTAACACCAAAACGGATGAATCGAACCGAATTTTTCCAGGTTTGAAGTACTTGTATCTAGGATGAATTCAGTCCGAATTGCCAAAATTCAGTCCATTTAAGTTGAAATTAGTCATTTTGTGAACAATAAATCTGATCTCGGATAAATATATATATGGAAGCTTTATCCTAATCTGATCCGATATCGATAAAATTTGACATATGTATTTTTGAGCTCCATAAGCTATCTGGTACCAAATATCATTCTTCTGGGGTGCATATTACGCATGTGAGGGATTTAAACTCCGATCCAAATCCGATGAAACATATATGGGAGCTATAGTTATATCTGAACCGATTTTCACCAAATTTTAATGTACTTGCTTCTAGACTATATTTGGTCGGATGTGCCAAAATTCAGCTCATTTGGACTTTGGTGCACAATTAACCCGAAATCGGTTGAAGATATATATGGGAGATATATCTAAATTTGAACCGATTCTCACCAATTTCAAGAGGGTTTGTCCTTAGGCCAAACAAATATTGTAATATGTACACAAAGACATAATACCCTGATCCCTATGTGGAGTAGGCCATAAATACAGGGTGAGGTGAAAAAACTGCAACCAACTTCAGACTGCTGTCATTTCTAAGCCAATCGTCCGACAGCTGTTAAAATTATTCCAGTGACAGCTCATTATATTGTTTATAAGAGTACAATAGCATTTTGGTGAGAATTTTCCAGAGAAAAAGTTATTCGTGATGGAGTTCAAGCGTGATAGTGTGATTTCTTTATATTTGTCTGGAAAACCTCAAGTAACTATTGTTAGAGCACTTCAGCATTTAAATATGAAATCTTTTGTGTCTCGTGCCATTGATCGTTAACGTGATACTAATAGCGTATCCCGACGTCAAGGAAGTGGACAGAAGAAAACAGCAACATCAGCAAAAATCGTTCGAAAAGCAAAGAAGCGACTTGATCGTAACCCGCGTCGCAGTGGCTGAAAAATGACTCGTGAGCTGTACATATCGCAATATTCCATTCGGCAAAATATTGAAAAAATAGCTCGGGTTAAAGCCATTGAAATTCCAAAAAGTGCAAGAACTTACACCGCAACTGAGAGAAAATAGATTCAAAAGGGCTAAAAAGTTGTTTCGCTTGGCCGTAAGTGGTGAACTGCCGAATTTGGTTTTCTCCGATAAGAAAACATTCGTTGTTGTAAACAAACAAAATGATCGTCTTTACTTGCCAAAGAGCTGTAAATGTGCCCCTTCGGTTGGCCACCAGAACTCAAGCGCAAGCCATGGTGATGGTGTGGGCAGCCATAACAGCCGATGGTCGATCTCCGCTCGTATTAATCGACCGTGGCATCAGAATAAATGTCGAATATTATCGCGAAAATATTGTGGAGGGTTTATTAAAGCCTTGGGCACGCAAACATTTTGGCCGCGGACTTGAACTTTCCAACAGGACTCAGCACCATCTCACTCAGCACGCCAAGATTGATTACAAAATGAGGTTCCTCGCTTCATTTCCAGCCACCACAATGGCCACCAAAATCTCCGGATACCAATCTGTTGGACTATTGTGTCTGGAGTATTTTGGAAAGCACGGTTGGCACTAAAAAATATCAAAAAGTCGATCACCTCCAGCAAGCGCTTCGCCGTGAATGAGCAAAAATGCCGCAGAGCAACATTCGGACAGCGTGTGATGGTTTCATTGGCCATTTGAAGGCCACAATTCGTGCCAAATGTGACCAATTCGAACAAATCTAAACTTATTCTTAAATTTGATGCTATTTCCGACATTTCTTGCTTTCATTCAATAAAATTAAAAAAAAAATGTAAAAATTATGGCGTTTGACTTTGTTGCTGTTTTTTTTTTAATCTCACCCTGTAGTATATGCCAGTCAAACGTTTAAAACACGTTTTCTCTAAAAAAAAATTGGGCACATTTTTGCAGAAATCACTCTTGCACAGTATCAGGAGCAGGACCAAACTATATTACCTTCATTTATCACAGCATTTATTAAATTTAAACTAAAATTATTTCAGAAATACACATCGGTCGTATCATCAGTCTCTGGGCAAATAATTTTTCTCATACAACAACTGGGATAATCCAAATCCGGATTTTCTATATCACCCCACCAGCATGGTGGCTCTAGAATAATGTATCTGTAATCGCAACTATAAAAAATAAAACAATTTAATAATTAATAATTTAAATAATAATTATGAAATTCGGACATACCTTTGAATGTGACCCACCAGCTCCTCTCCACACGAAAAGCGTTGGCATTTCCCCTTTGGCTTGGCCGTTTCACCGGGCGCAATAATTAAATCTTCATAGACACATTTGCCGGGATGCTCTAAAAAAATAACAAAAAATTATAATTGAATTAAACATGAGTTTTCTGCGAGACTGAGGTCGTTGTCTCTTCTCTGAATAATTGGAATTTAGTCGAATCAGAACACATGTTATAAAGTCAAGGGATCAACATGTAATTCTTAATTTGATCTAATTTTATTGTACTTTTTTTTGTTTCAAATCACCTTTTACATAATTAAAAAATATTTTCGAATTAAAAATTCAAATTCCGATTTTATTACCTGTCATGCCATAGAACGATTCCAAACTCTTGGCAAACGTGCCAACAACGCTAAGCAAACAAAACACCAAAACGAGCGATAAGAATTTCATCTTGGCCTCTCAATAAGCAATTCTACAGTAGACTAGCCAAACATGGGCAATTGATTTATATATCCACCAATTGAAGTACTCATCATCAGTGGTATAACTGATACGACCTTCACAAAAAGGTTCAATACACCCCAAGAGGGTGCTCGATTGAGATGTGTCAAGATGTGACAGAATGTGTTTTAAGTAGTAAAACAAGTACAGTAAAACCTCTCAAGTGGTCATTTTTATACTCTACATCACATAGAGGTAAGGGTATTATGTTTTTGTGCATTTGTTTGTAACATGGAGAAGAAAGCGAGATCGACCCATAATTACTTTTGAGGATCTTCATACACTTTCTGAGTCGATTTATGCATATCAGTCCATCTCTCTGTGCGTCCGTCTGTTCATGTCCGTATTTTTGTGAACAAAATGCAGGTCGCCTTTATTATTCGATATTATCAATGCAAACACAATGTGATTGTCCCAAGAACGAACCCTATTGAAATTGGAGAGAATCGATTGAAATATATATATAGCTCCCATATATCATTAACTGATTTCGGGATAATTGTGCACCAAATAGCCAATATCAGTTCAAGTGACCTGATTTTTAGCACATCCCACCAAATTCCGCCCAGAAGCAAGTACATCAATTTTGGTGAAAATCGGTTTAGATTTGGGGTTTAAAGTCCCTCACATACGTAATATGCGCTACACAACAGTAATCTTCGGTAGCAGATATCAGATACAGTTTAGAGATAGGTTTTTAAAATTTTAAAATATAGCTCCCATATATCTTTACCCGATATCTGCTTTATTGTGCACCAAATGGCTAATATATTTCCAAATAGACTGAATTTTGGCAGTTCCAATTGAACTGTGCTTCAAAAACAAATTTCAAATTTTCAATTTTTGTTTTCAAGTTTCAAATTTTGGTTAAAATCGGTCAAAATATAGCTATAGCTCCCGTATATATCTTTCATCCGATTTGGTATTTTAAGTCCCTCCCATGCGTAATATGCATTCTACAAAAAAGATATTTGGTACCGATACTGCTCAAGAATTCCTCTGTCAAATTTTATCGAGATCGGGTCAAATTAGGGTATAGCTCCCAAGAAGACTGAATTTTGGCACATCCGACGGAATTCAGCCTAGAAGCAAGTACTTTAAGTTTGGGGAAAATCTGTTCGGATGTAGCTATAGCCCCCATACATATGTTTCATCCGATTTGGCGTTAAAGTTCTTCAAATGCGTAATATGCACTCCACAAGAATAATATATAGTTACAGATATCAGTTAAAGCTCAGAAATACCTCTGTCAAATTTTATCGAGATCGGATCAGATTAGTATGTAGCTCTCATATATATATCTTCAACCGATTTCGGGTTATTTGTGCACCAATTGGCCAATAACTGTCCAAATGGACTGAATTTTGATTCCGACTAAATTCATCCTAAAAACAAGTAAAAAACATTAAGTTCGGCCGGGCCAAACTTCTAATACCCTCCACCTTAGGGTAAAGGAAACATTAAAAGAAATGTGGCAAAAACAATTAAAATGCCGAATATCGGGAGGTATCATTATATGGGGGCTATACCAAATCGTGGACCCACACATGCAATGTTTTGCCAACGGAGCTAGAACCCATTATGACCTACAAATACGTGAAAAAATGTGGCAAAAATCATCAAATTACCGAATATCGGGAGGTACCGTTATATGGGGGCTATACCAAAACGTGGACCTATAATTACAGTGACTCGTCACACGAACTGGGACCCATTATGATCTACAACTACCAATTATCGGAGAAATTCGTGAAAAATGTGTCAAAAATCATCAAAATACCGAATATTATGAGGTACCGTCATCATGAGGTGCCATCAAAATGCCGAATATCGGGAGGTACCGTTATATGGGGGCTATACCAAATCGTGGACCCATTCATGCAATGTTTCGCTACCGGAGCTGGAACCCATTATGACCAACAAATACCAATTTTTAGACAAATCCGTGAAAAAATGTGGCAAAAATCATCAAATTACCGAATATCGAAAGGTACCGTTATATGGGGACTATATCAGAACGTGGACCGATATATCTAATCGGTCTAGATATAGCTATAGCTCCCATGTATATGTTTCACCCGATTTGTGGTTTTAAGTCCCTCACATGTGTATCATTCACTGCACAACAATATCTTTGATACCGGTCATCAGATACTGCTCGAAATACCTTTGCCAAATTTTATGGAGATCGGTTCAGATTTTATATAGTTTCGATATACATCATCATCCGATTGTACGGTTATTGCTCACCATATATGTAATATCAGCTCAAATTGATATCTAGTACAAGAATGATATCTAGTACCAGATAGACACAGCTCAGAAATAAGTGGTTAACATTTTTATACCCTCCACCTTGGAAAGGAGGGTATATTAACTTTGTCATTCTGTTTTTAACGTCCCTAAATATTCGTCGTAGACCCCATAAAGTATATACATTCATAATCAGCATACAATTCTAAGTCAATTTAACTCTGTTGAAATTACGATACGGCCCGCATGATGTGTATTGTGTCTAGGACGGTGGGTAATGAAAATGAGATATATCGGTCCACGTTTTGGTATAGTCCCCCTATAACGGTATCTCCCCATATTCGGTATTTTGCCACATTTTCAATGGATTTGTCTAAAAATTGGTTTTTGTAGGTTATAATAGATTCCAGCTCGTGGGTGGGTAACATTATATGTATAGGTTCACGTTTTTATATTGCCCCCTTTTTCCCCTTTTTCTAAAAAAAGATTTTGATATTGCTCCCATATATATCTTTATAAAATTTCAGTTTTTTTGTGGACCAAATAGCTATATGGACACAATTTTAGCATTTCCTGCAGAATTCAGTCCAGAAGCATGTACTTAAATTTTTGGTGAACATCGGTTTACATATAACTATAGCTCCCATATATATGTTTCATCCGATTTAGGGTTTTATGTATGCATAGTGGTGTAGGGTAACATATACTCGACTCTTGTCCTTTCCTTACAGTTTCATTAATATATTTTATTATTTTAAATTTTTATTTAATTAATTAATTAATTTATTTATTTATTATTATTTATTATTATTGTTTATTTATTTTTTATTTTATTTTTTTTATTTATTTATTATTATTATTATTTTTTATTTATTTATTTATTTATTTTTTTTTTTTTTTTTGAACTGAACCATTTTGTGCAAAACTGTGTGTTTACTTGAAATAGTATCCACTGTCAAGAATTTAAATAAAAACTAGTTTCTGCTAAATATTATTTCCGATATTTATGATGGCATATAAATTATGAAAATTATTCCCCGAACACTATAACCGCAAACAGAAGCAACATCGTAAATAAATATTTATTTTTCTTTTTTGTTTTTAGAATATGAAACAACTTGGGAGGCCCATATATTTTGTGCTGATCTTCAACTGACACAACAAATTTCATTCATTCGTTAAGCAGCTGTGGCTAAAATAAGACAGATATCAAAATGTGGCAAACTTTAGAAAAATATAGCTTAACCATTAATTTTGTCGATAACAGTTCAATTTAAAAATAAATAATATAGTCATTTAAAATGTCTGGACTGAATCGATGAATTTATAATTCAATTAGAGAACTAGAAGTAAATTAATAGAAATATGAAACAAGTTAACAAATATATCCTCAACCAGTATTCGATAATTAAAATATATTTTGGCTTCTGTTATAGTTATTTAAATTGTTGATCCTCTATGGAGAAGGTTTCGAAGAAATAAGCCAATATTGTCCATTTCGTATCGGACCTAAATAAAAATGATAGAAATATTATATGTGATATATTTTAGAAATTGTTAAAATGTGCGTGAGGTTTCAGATATCGACCGAAGTGTTTTTCTTTCATACTTCATCTAATAGAGATAACAAGTAAAAAAACATTAAGTTCGGCCGGGCCAAACTTTTAATACCCTCCACCTTAGGGTAAAAGAAACATTAGAAGAAATGTGGCAAAAACCATTGAAATGCCGATTATGGGGAGGTACCGTTATATGGGGGCTATACCAAAACGTGGACCTATAATTACAATGTTTCGCCACCGGAGCTGGTACCCATTATGACCCACAAATACCAATTTTTAGACAAATCAGTGAAAAAATGTGGCAAAAACCATCAAAATACAGAATATCGGGAGGTACCGTTATATGGGGGCTATATCAAATCATGGACCCATGCATGCAATGTTTCGCCACCGAAGCTGGAACCAATTATGACCAACAAATACCAATTTTCGAACAAATCCCTGAAAAAATGTGGCAAAAATCATCAAATTACCGAATATCGGGAGGTACCGTTATATGGGGGCTATACCAAAACGTGGACCTATAATTACAATGTTTCGCCACCGGAGCTGGAACCCATTATGACCAACAAATACCGATTTTCAGACAAATCCGTGAAAAAATGTGGTAAAAAAACTAAAATACTAAATATCGGGAGGTACCTTTATATGGGGGCTATACCAGAACGTTGACCGATATATCTCATTTTCAATACCAACCATCCTAGACACAATGCAAATAGCTCTGCTAAATTTTGGAGCTCTACGTCAAATAATGTGGGCTGTATGGTGATTTCAACAGACAGACAGACAGACAGACGGACAGACAGACAGACAGACAGACGGACATCGTTAAATCGACTTAGAATTTTATGCTGATTATGAATATATATACTTTATGGGGTCTAAAACGAATATTTAGGGATGTTACAAACGGAATGACAAAGTTAATATACCCTCCTTTCCAAGGTGGAGGGTATAAAAATATTGGTATGGACAAAATTACAATATAATCGAAAATTTGTTCGAAATCAACAATTCCATATTTATCTCAGGTTTCTGTTAAGAGAAATATTTAGATATAGCAAGTTGTAAAGAATCGCTGACCTGTTTCGCAAGTTATGACAGATATAAGTATTGAAATGTGTGGCTCTTTGTGGGTGAGGTATATCATCTTGTGTGAAATTTGAGGAAGTTGGAGGCAAATCGAATGCTACCTTCGAGAGTTATCGTTATATCGGAGCTATACGAAGACGTGGACCTGCATAGACAATTTTCTGTCATAGGCTGTAGTACCCATTAGGCACTACAAATTCCAAATTTCAAACATTCCCGGTGAAAGGTGTGGGTGGTGGCAAATTCCAAGTGGAGGTGATAGTATTCAGTTAGTAGATCAAAATTCGAACAAGGTTTTTGGTTTAAAGACCAATATTATATATAGAATCAAATTATCGGTCATGCATGTCCATTTTTGGTATATAAGGGAATATACCGATTTCAAGTATTTTTTACATATTTTATTTTAATTTCGGCAATGTAAAAAGAAACCATCCTGGCAAGAAATGTTCAGTATAGGCCAACTTTTTAATCATCCTATTTCCGTTGTCTTGGCCACATTTTTTAATTGATTTGGCATCTGTAAGGGGCTAGAAAGCTTCTCCCCAATAATTTCAAAGTCAATGCCTTGGAGTGGCGCCCATATAAAAGTACCTCCTGATTTTTCGAGGTCTTGGCCACATTTTCTAATTGATTTGGCTACAAATTTTTATTCAGGCTACTTTTGTGATAGGAAACCATCTTACAGAAAATCTTCAACGTAGGTATATGTGGTGAACTAAAAAATATAACCCATAGGCCTGTATCAAATTTAAAAGTTCTATCTCAAATTTTACAGAGTATAGAGCAAAATATTTGAGCCCCTTTGTGTGTGGCTAGCGCCATCCATTATATGGGACCCTTAAAAAATTTGAACTAGGAACACAAAACTCTTTTGGGTTTTTGATCTATTTTGTAATTAAACACATCACCCACTGTTATAAACAAAAAAGGATTTTTTCAGATTCACATTTTCATCAACATGTCATTATGGTGCTCGTCGTTTGCACCGAGTCTTAAGTTAACTACCTTTGATTTTGTAGTCGAATGCGAACATCCTATACCAATATTACTAAAAACTTGGTAATGAGAAACACAACTTATTATACCCTCCTCAATACTATGGAGGGTATATTAACTTTGTCATTCCATTTTAACTACTCGAAATACTAATATCAGACAAAACAAAATATACAGGATGAGATAAAAAAAAAACTGCAACAAAGTCAAACGCCATAAATTTTACATTTTTTTTAAATTTATTGAATGAAAACAAAAAAAACCGGAAATAATATCAATTTAAAAAGAAGTTTAGATTTGTTCGAATTGGTCACCTTTGGCACGAATTAAGGCCTTTAAACGGCCAATGAAACCGTCACACGACGCCCGAATGTTGCTCTGCGGTATTTTGGCCCATTTCCGGCGAGAGATTTTGGTGACCTTTGTGCGCTGGAAATGAAGCGAGAAACCTCATTTTGTAACCATTCTTGGATAGTACGTGCTGGGTGCAATGGTGCTGAGTACTGTTGGAGTGTCCAAGGTTCTTGGCCGCGGTTTGCGTTTGCGTCCCAAGGCTTTAATACATCCTCCAGAATATTTCCCCCAACACTTTCAGCTGATCTCTTTGTCAGGTAAACACGATCATTTTGTTTGTTTACAAACTGCTGGACAACGAATGTTTTTTCATCGGAGAAAACCAAATTCGGCAGTTCACCACGTTCGGCCAAGCGAAGCAACTATTTAGCTCTTTCGAGTCTATTTTTTTTTTCAATACAACGGTAGCCTTCTATATTCGGTATTTCGATGATTTTAGCGAAGTTTTTTTTTTTGTATTAAAAGTGCGTAAAAGGTACTACAGCCTATAAAAAAATCTCAAATGCTGGTCCACGTCTTCGTATAGCCCCCATATACGATACCTCATAATTGTTCATTTTCTACGTTTTTTATACCCTCCTCATTCCGTTTGTAACTCCTCGAAATTCTCATCTCAGACCCAATAAAGTATAATACTAAGTCGATTTATCCGTCCGTCTGTCTGTTTGTTTGTCTGTCTGTCCGTCTGTTGTAATAACGCTATCTTTCGAATGAATTGAGATAGATGGCTAAGTTTTTGCACACATGTTTATTTTTCCAGTAGGCAGGTTAAGTTCGTAAATGGGCCATGTAGGTCCACGTTTTCATATAGCCCCCACATAACGGTACCTCCCGATATTCGGTATTTTGATGATTTTAGCGACATTATTCACCGGAATTATTTCAAATTTGGTATTTGAAGTTCGAAATTAATACTACAGCCTAAGACAGAAAATTGTTTGTGCAGGTCCAGGTCTTCGTATAGGCCCCATATATCAGTGTCTTTTGTATGTATGTGCATTTTGACGATTTTAGGTACAATACCCACCGAAATGGTTTGAGTTCTGGTATTTGAAGTTCGTAATGGATGCTACAGCCTGTGACAGGAAATTGTCTATGCAGGTCCAGGTCTTCGCACAGCTCCGATATAACAGTACCTCCCTATATACGATATTTTAATGATTTTAACTACATTATTCACCGTTTATTTCAAGTTTCGAATTTGAACATGGTAATGGCTTATAACAAACAATGCCTATGTAGGTCCACGTTGTATAAACCCCAATGTAACGGCTATATTCGGTATTTTTAAGATCTTAACATAATTTTTTTAACGGATTTTATTTTTTGGAAATTTCCAAATTCGTTCCAAATGGTGGAGGGTATTCGAAGCTCGGCCCGGCCGAACTTACTGCTTTTTAACTTGTTTTTTTTTTTGAAAATTTTCCAATTCCTTCAAAGTGATGGAGAGTATTAAAGTTCGCCCCTGATGAACGTAGCTGTTTTTTTTTTTTTTTATTTCCTTAATAAGCCCATTGTTTGGTAATAAGAATTTTCGCTGTACCTAGTTGGGGTATTGCAAAAGCATTGACAAAACAATAATACCGCTTTGATTTCATAGTGAAGGAAATACAAAGCATAATAGTTTTGCTGATAAGGGATCTCATAGGTTGAACAAAAAACTAAAATTTCCGCAACAAGAGTTGGCATTTGTCTATAAACGGTGTAACAACATGAAATTTTATATTTTAGTTTTATTATTTGCCTTAATTTCCACGACGTTCTCAGCTGAGAATGTGCCAGAAGAAATGTTCCGATCTCTAGTATCTTTATAATATATCTAGGGTTGATAGAACTATTTAGATGTGCCAAGTCCGAATGGAATCGTCAATTTTGCGTTTATGAGCTTCATTGTATTGAAAATGTTGACCCTTTGTGAGGGAGATACCATCTTTTCGCCAGACTTTGGGTCAAGAAAAATATTGTAATGTGTGCAATGGGAAGAGAACCGGAGGCTTATTTCCGATTTATAATAGTTTCGTTTATTCAAAACTTCGACTCTATGTGTGGGAGATACCAGAAGGAATGGTCCGATCTCCACCATCTATATAACAGATCTTGTGTGTATAAAAATTTCGAGATGTACGAAGTCTGAATGGAATATGATGGTAATTCCGCGTTTTATGAGCTTCAGGGATATTAAAAATGTTGACCTTGGTACTTGATGGAGTGGACCATTATTGTCCAATATTAGGAGTTGCAACGTTGAAACAAAATCGTATTATCTTTTCACTTTTTTACCAGTACAACGTTTTTTTAGAATTTCGAATTTTTGTGCGGAAGGTACCAGAAGGAGTGGACCGACATTGCCCATCTCTGAATTCGATTTAAGTTTGATAATAATATTACGATGTACCAAGTTTGGACCCAATCGGTTACTCCCTTAGAGATTTATGACACGCACCAGCCAGACAGACAGATAAACAGACGGCCGGACATCGCTAGATCGACGCTAAATATCTTGAAATGGATTCGCCGAAGAGAGTCCTAGGGTCTAAACCCTTATTTCGACGAGACACCTTTGATGATATATACCCTCTATAAACCATATGGCTGAGGGTATAACCAGAAAAGTCTAAGTCGAGCTGGGCCGACTTAATGGCACCCTACACTACTTTGCGTATATAATACAGCAACATATAACACACAAACGCTTTGATGCGGAATTAATACATACCAAATATGATTGTTTTTGAATTCGAATTATTAATCAAAACTCATTCTATTTGAGCTGATATCATCCTTTTGGTACAGAAACAACCTAAAATCGTATACAGACATGTATGGGAGCTATACCCAAATCTGAACCGATCTTGACAACATTTTAAGCAATTATTTCTAAGCCATTTCGGATATTTTGTTTCAAATATTATTGGTGTAGAGTGAATATTCGCATGTAAGGAATTTAAACACCAAATCGGATGTAACATATATATGGGAGCTAAAGTTATATCGGAACCTAATTTCTCCAGATTTGAAATACAAGTATCAACGATGAATTCAATCGAAATGGCAAAAATTCAATCCCTTTAGATGGAAATTTGTCATTTTGTGAGCAATAAATCTGATGTCGGATAAAGATATATATATATATATATATATTGTATATCGATAGAATTTTATATATGTATTTTTGAGCTCCATAAGTTATCTGGTACCAAATATCATTCTTCTGGGGTGCATATTACGCATGTGAGGGATTTAAACTCCGATCCAAATCCGATGAAACATATATGGGAGCTATAGTTATATCTGAACCGATTTTCACCAAATTTTAATGTACTTGCTTCTAGACTATATTTGGTCGGATGTGGCAAAATTCAGCTCATTTGGACTTTGGTGCACAATTAACCCGAAATCGGTTGAAGATATATATATGGGAGATATATCTAAATTTGAACCGATTCTCACCAATTTCAATAGGGTTCGTCCTTGGGCCAAACAAATATTGTAATATGTACACAAAGACATAATACCCTGATCCCTATGTGGAGTAGGCTATAAATACAGGGTGAGGTGAAAAAACTGCAACCAATTTCAGACTGCTGTCATTTCTAAGCCAATCGTCCGACAGCTGTTAAAATTATTCCAGTGACAGCTCATTATATTGTTTATAAGAGTACAAAAGTATTTCGGTGAGATTTTTTCAGAAAAAAGTTATTCGTGATGGAATTCCAGGGTGATTTCATTATATTTGTTTGGAAAACCTCAAGTGGCTATCGTTAGAGCACTTCAGCATTTAAATGTGAATTAATCTTTTGTGTCTCGTACCATCGCTCGTTACCGTGATACTGGTAGCGTAGCCCGACGTCAAGGAAGTGGACGGAAGAAAACAGCAACATCAGCAAAAATCGTTCGAAAAGCAACGAACCGACTTGATCGAAACCCGCGTCGCAGTGGATGAAAAATGGCTCGTGAGCTGAACATATCTTAAATGTTGAAGAATAAGCTCGGGGTAAAGCCATTGAAATTCCAAAAAGTGCAAGAACTTACACCGCAACAGAAAGAAAATAGACTCAAAAGAGCTAAAGAGTTGTTGCGCTTGGCCGAAAGTGGTGAACTGCCGCATTTGGTTTTCTCCGATGAGAAAACATTCGTTGTGCAGCAGTTTGTAAACAAACAAAATGATCGTGCTTACTTGCCAAAGAGGTCAGCTGTAAATGTGCCCCTTCGGTTGGCCACCAGAACTCAAGCGCAAGCCATGGTGATGGTGTGGGCAGCCATAACAGCCGATGGTCGATCTCCGCTCGTATTAATCGACCGTGGCATCAGAATAAATGTCGAATATTATCGCGAAAATATTGTGGAGGGTATATTAAAGCCTTGGGCACGCAAACATTTTGGCCGCAGACCTTGAACTTTCCAACAGGACTCAGCACCATCGCACTCAGCACGCGCCACCCAAGATTGATTACAAAATGAGGTTCCTCGCTTCATTTCCAGCGCACAATGGCCACCCAAATCTCCGGATACCAATCCGTTGGACTATTGTGTCTGGAGTATTTTGGAAAGCAAGATTGGTACTAAAAAATACCAAAGTGTCGAACACCTCAAGCAAGCGCTTCGCCGGGAATGGGCCAAAATAGCGCAGAAAAACATTAGGGCAGAGAACAACATTGGCCGTTTGAAGGCCATAATTCGTTCCAAATGTGACCAATAGGAACAAATCTAAACTTATTCTAAAATTTGATGATATTTCCGACATTTTTTGTTTTCATTCAATAAAATTAAAAAAAAAATGTAAAAATTATGGCGTTTGACTTTGTTGCAGTTTTTTTATCTCACCCTGTAGTATATGCCAGTCTAATGTTTAAAACACGTTTTCTCTAAAAAAATCGGGCACATTTTTGCAGAAATCACTCTTGCACAGTATCAGGTGCAGGACCAAACTATATTACCTTCATTTATAACAGCATTTATTAAATTTAAACTAAAATTGCTTCAGAAATACACATCGGTCGTATAATCCGTCTCTGGGCAAATAATTTTTCTCTCACAGCAATTGGGATAATCCAAGTCAGGATTTTCTAAATCACCCCACCAACATGGGGGCTCTAGAATAATGCGACTGTAATCGCAACTATGAAAAAAAATTAATAATAAATAAATTAAATAAAAATTATGAAATTCGGACATACCTTTCAACGTGACCCACCAGTTTCTCCCCACACGAAAAGCGTTGGCATTTCCCCTTTGGCTTGGCCGTTTCGCCGGGCGAAATAATTAAATCTTCATAGACACATTTGCCGGGATGCTCTAAAAAAATAATAAAAAATTATAATTGAATTAAACATGAGTTTTCTGCGAGACTGAGGTCGTTGTCTCTTCTCTGAATAATTGGAATTTAGTCGATTCAGAACACATGTTATAAAGTCAAGGGATCAACATGTAATTCTTAATTTGATCTAATTTTATTGTACTTTTTTTTGTTTCAAATCACCTTTTACATAATTAAAAAATATTTTCGAATTAAAAATTCAAATTTCGATTTTATTACCTGCCGTGCAATAGAACGATTCCAAACTCTTGGCAAAGGTGCCAACAACGCTTAGCAAACAAAACAGCAAAACGAGCGGTAAGAATTTCATCTTGCCCTCTCAATAAGCAATTCTACAGTAGACTAGCCAAACACGGGTAATTGATTTTTATATCCACCAATTGAAGTACTCATCATCAGTGGTATAACTGATACGACCTTCACAAAAGGTTCGATTGAGATGTGTCAAGATGTGATGGAATGTGTTTGAAGTAATAAAACACGTACAGTGAAACCTCTCAAGTTGTCATTTTTATACTCTGCATCACATAGTGGTAAGGGTATTATGTTTTTGTGCATTTGTTTGTAACATGGAGAAGGAAGCGAGATAGACTCATAGGGAAATAGAATTTTGAGGATCTTCATACACTTTCTGGGTCGATTTATGCATGTCAGTGATTCTGTCCGTCCGTATGTTCATGAATTTTTGTGAACAAAATGCAGGTCGCATTTTTTATCCGATTGAGATGAAATTTTCCACAAAATATTTGTTTGGCCCAAGAACGAACCCTATTGAAATTGGTGAGAATCGGTGCAAAATTTAGATATAGCTCCCATGTATATCTTTAACCGATTTCGGGTTAATTGTGCACCAAATGGCCAATATCAGTTCAAATGAGGGAATTCAGTCCAAAATCAAGTGCTTCAAATTTGGTGAAAATCGGTTTAGATATAGCTATAGCTCCCATATATTTGTTTCATCCGATTTGGTGTTAAAGTCCCTCACATGCGTAATATACAGCAAACAACAATGGTATTTGATATCGGGCATCAAATACTGCTCGAAAATACCTTTGGAAAATTTTATCGAGATCGGTTCAGATTTTTATATAGCTTCGATATACATCTTCATCCGTTATTGCTCACCATATACAGGGTGAGATTGAAAAAAAAAACTGCACCAAAGTCAAACGCCATAATTTGTACATATTTATACCCTCCACCATAGTATGAAGGGTATATTAAGTTTGTCATTCCGTAATTCCACAAAGTATATATATTCTTGATCAGCATAAAATTCGATGACGATTTACCAATGTCCGTCCGTCTATCCGTCTGTCCGTCTGTGGAAATCACTCTAGCTTCCGAACGAAATGAAATAGGTTGATAAAATTTCACACAAATGTGTATTATGTCTACAGGACTTTTGGTATTGAAAATGGGCCGTTTAGGTCCACGTCTTCGTATAGACCCCATATAACGGTACCTCTCGATATTCGGTATTTTGATGATTTTAGCGACATTATTTACCGGAATTGTTTCAAATTTCGCATTTGAAGTTCGTAATGGATACTACAGCCCATGACAGAAAATTATCTGTGCGGGTCCACGTCTTCGTATAGCCCCCATATAACGGAACCTTCCCATATAACGGAACCCCCCGATATTCGGTATTTTGATGATTTTAGCGACATTATTTACCGGAATTATTTAACATTTTGTACTTGAATGGATTCGTAATGGATTCTACAGGCTATGCCAGAAAATTGTCTCTGCAGGTTCACGTTTTATAATCTCCATGGTACCTCCCTATATTCGGTATTTTGATGATTTTAGCTACATTATAAACAGATTTTTTCAAGTTTCGCATTTGAATATTGAAATAGCTTGTGACAAAAGTTGCAGCTACATTTGCTATTTTTCAAATTTTAACAGAATTTTTAACGGATTTAATTTTTTTGAAAATTGTCAAATTTGTACCAAATGGTGGAGGGTATTCAAAGTTCGGCCCGGCCAAACTTACAGCTTTTTTTCTTGTTTTTAAATTTTACTGAATGAAAGCAAAAAATGTAGGAAATAGCATCAAATTTTATTATAAGTTTAGATTTGTTCGAATTTGACCATCACACTCTGCCCAAATGTTGGTCTACGGTATTTTTGCCCATTCCCGGCGAAGCGTTTGCTTGAGAATATAGAGACTTTGGTATTTTTTAGCACCAACCTTGCTTCCCAAAATTCTCCAGACACACCATTCTTGTGTGGCTCATGCTGAGTGCGATGGTGCTGAGTCCTGCTGGAATGTCTAAGGTCTGCGGCCAAAATGTTTGCATGCCCGAGGCTTTAATACACCCTCCAGAATATTTTCGCCATGATATTCGGCATTTATTCTCATGCCAAGGTCGATCAATACGAGCGAAGAGCGGCCATCGCTGTTATGGCGGCCCACAAAATCACCATGCCGGCGCTTGAGTGGCCACCACTATAACGCTTAAATTACATGACGAATAACTTTTTTTGGAAAATTCTTACCAAGATGCTTTTGTACGCTTGTAAACAAAATAATGAGCTGTCAATGAAATAATTTTGACAGCTGTCGGAAGAGTGGCTTGAAAATGACAGCAATTTGAAGTTGGATGCAGTTTTTTCTTCTCCTCCTGTATGTTATATCAGCCCAAAATGAATAGATTTTACAATATGGTGAAACTCGGTTCGGTACATCTACATCTTGTGCAAAAATGTGTGTTTACTTGAAATAGTATCCACTGTCAACAATTTAAATAAAAACTAGTTTTTGCTAAATATTATTTCCGATATTTATGATGGCATATAAATTATGAAAATTATTCCCCGAACACTATAACCGCAAACAGAAGCAACATCGTAAATAAATATTTATTTTTCTTTTTAATTGTAGCGTCAGCAAAAATTTGTTTTGTTTTTATACCCGCAGCCATATGGCTACAGAGGGTATATATCATTTGATACGGTCAAAACGTGCCTAGTCGAAATAACGGTTTTAGACCCTAGGTTTCTTTGGACCAAATCCGTTTCAGAACATTTGGAGTCGATCTACCGATGTCCGTCCGTCTGTCTGTCTGGCTGGTGCGCACGATAACTCTCGAAGGAAGTATCCGATTTGATCCAAACTCGGTACATCGTAATATTTTTGTCAAACTTAGATCGAGTTCGGAGATGGGCGATATCGGTCCACTCCTTCTGGTACCTCCCACACAAAATGTCAAAATTTTCAAAGAAACGAATTTATTGCACAGAAAGAGAAAGGATAATCCGATTTTGCGCGAACTTTGCGAATCCTAATATTTTCATCAGTGCTAGACCAGGTGTGAAAAGGACAATATCGGTCCACTCCATCAAGTACCTCCCCCACAAATGGTCAAAATTTTGAATAATTACAACTCTTATTAAATGTGATTTAAAAGTCCGATAGTCTTTAAATTTCACACATCCTATTAATTTTATTAGACCAAGGTCTGGGGTAAAAATGGAATGTATCGGTCCACTCCTTCTGGTACCTCCTCCCAAAAGATAGAAAATTAAAAAAAATATTTTCTGCACAGAAAGAGAAACGATAATCTGATTTTGCTCGAACTTTGCAATTCCTAATATCTTCATCCGTGCTATGTCAGGTGCGAAAATGAACAATACCGGTCCACTCCATCAAGTACCTCCCCCACAAAGGGTCAAAATTTTGAATAATTACAACTCTTATAAAATGTGATGTAAGGATCCGAACGTCTTCAAATTTCACACATTCCAATATTTTTATAAACCCAAGATCTGGTGTTGACATGGCATGTATCGGTCCACTCCTTCTGGTACCTCCCCCACAAAGTGTCGAAATTTTGAATATCCATGAAGCTCATAAAACGCCAAATTAACATCCGATTCCATTTAGATTTGGCACATCTCAATATTTCCATCAACACAAGATCTGTTATAAAGGTGGTATAGATCGAACCATTTTTTCTGGTACCTCCCCCATACATAGGGTTTAAGATTTTGAAAAATAAAACACTCAAATAAAGCGAAATAAGCATCCAACTCTGTTCAAATTTCACACATACAAATATTTTTGCCAACACAAGATCTGTTGTGAAGTTGATATATATCTGCGAACCCCTTCCGATACCTCACCCACAAAGGGTCACAATTTTCAATAATTTTATCTGTCATAACTTTCGAAACAATTTAGCAATTCTTTACTACTTGCTATACTCAAATATTTCTCTCAATAAAAAGCTTGATATGATTATGAAATTTATCGGAATTTATGATTTCGCATAAAATTGGAAATAAATATCCTTTCCTGTAATTTTGGCCAATATTTCGCTCAATATTTTTTATTTGTATCAGATGAAGTATAAAAATGGAATATTTCGGTAGACTCTATCTGGTACATCACGCACATTTTAACATTTTCTAAAAATTATTACATATCTCATATAAAGTGAAGGAGTTAGTCGATATAATCCATACCAGGAACATCGGAATATTTATATATACGAGAGGAAATGGACAATATTGGTCCATTCCTTCGGAACCTGCTCCATAGAGGGCCAAACGTTTGAATAATTGTAATACTAGTCAAATATATTTTGATTATTTAATCGAACATAGGCTGAGGGTATATGTCTGTCGGCAATACCGACTGATACTTTTTAACTTGTTATAATATGAAACAACTTGGGAGGCCCATATAATTTGTGCTGATCTTCAACTGACACAACAAATTTCATTCACTCTTTAAGCAGCTGTGGCTAAAATAAGACAGATATCAAAATGTGGCAAACTTTAGAAATATAGCTTAACCATTAATTTTGTCAATAACAGTTCAGTTTAAAAATATATATTATAGTAGATTAAAATATCTGGACTGAATCGAGGAATTTATAGTTGAATTGGAGAAGGTAGAACTGAATAATAGGTGCGTTTTCTGTATGTCAATAGGAATATAAAACAAGTTAAGAAGTATCAGTTGGTTTATACGACAGATATATACCCTCAGCCAGTGCTCGATTATTTAAATATATTTTGACTTCTGTTATGATTGTTCAAATTGTTGACACTCTATGAAGTAGGTTCCGAAGGAATTGTACATTTCGTATCGGACCTAAATAAATATGATAGAAATATTGCGACGAGCAAGGTTTGGACTATATTGGTCCTTCACTTTGTATGACATATATGATAGTTTTTAGAAAATGTTAAATATTCATGAGGTACCAGATATAGTCGACCGAAATATTCTATTTTCATGATTCATCTAAAACATATAAAAATATTGGTGCGGACAATATTACAAGAAAATCGAACATTTATATCCAATTTATGGAAAATCATAAATTCCATATTCATCTCAGGTTTCTGGCTTATAGAGATATATTTAGATATAGCAAGTTGTAACGAATCGCTGACTTGTTTCGCAAGTTATGACAGATAAAATTATGGAGAATTGTGACCCTTTGTGGGTGAGGTACCACAAGGGGTTGGCAGATATCTATCATCTTTACAATAGATCTTGCGTTGGCAAAAATGTTCCGAAGTGTGAAATTTGAGGGAGTTGGATGCTTATTTCGCTTTTTCCGAGCGTTTTTTTTTTCTTCTTTAAACCTTGAACCCTATGTGGGATAGTTAGTAGCAGAAATGGTCCGATCTCTAACAGCCTTATAACAGATCTTGTGTTGATGGAAATATTGAGATTCACCAAGTCTAAATGGAATCGGATGTTAACTTTTCATTTTATGAACTTCTTGGATATTCAAAATTGTGACTCTTTGTGGTGGGAGGTACCAGAAGTAGTGGACCAATATATCTCAACTTCCCAGCAAATCTTGCGTTAGTAGAAATAATGGGATGTGTGAAATATCCGATCGGATTCCTAATTCGGATTTTATAAACGTTTTGAATATTCAAAATGTTGACCATTTGTGAGGGAGTTACCCGAAGGAATAGTCCGATCTCTACTATCTCTATAACAGTCATTGGATCAATAAAAATACTGTGATGTGTGTAATTTGAAGACAATCGGACTGGGAAGAGTTGGAGGTACCTAGGTGCCGCACCAGGCCTCGCACTGACGCAAATATTAGGATTGCAAAATAGGACTATATTTTCTCTTTCTGTGCAGTAAAATATTTTTATAACTTCCACCTTGGAACGGAGGGTATAATAACTTTGTCATTCCGTTTGTAACATTCCCAAAATATTCATCGTAGACCCCATAAAGTATATGTATTCATAATCAGCATAAAATTCTAAGTCGATTTAACGATGCCCGTCTGTCGTTGGTATTGAAAATGAGATATATTGGTCCCTGTTTTGGTTTAGTATCCATATAACGGTACCTTTCAATATTCGGTATTTTGTTGATTTTTGCCACATTTTCCACGAATTTGTATAAAAATTGGTAATTGCAGGTCATAATGAGTTTTTGCTCGTATCGTATCGTATGTATAAGTCCACGTCTTCGTATAGCCCCCATATAACTATACCTTCCGACATTCGGTATTTTAATGATTTTAGCAACATTTTTAACAGAATTGTTTTAAATTTTGTATTTAAAGTTCGTAATAGGTACTACAGCCTATAAAAAATCCCGTATGACGGCCCTCGTCTTAGTATAGCCCCCATATACGATACCTCCTTATATTCGGTATTATGATGATTTTAGCCGCATTATTCTCCAGAATTGCTTCAAATTTGGTATTTGAAGTTCGTAACAGCCTATGACGGAAAATTGTCTGTGCAGGTTCACGTCTTCGTATAGCCTCCATATAACGGTACCTCTCGATATTCGGTATTTTGATGATTTTAGCGTCATTATTCACCGGAGTGGTTTCAAATTTGGTACTAGAAGTTCGTAATGGATACTACAGTCTAAGACAGAAAATTGTCTGTGCAGGTCCACGTCTTCTTATAGCCGCCATATAACGGTACCTCCCGATATTCGATTTTCTTTTGTAAGTTTCGCATTTGAATATTGTAATGCCTTATGACAAATGTTACCTATGCAGGTCCATGTCATCGTATAGACCCTAATATGACAGCTACATTCGGTATTTTTAAGATTTTAACAGAATTTTTAACGGATTTAACTGTTTTTGAGAATTGCCAAATTCGTTCCAAATGGTGGAGGGTATTCAAAGTTCGGTCCGACCAAACTTACAGTTTTTTCTACTTCTTTTAATATTTTAAGTTCTTGAAAAATGGTGGAGAGTATTAAAGTTTGCCCCGGACGAACGTAGCTGTTTTTTTCAATTTCCTTAATAAACCCATTGTTTGGTAATAAGAATTTTCGCTGTACCTAGTTGGGGTATTGCAAAAGCATTGACAAAACAATAATACCACTTTGATTTCATAGAGAAGGAAATACAAAGCATAATAGTTTTGCTGATAAGGAATCTCATAGGTTGAACAAAAAACTAAAATTTCCGCAACAAGAGTTGGCATTTGTCTATATACGGTGTAACAAGATGAAATCTCTAATTTTAGTTTTATTATTTGCCTTAATTTCCACAACGTTCTCAGCTGAAATTTCTGGATATTTTAGCGACGCAGGTAATGTTAATTTTTTTTTTTCGAAATTTCATATAAATTTCTGTTATTTTCAATCTATAGATTTTCCTGGTGCTTGTTACTACGATGATCTTCTTGTGTGGCCCGATGACATGGGCCATCCAAAGAATGGCAAATGTGAACGTCTCTATTGTCTAAATGAGGAGGGTTATGGCAAATTATTAAGGTTTGTTATCGTATGCGATTTTTATTGCGAGTTTTGTCATATGTACAAATTTCGATATTTTTCAGTTGCGGAGTTTCAAAACCTCCCTTGGGCTGTAAATTTGGTGATGTCATTGCACCCAATGCCAACTATCCCGATTGTTGTAAAAGAGAAATTGTTTGCTAATAGAATGTCAATTTAACAATGGCTTGACAAAAATTGTTGATTTACCTATACCACAGATGAGTTAAAATGCCGGGACTTTATGCAAAACTTAAATTCCACAATAGCCCAGTTATCGATGTGCGTGTGTGTGTGTATTGTTACAATTTATATAAAACAATTTATTTGGTTTGTATTTCAAATATTAAATGTTGTTATATATTTCGAAAAAATAAATTCCCTTTCAATTTATGTGTTTGCGAATGTGTGGGTGAGTGTGTGTGTGTGAGAATAACAAAAATATAACACCTATTCACACATTCTCACGTTAAGCACCAATTCCAGTTATGGTCCTCCAAAAATTGAAATTTAAGCCATTTCAATAGTTTCAATGAAAATCCACTAGCTCTTCGAAATTGAAAAAGCACATGCAGACATACACCCGCACACAGATACAGGTCTATATATCTAAAATTCTAATACAGAATTTAAAACTAAACAATATCAGCCACAGTGAATGGAGTGGTGATTGCAATAAAGTGATTCATTGGATAACCGTACTCAACACGGTTAGTAGATGTGTTGATTATTCTCCCTCTACATATGTATGCTTGTGAAGAGAAAAAAATATCATAAATATTTTTAGCTTTAAATATAGGGTTATTGAAAGGATTTATGAATATGGAGGATATATATATTTGAAATATTTGACTAAGTCATATACGAATAAGGATGGGTACTTTGGGAAAACACATTTTTGATATTTCTTGGACCATATGATGGATACATTATTTTTGTAATTTCATATACCTTGTACCATTAACCAGTTAAGAAAGTCATAAAGTCGGGCGGGCCGACCCTACACCACTTTGCTAATTTAGTAGATCTCCACATAACAATTAAAAGTTTTTATGGGAGAATTCAATCATACACGCTATGATTATGAATATAATTTAAAGGTCAAAGGACTAAATATGCCGAAGCATTTGTATCTTTTAAATTCGGAATTGTATTGCACAGTTGGTGCACAATTAATTTGAAATCATATAAAGATATATATGGGAGCTATATCCAAATCTGAACCGATCTCGATAACATTTGGATATTTCTGAGCTTTATTTGATATATTTCCCTGAATATCGTTGTTACGGAGTGCATATTATGGCTGTGGGTAACAAATACAACAAATCGGATGAACAATATGTATGGGAGCTATAGCTATATCTGAACCGATCTTCACCAAATTTGGCATACTAGCTTCTAGACTCAATTCGGTCGTATGTGCCAAATTCCATTCCATTTGGGCAAATATTAGACGTTTGGTGCACAATAAAAGGTAAATCGGACGAAGTTATATATGGGAGCTATATACAAATCTGAACCGATCTCGATAAAATTTAGCAATGGTATTTCCGAGCTGCATTTGATACATTTCCCCAAATATTGTTGTTACAGAGTGCATATTACGGCTGCGGAGGACTAAAATAACAAATCGGATGAACAATATATATGGGAGCTATAGCTATATCTGAACTGATTTTGATCAAATTTGCCATACATATTTTCAGGCCTAATTTGGTTGTATGTGCGAAATTCCATACTATTCGGGCTGATATTACACGTTTGGTGCCCAATAAAAGGCAAATCGGACGAAGATATATATGGAAGCTATATCTAAATTTTTACCGATTATCTCCAATTTCAATAGGGTTCGTCCTTGGGTCAAACCAATTATTTGTGCAAAATTTCATTTTTATCGGATAATAAATGCGACCTGCATTTTTTTCACAAGAATACAAAAGTAACTATGGGTCTATCTCGCTTCCTTCTCCATGTTACAAACATATGCACAAAGACATAATACCCTTACCACTATGTGGTGTAGGGTATAAAAAGACTTTGGAATATATGAAAGTTATATGCTATCGTCCAAAAAGAAGTCCATTCATTAAATGGATAATTTTCCGGAATCGAAATGGGAAAAAATTGGGTGCTTTTCTTTACAAACTTTCCGCTAATAAAATACGTAAAAGTACAGGGTGACATAAAAAAACTGCAACAAAGTCAAACACCATAATTTTAATTTTTTTTTAATTTTATTGACTGAAAGCAAAAAATGTCGGAAATAGCATCAAATTTTAGTATAAGTTTAGATTTGTTCAAATTGGTCAGCGTTGTCACGAATTATGGCCTTCAAACGGCCAATGCAACCGTCACACGCTGCCCGAATGTTGCTCTGCGGTATTTTGGTCCATTCCCGGCGAAGCTCTTGCTTAAGGTGATTGACACTTTTGTATTTTTTAGTGCCAACCTTGGTTTCAGAAATACTCCAGACACAATAGTCCAATGGATTGGTATCCGGAGATTTTGGTGGCCATTGTGCACTGGAATTGAAGCGAGAAACCTAATGTTGTAACTATAATTGGGTGGCTCGTGCTGAGTACGATGGTGTTGAGTCCTGTTGATATGTATTCCTTTAACATAATCCCTAATATCAGGTTCAAAAAAGGAATTTATTTTATCTGACTCCTGCCGTCACGATTTTTTAAACATTTACAAAGACTCCTGATAATGAATCATAGTTTTTTTAATAATTTCAAGAACTTTGTCAAGGTTTTCTTTCAATTGTATGTTTTGAGCCTCCTGAAAAATATTTGTGTCAGAATAGTGGATTTTGGAATTTATTTTTCTGAGATATCTTAGAATTATTGGTTTTTTAAAAATAATTATTAAGTTCTATTTTAGCATTTTTAATTCTTAAAAAAATATTTTTGAAAGAAACTAAATTGTTTAAATTAAAATTTTAATTTTTTTAATATTTTTCAAGATATTTTGTAGAATCCTAGATATTATTTTAAAAAACTCAATGATAGAAAGAATAAGTTTTTATATTGTTCAAGGACTCTTTCGTGAAAGTTTTATTTTTTAAAAATATTTTGCATTAACTGGTTAGAATCAAGAATTTTGTTAAAAAAAAAAAAAACTGAAACTTTTTTGAAAAAAAAAAAAAAAAAAAAAACAAAAGTTAATTGTAGGACTTTTGTAATTGTGAATTTTTTTCTATATAGATGTCGTTTAATACTTCTTGCCAGAATCCGCGATATTTCTGTATGCCTTTTTTGTAGAATGGCGGATTTTTAAGTATTTTATTTTTTAAAATTCCTTTCAGAATATTTTATTTATTAAGTTTTTTTTTTTAAATATTTTTCATCAACTTGTTAGAATCGAGAATTCTTTTTAATATAATCATGGATTCTTTGAATAATTTTCAAAGTCTTTTTTAGAATTGGCTCTTTTAATTTTTTTTTTTAGGACTTTGGAAGAAATATTCAAGGAAATTTGATATATTTCGTTTGAAACTTCCTGCCAAAGATTCGGGGATACTTAGCTCTCTAGGAATTTTTTATATGGTGGCTTTTTAAAAGTATTTTTATGGGAATTTTTAAGAATTGTGGATTAAAAAAGTTTATAGTTATCCATTGATTTTTTAAAAATATTTTTTAAGGACTACGGAGAATCATGGATACATATTTTTCAAGGATTTTTTCGGTTATTTCTTCCGGTTCAAGAATCGTGAATTTTTCTAAATATTTTGCAGAAAAATTCCTGTCGAAGAATCATGGATTTTTTAACAACGTTATCATTAAGATTTCCTTTCTATGAATCGTAGATTTTTCTAACCTCAGTCATATGGCTACAGAGGGCATTTGATACAGCCGAAATGTGCCTCATCGATATAACTGTTTTAGACCCTGGCTCTTTTGTACGAAATCCATGTCAGGAATCGATCTAGCAGTGTCCTTCCGGCTGGTTGGAGCGCATGATAACTCTCGAATCTTTTTTTTTTAAATCGTGGGTTTCGTAAATGTTTTTTTAAAGAAATTTTTAAACATATTATTCAAGACTTTCAAATCATATATACCCTCTATAGCCATATGCCTGAGGGTATAAAATAATTTTGGTAATAATTTAGCTCTACTCTAATTCTCATTCGAAAACAAGGGGGGATGTATGTGGTAGTCCAATAGGCTTGTCACGAAATTTGGTTTGAAGTCGAGTAAGAATCGATCTGTTCATTTTTTCGACATCGAAATAGGACAAAACTTAGTGGCCTGTCTTTACAATTACTTAATATTACTCTCAGTCATGTTCACCAGTTCCTCTGTTGAAATCACGATAGAGCACGATTCTTTTTAATTACACCCTGGCCAAGATTTAAGGATTTGTCACAAATATTTATTAAAGACTTTCTGGCCAAGATTCGCAGAGGGTTTTAGTTAATTTTCTTGGACTTTTTTGTACTACTTCAAGATATTTTTATAATAGTTAATCTTTTATTTTACTTTTCAATAGCTCTTTAATATGGTGATTTTTTATAAAATTTTAATTTTTTTGAAAATTATTTTCACAGTCTCTTAACACATTGATTTTTAAAGAAATCAAGTTTTTTTTTTAAATATTTATTTTTTCAACATTTTATAGAATCTTTATGAATATTGGATTTTAAATACGTATTTCAAGGACTTTTATTTGTATCATTTTAGGATGATGGATTTTAATAAAAATATATTTCAAGAACTTTGTTTTGGAATTGGGGATTTTTTTACATTTGTGGAGATTTGAAATATATTTTATAATAACTTTTGTTAAACCGTGAATTTAAATAATGAATTGTTTTCTTGGAATGCGGATTTAATTTTTTTTTTTTTAATAAAATAAAATATTTTTCTGGACATTTAAAATATTTCCAAAAAATTAATTGAGGTCCTGGAATTTTTTGAAATTTTTTTCAAGAACTTTTTAGAATTGCATTGCCTTACCCCCTGGTAAACATTACCATCGTTCTCCACTAATAAACGAACGTTGTTTTTATAAAAACAACAATAAAGGGATTAAGCCTGGCCATTTTGCAACAACAGAATTGTATTTTTTAAATTTTAAAGGACCTCAAAAAAAATTTTTAACTCCTGTTTTTTAATATTTTTCAAATGATTTTTTGTAAAGTTTGCAACATCTCGTAATTTTGGTCTTAGACCCAAGATGTTATGCATCGATCTTCCTATCTAGCCGAGCTGAGTCGATCTGTAGATGAGTGTCCGTCCGTCCAGTTCCTTCCGATTTTTAATTTTTTGACCTCGGGATAAGAATAAACACAGTCGTTAGCCATCTCTTTACAACCCTATGCGATTCTCCAAACGTCTAATTCAAATTTTTTTTATTTGGTTATTGTCACGGTTTTTTATGTCACGACCACTCCATTTCATTTTCTATTCAAAATGCAATTTGTTAGTCTCACTTTGGTTTCTTGTTACAGCTGCAGTTTTTTTTTTCGCTTAGTGTCATTGCATTGTTGGTCGTTTCGCATATTTTTTGGTAACATTTCACATTTTTTTCCTGGTTACATTTTCAGATATTGTCAAAGTATCGGTTTTTATTGCCATATATTTGCGTAGTTTTAGTTTTATTTATTCATTCGGTTTTCAGAACAACTACTTTTATGGATGGGTGTTCGTTTTTTTTTTCCGTTTGGCTGATCGAGTTGTAGTTCGAGTTCAACAATTTGTTCGTTGTAGATATTTATGAACACATCATCTCATCAGTTGATACACGGCTGCTGCTGCTGCTGTGTTGCAAATATATTTTCGCCGTACACGCACTCATACAAACAAACATATTTATTAATATTGATAAATATATGGGAATATTTTTTTCCTATTTTTTTGTTTTTGAGAGAGAGTTTTGTTTCATTTGATTACTTGTGTGACATGGCAAATAATAGAGGATTTTGGTTTTGGTTTTATATGGACAGTAAGACAGTGTTATTTTTCAGAAAAATTGCTGTAATTATAGTAAAAATTCAAATATCGAGATGAGGTAAATTGTGCTGAATTGTGCTCAACTAGCACAATTTTCACAATTCTTATTATTTTTAGAAAAATTACAGCAATTTTTCTGAAAAATACTGTTTTTTTTTCGAAATTGCCATATCTTGAAAACGGTTAAAGATATTGAAAAAAAAAAATTAACGGCACCAGTTAGCACAAATCAAGCACAACCCAGCACAACTCTTATTTTTTCGAAATTCGAAAATTGCAATTCTGGCATTCTTTCGAAATTGTCGTTCTTTTTCGAAATTGATAAGAGATATCGGAAAAATTTTAACGGCACAAATGGGCACAAACCGAATAGACTCAGCACAACTTTAATTTTTTTTGAAATTCGAAAATTGCAATTCATTTAGATTTTTTTCGAAAAAAATTTTCTTCGAATATCTCATAAACTTTTTCGAATTTCGAAAAAACAAATTTCGGTACAATTGAGTACAAATCTAGCACAACTTTCCCTTTTTCGAAATTCGAAAATTGTAATTCCAACGGACACCACATTTTAAATGTGAATAAATATTTTGTGTCTCGCACCATCGCTCGTTGCTGTGAGACTGGTAGCGTAGCCCGACGTCAAGGAAATGGATGGAAGAAAACAAGAACATCAGCAGAAATGGTTCGAAAAGTAAAGAAGCGACTTGATCGAAACCCGCGTTGCAGTGGCCGAAAAATGGCCCAAGGTAAAGCCATTAAAATTCCAAAAAGTGCAAGAACTTACACCGCAACAGAATGAAAATAGACTCAAACGAACGATGAGAAAACAATTGTTGTCCAGCAGTTTGTTAACAAACAAAAGATCGTGTTTACTTACCAAAGAGGTCAGCTGAAAATGTGCACATTCGGTTGGCCACCAGAACTCAAGCGCACGCCAAGGTGATGGTCGCCCTCCGCTCGTATTAATCATGTTAATTTATACCTCTAATTGATTCTCCAATACAATATTGAATCATGTTACACATTTTAGTACTACTCGAACCCTTGGAGAACGAGTCGCGAACATTTCACCTGTTCTCATACAAAATCAGTAAGGAAAAATCATACACAAATCAGTAAGGAAAAATCAATAGTTGGGCGGGGCCGACTATATAATACCCTACACCACTATGCATATTTAGTAGAGCTCCCGTACCAAAATAATTTATTTCAAGTAGATCATACCACCTATCAACATTTGGCTTTAGATCAGTTATAATTTGGTTTCAGAAAGATATAACATATAGGAGGCATATAGTATTCTAAATTGATTTTCACAAAATTTGACGGGTACCGCTATATGGGGCTATACAAAAACGTGGACCTATACATACAATGTTTCGCCAACGGAACTATAACACATTAAGACCCACAAATACAAATTTTCAGACAAATCCATGTCATTTCCAATACCAACCATCCCAGGCACAATTGGTATTGACGCTACTAAATTTTGACGCTCTATGTCATATAATGTGAGCTGTACCTTGATTTCAAAAGACAAACGGACAGAAGGACTCGGAATTTTATGCTGATTATGAATATACATACTTTATGGGGTCTACGACGAATATCTAGGCATGTTACAAACGGAAGAACAAGTTAATATACCCTCCTTTCCAAGGTGGAGGGCATGAAAATATATATCGGAGCCGAGTTCCACCAAATGGAAACGTAAGTTCTGAAACTCACTCCATTTGGGTTGAGCCGTTTTTTGCCGATCTCTATAAAATTTGGCAAAGGTATTTCCGAGCTCTATATGATATCTGGTACCAAATATCATTGTTGTCGAATGCATACTACGAATGTGAGGGATTTAAACACCAAATCGGATGAGCATATATATGGGAGTTATAGCTATATCTGAAGCGATTTTCCCCAAATTTGATGTACTTGCTTCTAGACTGAATTCGGTCGGATGTGCCAAAATTCAGGTCATTTGGACTGATATTGGAAATTTGGTGCACAATTAACCTCAAATCGGTTGAAGATATATGTGAGCTATATCTAAATTTTGAGCCGATTCTTGCCTATTTAAATTTAAATTAAATTAATAGGGTTCGCCCTTGGGCCAAACAAATATTATTTGGAAAATTTCATCTCAATCGGATAATAAATGCGACCTGAATTTTGTTCACAAGAATACATAGACTCAGAATGTGATTCTACGAAGATCCTCAAAAGTAACTATAGGTCTATCTCCCTGACATAATGCCCTTACCACTACGTGGTGTAGGGTATAAAAATTACTTATATCATACAAAGTGAAGAAGTAGTTGATATAGTCCAAATCTGGCAGGTTATAATGTCTATATCAGGCTTAGGTCCGACATTAATTTTCATTAATGCATTTGTAAACAAAAAATTTCAATTTTTGCTGGTTTTCCTCTCAAATAACCTGAGAAGTGTTAAATTCGAAGTCACGATGAAGAGCCTTCGATAAACCTTAAAATTTCTCCACTTCCCGACATAACTTCGAAAATGTTCCTCTTCAAACCAAAATCTGCAAGGAAACACTGTAACCCAATTTTTTTCTATTGCCAAATGTTTGATTAAAATATGAACAGAGAAACTAACGACCATTTGGATGAGTATTTTGTCGACCATAAAAGTAGATTTAAGCTTCAAAAAAATAAACCTTTTTTCCATTTTCGTCATGGAGATTTTCTCGTTTGACATTGGATAATTTCGGATGCAACAAGCGAAAAAATGGATTCCGCACGGGTATTAACTAAAGAAAATAAAATTCAATTACATGGTGTTGTTGTTTTTTAGAAATAAAAATATTCATTTTTTTTTGCGGGGAGATTAAAATATATTGACAAGTAAAAATGAAAAAAAAAAAAAACAAACAAACATTTTACAAAGGTCAAATTCAGTAGGCAGCGGCACACAAAATGCATGTGTTTTTTTTTTGTAATCAGCCCACAAACATATTATTTTATTGGAAAATAATTCCAATACAATTATGACATATGCATTTTCGCTTATCAAAATCACTTGTTTTCTTTTCCCATCCATTCGACAATTCATTGCAAACATTCATTCAGTAGATTGTCATCAGCTCAAAGATTAAGATGAATCGAATTTTCTTCTACGCCATAATTTGTAGTTTATGTTTTGAACTGGCCCTGGGCCAACAACATTTGAGATATTTCAAAAGTTATGGTAAATCGTAATTTCGTAATTTATTTTTATTATTGTTGTTTTCATTTTAGAAATTTCTTTGGAAAATGAAAATAAAAACAAAAACATTGTTTTGCTTTCAGATCATCCCGGCAAATGTGTTTTCGGCGATCTGGTGTTATCACCCGGCGAAGAGGGTCAACCCAAGGGCAGTTGTTTGCGTTTGGTTTGTCAACAGAGAGATGGTCTTGGCACACTAAAACTGTGAGTTGTTTTGTTTAGTATTTTCGTCGTTTGTTATTATTTTTGTATAAACAAAATAATAAATAATTGTTTATTAAATTTTTGTAGTTGCAACAATGGAAGCGCTGTTAAGCCCCGCTGTCGTCTTGGTGCCCTGATCAATCCGAATGGCGTATATCCTGCATGCTGTGAGAGACAAGTTATTTGTGACTAGATTAATTGAACCAATTTGTGATATGTTTTAAAATTTAATTTTAAATGAAACAGCGGACTATTTCTTATAAGAAAATATTATAAGTGCACTTTGTACTTTTTTTTTTTGCTTTGCAATAGGATTCCCATGGTAGTATTAAGATGGTAACACTGTACAATAATATTTTTACCATTTTTATACCCTCCACAATAGTATGGAGATTATAATAATATGTCATTCCGTTTGTAACACCCCGAAATATACATTTTAGATCCCACAAAGCATATATAAATTCTTGATCAGCATAAAATTCTATGTCGATTTAGCGATGTCCGTCCATCTATTCGCCAGTCCGTCTATTCATATAACGGTAACTACCGATATTCGGTATTTTGATGATTTTAGCGACATTATTCACCGGAATTATTTAAAATTTTGTATTTGAAGTTCGAAATGGATACTACAGCATAAGACAGATAATTGTTTTTGCAGGTCCATGTCTTCGTATAGCCTCCGTACAACGGTAATGATGATTTTAGCGACATTATTCACCTGAAATGTTTCAAATTTTGTATTTGAAGGTCTTAATGGGTACTACAGTATATTACAACAAGTTAAAAGGCAGTAAGTTAAGTTAAAATTTTAAAAATACCGAATATAGCCGTTATATTGCGGTCTATACGAAGTGGACCTACATAGGCATTGTTTGTCATAAGATATTGTCATATTCAAATTCGAAACTTGAAATAAACGGTGAATAATGTAGCTAAAATCATGAAAATATCGTATATAGGGAGGTATCGTTATATCGAAGCTGTTCGAAGACCTGGACCTGTATAGACAATTTTTTGTCACAGGCTTTAGCATACATTACGAACTTCAAATACCAAATTTGAAACAACTCCTGTAAATAATATCGCTAAAATAATCAAAATACCGAATATAGGGAAGTACCGTTATATGGGGCCTATACGAAGACCTGGATCTGCATGGACAATTTTCTGTCACAGACTGTAGTTTCCATTACGAACTCTAAATGCGTAATTTGAAAGAATTCCGTTGAATGATGTCGCTAAAATCAGCAAAATACCGAATATAGGGAGGTACCGTTATATGGGGGCTATATGATAACGTGAACCATGGCCCTTTTATGAACTTAACCTACCTACTGGACAAATTAACATGTGTACAAAATGTTAGCTTTCTATCTCAATTTGTTCGAAAGATAGCGTGATTACAAGAGACAGACACACAGACGGACAAACAGACAGACACACAGACGGACAAATCGACTTAGAATTTTACGCTGATCAAGAATATATATACTTTGTTGGGTCTGATATGAGTATTTCGAGGAGTTACAAACGGAATGACAAAGTTAATATACCCTGCATAGTATGGTGGAGATTATAAAAAATTGCAGGTCCACGTCTTCGTATAGGCCCCATATAACAATACCTCTATATTTTGATTATATTAGCGACAATATACACAGGAATTGTTTTAAATTTCGTATATGAAGGTCCTAATGGGTGCTGAAGCCTATAACAAAAATTAAGTGATTGCGTCCTCGACTTTGTATATTTAAACGGTATTTTTCGATGACATTTTTTTTTTAAATTTTCCATTTCCTTACAAATGGTGAGGGGTATTAACAGTTCGTCTCGATCATTGCACAATGAAACCACATCCAATTTTCCTGTCCAAAACCAATTCAACATCTCCATATTTAAATCCTGAAACTCACGTTGACTTCAATATCAATTTTCAGAATTTGAGCTCTATTCCTTCATCCAATGCATATTCAGAACAATCTACCTCTCCCCAGACACCAACAGACACCAACAGTGATCCCAAATTAGTACAATTTAGTACTTTTCGAAAAATTACATCACTTTTCGTAGAATTATAGTACACATTTACAAAGACACCTCTGTATCTCAATTAAAGATACCAACAGAGACCTCAATATTAAATTTCAGGATTTCAGCCCTATTCATTCAGCCAACACCAAATATAGTACTATTTTGTTCTTTTCGTACAATTATAAATGACATTTTCAAGACCACACCATATGTCAAACACAGACAACAACAGTGCCAACCATATGAAACTTAAGAATTTCAGATCTGTTCCTTAACCCTATTCCAAATATGGTACTATTTAGTACTTTGCGTAGAATTATAGTACATATTTCTAAAGCCACTTCTTTATCTCCAATACAGATATCAATAGATACCACAATATTAAATTTCAGGATTCCAGCTATCCCTTTTGCCAATACCAAATATAGTACTATTTTGTACTTTTTGTACAATTATAAAAGACATTTCAAAACCACCTCCATATCTTAACCACGGACACCAAAAGTTGTCGTAATATAAAATTTCGAGGTTTAGCTCTATCTATTCACCCCATAACAAATTTTAGTACTATTGAGTACTTTGAGTACAATTATAGGAAACATTTTCAAAATCACTCCATATCTTAAACACAAACACCAACAGTGCTATCTATATCAAATTTTAGGATTTTAGCTCTATTCCATGACCCATTACCTAATTTAGTACTATTTTATACTTTTCGCACAATTATAGTACACATTTCCAAAATCGCCTCTATACCTCAATCCCAGATATTAAAATAGATTTCAATATCAAATTTCAGGATTCCAGCCCTATACCTTCACCCAATAACAAATGTAGTACTATTGAGTACTTTTCGAACATTAATAGTACGCGTTTTAAAAACAATCTCCATATCTCAACCTCAGACACCAACAGCGACTTTCATATTAAATTTCAGGATTCCAGCTCTATCCCTTTACCAGTACTAAATTTAGTACTTTTCGTACAATTTCGTATATTTCCAAAACCATCACCATATCTTAACCACAAATACCAACAGAGACTTTAATGTGACATTTGAGGATTCCAGCTCTATTTCTTCACTCAATACCAAACAGATATCCCAATACCAAATTTCACATTTCAAACACAATCTGCTCACCCAGTTCCCAATTATACCAAATATTGTACTATTTAGTACTTTTTGTGGAATAGTAGTACACATTTTCAAAACCACCTCTTTATCACAAACCTGCAACCAAAAGTGACCCCAATACAAAATTTCAGAATTCCAGCTTCAACTGTTCAACCTAAACCAAACTGTTTCAAATTTAGTACCATTTACTACAATTCGCACAGTTAGTACACATTTCCGAAACCACCTTCATATATCAAACTTATCTTGTAAACCTTGATACTCATACCAAATGTTAAGTTTTTAGATCTATCCGTTCGCATTAAACCAAATGGTACCATTTTAGTAGTTTAGTACCATTTCAGAACATTTCCTAATCTAAAGCATCGATTTTGATACATCTATTCTGCACTCTATCAGTTACTCTCATTCCAAATTTCAGAATTATAACTCATTCTGTTTACCAAATACAAGGAATTCAATTTTCGTACATTTTAGGACTTTTAGTACGAGTTTTCAAAAAGCCAGTATTATAACGCGCCTATGCATCAAGACTGAAGCTTGTACAAAATTTATAGATTCCACTTCAGCCATTGAGTATGGGCGTTATTTCACTACTTGGAGGTACATAGAGTGCGTGGTGTATCAAATGTATGAAATTAGACAAAAATGTATATGGGAGCTATATCCAAATCTGAGCCGGTTTTAATACAATTTGTCAAATTTATTTTTGTATCAAACTTCGTTACGCATTCCAAATTTCATTGAAATTTGTGATATTTGGCCGTTTTGGTGCAAATCGACGGAACATATGGGAGCTATATCGGAATCTGAATCGAATAAAATATAACTTAGCAAATTAATTTTTTTGCCACTTTTTTTTTACACATTCCAGATTTAAACTAAGCAACAGGTATGCATACAATTTTTTATACCCTACAACACTATGTGTTGGGGGTATTATAAGTTTGATTGGGTCAAAAATTATGTAACACCACGAAATATTGGTTTCCCCCATAGGAAAGTATATATGGACCTTCCTAGCCGAGTTGAGTCGATCTAGATATGTATGTCCGTCCGTCCGTCTGTCCATGTTAATTTGTAATCACTCTACAGGTCGCAATTATGGCTCGATCTTCACGAAATTGAAAATGGAGGTGGGGTTAAGGTCAGAATAGAACCCTATTTCTTTTGGAGATGATCGCATAATATTTAGGGGTAGAAATGGACCAAAAACTGAAAAATTCCTGATTTTGCAGTTGCTCTACAGGTCGCAATTATATACCAATCAGTGCGGAAGTTAGCAGGGGCTAGAGCTTAGGACTGGGCAGAAGCCTTCCAATTTTGATGGTCATCGGGTAATATTTAGTGGGTGAAATAGCCACAACATTTGTGATAAATAAAAGTAAAATTTTCCATTAAACCGCGAATATTTTTAATCCCGGCGAAATCACAAATAGACGAACAGGTCAATTCTGACCGTTTCGTAGATGCCGATAGTAAATATGTCGGTTATATATAGAGAAATATATACAATGTATATATAGAAGGAAGGGAATGTTAGCTAGAATGCTTATATCTCAAGAATGGCTAGACCGATTTCGGCAATTTTTGTCAATTCAGAATGCCCTCTTGACATAAAAATATAAAATCTAAAAAATCGCCTAAAAAGATGCCTATTATCATGTTATTATAGATTTTGTAGAATTTTGTGACTTTTTTTATATTTTCATATTTTTTATCGCATGCGATTTTTTCAATTTGATTATAATATTTTGTAATATTTTTTCACCTTACAACACAGGTTGGGGATATTATATAATTATTGCAAATATCGTCCGATCATCACGAAAATTTTCACAAGGGTACGGTTGAGCTCAGAAGGGCTAGGCCTATTGTTTTCTAAGACGTCCGCAATATATTTAGGGGTTGAAATGGACCAACAATTAAAAAATTGTCCTGATTTTGTAGCCATTATTAAGGTCACAAATAGAAACCAAGGGACACGAATTCTCGAATAAAGTTAGAGTTTAAGACAGCAGGTAGAATGGACCACTACTTTTATGGGAAGAAATACCAACATTTCCATTCTACCGAAACACTGAAAATAACTTACAAGCAATATCCAAGAGGCGAATTTTTGGTTTTTTTATGCTGATTTCGTTGACGAATATAGTAAATTGTCATAGACAGCAAATCATATAGAAGAGTCTAAATTTAGAGACACAGATGGGCCTCTTCCTTTTGGAAATGATCGCAAAATATGACCCAAAAACAGAAAAAAATCCTGTTCACACAATTGAAGCCAATTGACGCGCCTGAGAAGAGAGTTAATGACAGGGAAAGTTCTAGCATTTTGGATGACCATTAGATTATATTTAGCTGTAAAATGTAGCGCAACGACTAACAGCACGAAGGAGTGCGTAAATATTGGGCAAATGCCCCTAGGCAAAATACTAAGGGTAATATCTGGGCAGTGTTCCGTGACGCAATTTCAAAAGCGAAATCTTCCAAAATGGATTTGGACATAAGGGGGCTTCTAACATATTGTAGTGTTGTAGGGTATCACATGGTCGGCCCCGCACGACTATAGCCTTTGCTTACTTGTTTTTTTTTTTTTTTTTTTTTTTTGAGTTACCCCAAATTCTGTTGTTATTATTTGGAAATTAGCTTGAGATCATTAATTACAAACAAACAATTAAAGGTACAAATACGTTCCTCGTCGCCGATGAGTAGTGCCATCTACATGTGAAGCAAGAAACTATTTTATTTCATCATTGAATGGTTCAAGTCTTTGATTATCATATACATTGGTTTTTGAATTGGTAGTACAAATATTCATGTGCAACCACCCTGAAATAGGGGAAACGGGTTACTTTGAACCGTTTCAAGCTATTGCCAGTGTATTATACATTTTGTAGAACAGTTTATAACAAAACATAATATTTTTGTCATGTTTGTATAACGGATTGTATAACACCCAATTATTAAAATTAAATATACTGTTATAAATACGATTCTAACACATTATAATAAATATAACACAATTTCACAAAAAAATACTTTATTCAACAAATTTGAGTTGGAATAGGAAAATATTCCTACCTGTAATATTATGAAAAAATTATGCATAGCGTAGCAACCAAGTAGGAAGTGTCTGGGTATATCACCAATTTTTTATATTGTCTGTGAGACATTGCTAACATTTCATTACCAGCTTCAATTTTCTCCCAATAAAAAGAAGCCCAGAAGAAACGACTGTTCGAATCTTGAAATTTTGAGTAATAGTCACTCTTCGTTCAAAGGTTTAAGACTGGGTTTTTGGTTATTCGTACTTGAACGGTTCGAAAAGGTACTAATGATGCCCTTTGTATTTGAGGAAGCTGTAGAGCTAGAACTCTAAATTTTGAATGAAGGTCACTGATTTAGTACGATAGGTATACCAAATGGTTTTTGGAAATTTGCACTATAAGTGTACGGAAAGTATTAAAATGTACTAGATTTGGTACCATTTCGTATCGAAAAGTACTAAATTTATTACAACTTAAACTTAAATTTATTACAACTTAAATTTACACTACTGGCGGACTGTAAGATTGGGCTATGGAGGAAGTTTTCGGAATTTGTACTTATGCACTCGAAAAGTACTCAATTTGTACAACATTTGGTACCATTTCGTATCGAAAAGTACTAAATTTAGTACAATTTAAACGGATAGAGCTGGAATCTTGAACTTTGAAATTTAAACTACTGGCGGACTGTAGGATTGGGTTATGGAGGAAGTTTCCGGAATTTGTACTTATGTACTCGAAAAGTACTCAATTTGGTACAATTTCGATTTGGGTGCACCAAAAGGGCTGGAATTTTTGGAAATTTCGAAATATAGGGTGAGATGAAAAAACTGCAATCAACTTCTGACTGCTGTCATTTCCAAGCCACTCATCCGACAGCTGTTAAAATTATTCCAGTGACAGCTCATTATATTGTTTACAAGCGTACAAAAGCATTTGGTTGAGAATTTTCTAGGAAAAAAGTTATGCGTGGTGGAATTCGAGCGTGATAGCGTGATTTCTTTACATTTGGCTGGAAAACCACAAGTGGCTATCGTTAAAGCAATCCAGCATTTAAATGTGAATAAATCTTTTTCTGTTCGAAACATCGCTCGTTACCGTGATACTGGTAACGTAGCCCGATGTCAAGGAAGTGGACGGAAGAAAACAGCAACGTCAGCAGAAATGGTTCGAAAAGTAAAGTGGCGACTTGATCGAAACTCACGTCGAAGTGGCCGAAAAATGACTCGTGAGCTTAACATATCGCAATATTCCATTCGGCAAATATTGAAGAACGAGCTCGGGGAAAAGCCATTGACATTCCAAAAAGTGCAAGAACTTACACAACAACAAAAGCTGTACGTTCGGCCGGGCCGAACTTTTAATACTCTCCACCATTTGGTACAAATTTGGCAATTTCCAAAAAATTAAATCCATTAAAAATTCTGTTAAAATCTTAAAAATACCGAATGCCTATACGATGACGTGGGCCTGCATAGGTAACTTTTGTCATAAGTTATTACAAAACTTGAAGAAAAATCTATTTATAATGTTGCTAAAATCATCAAAATACCGAATATGGGGGGTGCCGTAATATTTGCGCTACACGAAGACGTGGACCTGCACAGACAATTTTCTGGCATGGGCTGAAGTATCCATTACGAACTTCACATGCGAAATTTGAAACAATCCCGGTAAATAATGTCGCTAAAATCATCAAAATACAGAATATCGGTGGTACGGTATATGGGGGCTATACAAAGACGTGGACCTACATGGCTCATTTTTTGACTCAGTATGTAGTATCCATTACGAACTTCAAATACCAAATATGAAACGATTCCGGTAGACAATGTCGCTAAAATCATCAAAATATCGAATATCGGGAGGTACCGTTATATGGGGGCTACACGAAGACGTGGACCTGAACAGATAATTTTCTGTCTTAGGCTGTAGTATCCATTACGAACTTCAAATACCAAATTTGAAATAATTCCGGTGAATAATGTCGCTAAAATCATCAAAATACCGAATATCGGGAGGTACCGTTATATGGGGGCTATATAATAACTTGGACTTACATGGCCCATTTACGAACTTAATCTGCCTACTGGCAAAATATACATGTGTGCAAAATTTTAGCCTTCTATCTCAATTTGTTCGATAGATAGCGTGATTACAACAGACAGACAGACGGACATGGCTAAATCGTCTTAGAATTTTACGCTGATCAAGAATATATATATATACTTTGTTGGGTCTGACATGAGTATTTCGAGGAGTTGCAAACGGAATGACAAAATTAATATACCCTCCATAGTATGGTGGAGGGTATAAAAAAATATACTCAAAAAAGCTAAAGAGTTGCTTCGCTTGGCCGAGAATATGAAAATGTGCACCTTCGGTTGGCCACCAGAACTCAAGCGCTGGCCATGGGGATGGTATGGGCCACCGTAACAGCCGATGGTCGCTCTACGCTCGTATTAATTGACCGTGGCATCAGAATAAAGTCCAAATATTATCGCGAAAGTATTCTGGAGGGTGTATTAAAGCCTTGGGCACGCAAACATTTTGGCCGCAGGTCTTGGACGTTCCAACAGGACTCAGCAACATCGCACTCAGTACGCACCACCCAAGAATGGTTACAAAATGAGGTTCCTCGCTTCATTTCCAGCGCACAATGGCAACCAAAATCTCCGGATACCAATCCTTTGGACTATTGTGTCTGGAGTATTTTGGAAAGCAAGTTTGGCACTATAAAATACCAAAATGCCGATCACCTAAAGCAAGCGCTTCGCCGGGAATGGACCAAAATACCGCAGAGCAACATTCGGGCAGCGTTTGACAGTATCATTGGTCGTTTGAAGGCCATAATTCGTGCCAAAGCTGACCAATACGATTAAAATTTAAACTTATTCGAAAATTTGATGCTATTTCCGATATTTTTATACCCTCAACCTTGGAAAGGTGGAGTCGGTCTGTCCGTCTGTCTGTCTGTTGAAATCACAATACAGGCCACATTATTTGACGTAGAGAAAATTTAGCAGAATAATTTGCCTTGCGTCTAGGATGGTTGGTATTGAAAATGACATATATTGGTCCACGTTTTGGTATAGCTCCCATATACCGGTACCTTCCGATATTCGGTATTTTGATGATTTTTGCCGCATTTTTTCATGGATTTGTCTAAAAATTGGTATTTGTTGGTCATAGTGGGTTGTAGCTGCGGTGGCGAAACATTGCATGTATAGGTCCACGTTTTGGTATAGCCCCCATATAATGGTACCTCCCGATATTCGGTATTTTGATGATTTTTGCAATTTTTTTTTTTTTTTTTTGGATTTGTCTAAAACCTGGTATTTGTTGGTCATAATGGGTTGTAGCTCCTCGTTTGGTATAGCCCCCATATAGCGGTACCTCCCCATATTCGGTATTTTGATGATTTTTGCCACATTTTTCATGGATTTGTCTAAGAATTGGTATTTGTAGGTCATAATGGGTCTTAGTTCGTGTGGCGAAACATTGTGTGTATAGGTCCACGCTTGTGTATAGCCCCCATATAATGGTATATCCCGATATTCGGTATTTTGATGATTTTTGTCACATTTTTTCACGGATTTGTCTAAAAATTGGAATTAGTTGGTCGTAATTGGTTCTAATGTTTCCATTACCCTAATCTTCGATATTCACAATATCGATATTCACAATATCTTCGATATTCTTCGATATTCACAATAACCGAATTCGAGCCTACCACTTTCATTGAGCTTTTATTAAAAAAAATCGTGTTTGCGAAATAAAATCTAGTTCATTGCCAATAAATGTTTGAACCATAAATTTTTGATACGGCACATGTGTCATGTGAATTCATGTCCATATTATCTGTCAATTGTATCTTCACTTGTAATTGTTTACGATTTTTAAATTATGTTAGTTGTTTCTGTTTACCGTTATAATTTGTTTTTTTTTCTCTCTCTTTTTTTTTTTTGTTCGAATTGATATACATTTTATTGTCCAATTTAATTTTTTATTTTCAATTTTCGCGTCGTGTATTATGTCAACTGTCATCGGCGTTTTGTATTAACGCAAATACAACAAAACGTCAGATTTTGAAACGTGCTAAGTTGTAGCTGAAGTGGTTTACAGTTTTCAGGCGCTTTGCTTTGAATGATGTCTTGATTGAATCGTACGTAGGTCGACCGATTGTCCACTTGATGTACATATGTATGTCTGTAGTTTACTTTTGATGGCATCTCATGTTACATTTTTGTAATTCCTATTGATGAATATTTTATTTCATTATGATCTGATCTACAATCACAATTTTACAACTCAAACCGCATTGTAAAGGCTTAAAAATAGTACGCATGATGACCCACTTGTAACCTTACAATAATTATATTAACCCGGAAAAATCGTTCGCCCGTGCATCTAGGTCAAATTCCAAAAATACCTCACAGAAATCCCAGCACAATTCAATTGAATAAAACGAAGTGAAAAGAATAGGGTTTGCATGGTCACAATTTTCTAAATGTTTATACCCTAAAATTCTAAGAACGATAGCCCTGTTCGGTACCCGGTACACCCCCCCCCCCCCCATATTTGGTATTCGGTATTTTGATGATTTTAGCAACATTTCTCAATGGAATTGTCAAGGAGTTCCTTGTGAGTACATTATTCCCTGATAGAGAATTATCTATATAGGTCCACGATATCGTATAGCCCCCACATAACGGTACCCCCCGATATTCGGTATTTTGGTGATTTTAGCCACATTTTTCAATAGAATTGTCTGAAAATCCACACAAGAAGTTTCTTGTGAGTACTTAATCCTAGAAAAGAATTATTTATATAAGGCCACGATAACATTTAGCCCCCATATAACGGTACCCTCCGATATTCCGTATTTTGATGATTTCAGCCAAATTTTCAATGGAATTGTCTTAAAATCCACACAAGGAGTTCCTTGTGAGTACTTTATGCCCAAGAATAGAATTGTCTATATAGGTCCTCGTTTTAGCATAGCCCCCATATAACAGGACCCACAGATATTCGGTATTTTCATAATTTTTGCAATATTTACCGAAATTGTTTCAAATTTCGTATTTGAAGTTTGGAACCCTTACTACAGCCTATGACAATAATTACTTATGCAGGACCACATCTTCGTATAGTTATAACCATATAACGGATTGGTATTTTCGACGGAATTTTCATGACATTTTTCAAGTTTCTTCCAAATGGTGGAGGGTACAAAAAAGGCCGAACTTAGCTGCTTTTTATACCCTCCACCATACTATGGAGGGTATATTCATTTTGTCATTCCGTTTGTAACTCATCGAAATAATGGCCTTAGACCCAGCAAAGTATATATATTCTTGATCAGCATAAAATTCTAAGACGATCTAGCCACGTCCGTCTGTCTCTCTGTTGTAATCACGCTATCTTTCGAATGAATTGAATGAATTGATTTTGCACACATGTTTATTTTTCCAGTAGGCAGATTAAGTTCGTAAATGGGCCATGTAGGTCCACGTTATCATATAGACCCCATATAACGGTACCTCTCGATAATCGGTATTTTGATGACTGTAGCTACATTATTCACCGATCTTTTTCTAAGTTTCTAAGATTTTGACGGATTTTATTGTTTTTGAGAATTGCCAAATTCGTTCCAAATGGTGGAGGGTATTTTTACTTGTTTAATCCTTCTCGAAGTCATGCACTCTATAGCAATATTAATTCTTATAAAAAATAAAAATGTTTCCGCCAAATTATTTGAAAATCGATTCAGAAACCAAATTAAAACTGATATAAAGCCAAAGTTTGATAGGTGGTATAATCTACTTTAAATATATTCCCAATATAAATTCTTTTTTTACGAGAGCTCTACTAAATACACATAGTGCATAGCACGTTTCCACAGATCGCCATTTCACACATGTATTTAAATTTGAACAAATTACCAGGTGTCTCATATTTTAAAGTGCACTGTCATTATTCATGTAATTTTGTCCAATATCTCCATAACCACATTTCTAATCGGAATTGTTTACAATATGCCATTTCAAGATCTAAGTTTGCATGTAATTGCTAACCTTTCCTTAATTTGGTTGGTTGCAGGTCGAATATGGAATAATTTATTGGGAGAGCCATTATTTTCTAATTATTCTTTTTTTTTTTGTATTTTAGCAGGGCAGTTGATTAAAAAGTAAATTAACTGTCAAAGTCCCATATAATGAAATTCTGTGCGGGAGATCTATTGTGACAAAACAATTTAAATTTAAAAATTTTAAATTAAAATTTGTTGTTGTTTTCTTTTAACAAATGTATGTACATATTTCATTCACTTTTTTTCATTTTTCCAAAACAAAAATAAAAACAAACAAACTTCAAAACTAATTATTGAAAATTATTTACAATTCTGAGTTAACAACTGCCAGTTAATGTTGGAGAAAATCCCCCAACAGATATTTTGTAATGAGAACAATTGTTACAATTTGGGTCGAGGTCGAAAAAGCATTCTGTTAGCCAAGCTGTTAAATAATTATTTTTTCCATAGATACCAAATGTGGGGGCTTGATGCCAGTTAATTCGTTGTTAAAACTAATTATTGAACTAAATGTGATGTGGAAACATATGTGACCTTTGCTCGACAATGAATTGACTAATGTTTGCTTTATTTTCTAACCTTTGGATTCTTTGAGGATTTGTGGTTACACAAGATATGTCATTGACAAATCGATAGAAAAAATTAAAAAAAATATTACAAATGATGTTTCTTTTATTTCTTGGGGCACTTTAATTTTTAGAGTTATAAAATATGTTAATAGATACAAATTTAATTCGATATATTTTTAGATTTACTGGAATTGCGGCTAAATTGTTAGGTTATTAATAACTTACACAATATTTTGATTAATTTGTGGAGCACTTTGATTGATTATTTCGTTGCAGGTTGCGAATTTCATAAAATGCCTCGGGGCAACGATTTCCACTTTACCAATGATTTTATTTTGTAATAAAACTTAGGCTGATTTTGTCCAAATTTTTAAATTTCTACAAAAAAAAATTAATTAATTAAATTTAAAAGCATTTAAAAAGTATTATTCAGTTTTGTCGACACATGTATACCCTCAGCCAACTTTCGATTATTTAAATATATTTTGGCTTGTGTTATGATCACTCAAATTGTTGGCCCTCTATGGTGTAGGTTCCGAAGGAATGTGCCAATATTGTGCTAGGTTTGGACTATATTGGTTACTTCCTTCACTTCATATGAGATATGTGGTCATTTTTAGAAAATGTTAAAATGTGCGTGAGGTACCAGATATAGGTGACCGAAGTATTTGATAATCATACTTCATTTAATACAGATACAAGTATTGATATGGGCAAAATTATAAGAAAATTGAACATTTATATCCAATTTTATGCGAAATCATAAGTTGTCTGGTCTATAGAAATATTTAGATATAGCAAGTTATGACAGATAAAAGTATTGAAAATTTTGACCCCTTGTGGGTGAAGTACCAGAAGGGGTTTCTGTCTTAGCAAAAATGTTTGTATGTGTGAAAAATTTGAAGAGAGTTGGATGCTTATTTCTATTTCTTTAAGCGGTTTGCTTTTCGAAATCTTGAAATCTATGTGAGGGAGGTACCAGAAGGAATGATCCGATCTCTAACATTTTTATAGGAGATCTTGAATCGGATTTTTGCGTTTTATGGATATTCCAAATGTTGACCCTTTGTGGGGGGCGTACCTGAAGGAGTGAACCAATATATAACCCATTTTCACAGCAGATCTTGTGTTAGTAGAAATAATGGGATGTGTGAAAAATGAAGAGGATTGGATGCATATTTCGGTTTTTATAATCCTTTTGTTTATTCCAAAATTTGACCCTTTGTAGGAGAGGCACCATAAGAAATGGTCCGATCTATAACATCTTTATAATAGATCTTGTGTTGATAAAAACATTGAAATGTGCAAGCCTGAATGGAATCACGAATGTTATTTTGTGTTTGTGTTTTATGAGATTCTTGAATATTCAAAATGTTGACCCTTTGTGGGGGAGGTACCAGAAGGAGTGAACCGATATATTCCATCTTCACCTGAGACCTTGGGTTAATGAAAATATTGGGATGTGTGTAATTTGAAGACAATAGGAATCTTACATCACATTTTTAAAGTGTTATAATTATTCAAAATTTTGCCCCTATGTGGGGGAGGTACCGGAATGAGGGGGCCGATATATCCCATCTTCACAGCAGATTTTGTGTTAGTAAAAATATTGGGATGTGTGAAATATGAAGAGAACCGGATGCTTATTTGGGATTTCGTTTGGTTATTCAAAATATTGAACCTTTTTTGGGGGGCTGTACCACAAGGAGTGGACCGGTATATTTAATCTTCACACCAGATCTTGTGTTAGTAGAAATATTAAAATGTGTGAAATTTGATAAAAATCTGATGTTTTTTTTTCGGATTTTATGAGAAACAAACTAATTCCAAATTGTTACCCGTTGTGGGGGAGGTACCAGATGAAATGGTCCGATTTCTACCATCTTTATAACAGGTCTTATGTTGGTGGAAATATTGAGATGTACCAACTCTGAATGGAATCGGATTTTAATTTTGTGTTTTTGAGCTTCATGGATGTTCAAAATTTTGACCACCTTTGTGGGGGAGGCACCAGAAGGAGTGGCTGATATCTACCATCTTCACACCAAGTATTGTGCTGGGAAAAATATTGGGATGTGTGAAATTTGAAAAAAATCTGATGCATATTTTGGATTTTATAAGAGTTATAATTATACAAAATTTTGACTCTTTGTGGGAGAGGTACTTGATGGAGCCGACCGATATTATCCATTTCGCACCTGACACTGAGCACCGATCAAAATATTGGAATATGCAAAGTTTGCACAAAATTGGAAAAAGTTTTCTTATTTATACGGAAAATTATTTTCTGTGAAATGTTCGATATTTTGTGGGGGAGGTATCTGAAGGATTGGACCGAAATTGTCCATCTCCGAACTTGATATAATATTGACAAAAATATTACGATGTACCAAGTGTGGATCAAATCTGATACTCCCTTCGAATGTTATCATACGCACTAGCCAGCCAGCTAGACGGACAGACGGACAGCTCTAGATCGACTCCAAATGCCCTGATACGGATTTGGTCCAAAGAGACCTGGGGTTTAAAACCGTTATTTCGATAAGGCATGTTTTGGTCGTATTCGTATATAACCTCTCCAGCCATATGGCTGAGAGTAGCAGCAAGTTCGGCCGGGCCGAACTTTGAATACCCTCCACCAATTGGAAAGAATTTGGAATTTTTCAAAAAATAAAATTCTTAAAAAAATTCTGTTAAATTTTTAAAAATACCGAATATAGCCGTTATATTGGGGTCCATACGACGTGGACCTACACAGGCATTGTTTGTCATAAGCCTTTACCATATTCCAATTTGAAACTTGAAATAAACGGTGAATAATATAGCTAAAATCATCAAAATATCGTATATAGGGAAGTACCGTTATATCAGAGCTGTGCGAAGACCTGGACCGACAATTTTTGTCACAGGCTGTAGCATCCATTAGGAACTTAAAATACGACATCTCAAACAATTTCAGTGGGTATTGTACCTAAACTCGTCAAAATACCGAATATAGGGAAGTACTGATATATGGGGCCTAAACGAAGACCTGGATCTGCATAGACAATTTTCTGTCACAGACTGTAGTTCCCATTACGAACTTCAAACACCAAATTTGAAATAATTACGGTGAATAATGTCGCTAAAATCATCAAAATACCGAATATCGGGAGGTACCGTTATATGGGGGCTATACGAAGACCTGGACCTGCATAGACAATTTTCTGTCACAGATTGTAGTTCCCATTACGAACTCTAAATACGTAATTTGAAACAATTCCGGTGAATAATGACGCTAAAATCATCAAAATACAGGATATTGGGAGGTGCTGTTATATGGGGACTATACGAAGAAGTGGAGCTGCATAGATAACTTTCTGGCTTAGGCTGTAGTATCCATTTCGAACTTCAAATACTTAATTTGAAACAATTCCGGTGAATAATGACGCTAAAATCACCAAAATATCGAATATTGGGAGGTACCGTTATATGGGGGCTATTTGAAAACGTCAACCTACATGGCCCATTTACGAACTTAGCCTGCCTAATGGAAAAATAAACATGTGTGCAAAATTTTAGCCTTCTATCTCAATTCGTTCGAAAGATAGCGTGATTACAACAGACAGACAGACTGACGGACAGACAGACAGACGGAAAGACAGACAGATGGAAATCGCTAAATCGACTTGGAATTTTACGCTGATCAAAAATATATATACCATGTTGAGTCTGACATGGGTATTTCGAGGAATTACAAACGGAATGACAAAGTTAATATACCCTCCATAGTATGGTGGAGGATATAAAAAAGATATTGAAGGCCCCATAAAAAGTTCTTTAATTGATTTTTATTTATCATCCATTACTCGCATTATTAATTTTTTTTATTGCATCCATTATCGACAGAGATCTACCTACTATGCTACACGTACTCTCTCTCTCTCTTTCTCACTCTCTCCCTGTATCCCAGCTCTTTATCCAACTCGCTCATATCGATAACAAATTTCAATCAATCACTCTCTAAATTACCTTTTACATTTAGCGCGATTTAAGGTAATTTGTAAAACACATTTTCGTCGGATTCCAATTAAATTATAACAAACGATTTCAATCACATTCACTTATTCACATCATAGCTGTCAAAATAGGCCTTCACGGAGTGATTTCTCTGGCTTCCAACTATGAATGATAAATTACATGGACATAATTGAAATTTATGGGTAGAGCAGAAGAAAACTCCCCATAGCTGACATTTCCGTCACTTCATTTAACAAATTTGTTTCCAAAAATAAAACAACGTTTTCAAAAATAAAAGAAAAAACTCCAAGAGATATTCATTGAATTGTAAAGCTACCACACATATTTACATGCAATTTTTGCCATGGTCCAATGGAGCCAAACTGACTGCGCCAGAGATGATGATGATGATTTACTGCCAAGTGTCGGCTGCTGCTGCTGCTGGTGTTAGTGTTGGCAAAATTTGCAGCCATAACCGTGGTAATAATAAGACAACATTAAAACGTTTATCACTTCCAAATTCATATCAAAAAACGATTTCACTTAGCCATTTTCTCTCCGCATCTGTAACTCCCGTTTGTTTCTCCAGCAAATCTTCACAAAAATTGATTTCGATTTTTCCCCCCTCTTGTGTAATTGTGTGTGATTAGCAGATAAAACCTCATATTAATAATTGTATTTCTTTAACACTTTTTTCCCCGTTGTTGTTAAATGCCTTGAAATTAAACTTTACAAAATTATTTATTTACACACACACACACACTCACATTTGCATATTACTTTGTTTACTGCATTAATTTCAATTTACCATTCACCTTCATCAACTAAAATAAAATAAAATAAAAAAGAAGTGAAATTTCTTTTCAATTCCCAAGTACCCACCGGAAAAAAAAAACCGAAAACTCTTTGAAATGTAAAAGAAATTACAAATGTTTAAACAATTACAACACCCAAAAACAATATGGGAAATGACAATAGCCGTCACAATCACAAGGAATGACTCGAAACGGTGGTAACGATAGGTGCAAATACTTACAATTATTTAGTCATAATACCCTTTATGCCATACAGAGGGTATATTATTTGATAGATCAGAAAAATATGACAAAAAAATTAAGGGTTACTTTGAACGATATCCACTTCAGGGCATTTGAAGTCGATCTGACCATACCCGCCCATTTGCCAGGAGAACCAGATTTCCCCGAATGCTCGATCCGTTTCCCTCTTAACTTTACCCATCTTAACACTATCGCCAAGCATAGCTCGAATTCGATGATAAGAATAAATAAGAAAATTATTTCATACAAACATACATTGTATTCACCAAAACATAGCATAGGGTCAAATTTTTGAATAAATATAAATCTCATCCTACACATCCCATTTTTATACCCTCCACCATAGTATGAAAGGTGTATTAAGTTTGTCATTCCATTTGTAACTCCTCGAAATACTCATGTCACACCCATCAAAGTATATACATTCTTAATCAGCGTAAAATTCTAAGACGATTTAGCCATGTCCGCCTGTCTGTCTGTCCGCCTGTCTGTTGTTATCACACTATCATTCGAACGAATTGAGATAGAAGGCTAAAATTTTGCACACATATTTATTTTGCCAGTAAGTAGGTTAAGTTCGTAAATGGGCTATGTAGGTCCAAGTTTTCATATAGCCCCCATATAACGGTACCTCCCGATATTCGGTATTTTGATGATTTTTGCGACATTATTTACCGGAATTGTTTCAAATTTGGTATTTCAAGTTCGTAATGGATATTACAGCCTATGACAGAAAATTATCTGAGCAGGTCCACGTCTTCGTATAGGCCCCATATATCAGTACCTCCTTATATTCGGTATTTTGACGATTTTAGGTACAATACTCACCGAAATTGTTTGAGATTACGTATTTGAAGTTCGTAATGAAAGCTACAGCCTCTACAGAAAATTGTCTATACAGGTCCAGGTCTACGTATAGCTCCTATATAACGGTACCCCCTATGTACGGTATTTTGATTATTTCGGCTACATTCTTAACCGTTTATTTCCAGTTGTGAATTTGAATATGGTAATGACTTGTGACAAACAGCAGACCCTAATATAACGGCTATATTCGGTATTTTTTTAAAATAAATTTTTGACGAATGTTATCTTTTTCGAAAATTTTCAAATTTGTTCTAAATGGTGGAGGGTATTCAAAGTTCGGCCCGGCCGAACTTACTGCTTTTTTACTTGTTATTATTATATTATTCATTGAATGAAATCCATTTCAGAATATTTGTAGTAGATGGATTGCCTTCTCCCTCCGTTAGCATGATGTTTCATGAATGAATATGGCAGCTGAACCTAAATGTGAACCGATCTTGATAAAATTTGGCGGAGGTATGTTTGAGCTGTGTCTGATATCTGCAGAAAATTTCATTCTTGTGGGTGCATTTTAGAAATGTCAGGTACTTAAGACCCGAATCGGATGAAACACATATATGGTGGCTATAGCTGTAACTGAACCAATTTCACCAAATTTTGAATACTTCCTTCTGGGCTACATTCGATCGGATCTGCCGAAATCCATTCCGTTTGGACCAAAATTACACATATGGCGCTCTTTAAAAGTTGAAATCGGACGAAAATATATATGAGAGCTATATCCAAATCTGAACCGAATTGTCAGACGGACTTTTGGACTAAACTTGGTTGTGTACGCTCAAATTAATTTTATTCGGATTGATATAGCGTATTTGGAGCACAATACTTATGAAATCGAACAGAACTTTGTATGGGAGCTATATCGAAATCTGATGTAATTATCACTAAATTCAATAGAGTTCGTCCTTGGTCCGTCGGTCTGTCTGTCTGACTGGTGCGCACGATGACTCTCGAAGGAAGTATCCGATTTGATCTAAACTTGGTACATCGTAATAGTATTGTCAAACTTCAAATTTTAAATAATTATAGCTCTCATAAAATGTAATGTAAGTGTCCGGTTATCTTCAAATTACACACATCACAATATTCTTATTAAACCAAGGACTTGTGTGAAGATGGACTATATCGGTCCACTCCTTCTGGTGCCTCCCCCACAGAGGGTCAAAATTTTGAGAATTCATGAAGCTAATAAAACTCGAAAATATCGTCCGATTCCATTCAGACTTGGTACATCTCAATATTTACAATAACACAAATTCTGTTACAAAGATGGTACTGATTGTGTCATTTCTCCCCCCATTGGGTTTAAGGTTTTCGAAAAACAAGCATCCAACTTTCTTCAAATTTTTACACATCCAAATATTTTGTTAAAGCAAGATCTCTTGTGAAGATGATATATATCTGCCAACCCCCTCTGGCACCTCACCCATAAAGGATCACAATTGCCAATACTTATATCTGTCATAATTTGCGAAACAAGTTACATCTCAATATTTCTCTTAACCAGAAATCATGAATTTATGATTTCGCATAAAATTTGATATACACAAGGTGAGATAAAAAACGGTAACAAAGTCAAACACCATAATTTTTCAATTTTTTATTTAATTTTATTAAACGGAAGCAAAAAATGTCGAAAATAGCGTCACATTTTAGAACAACTATAGATTTGCTCGAATTGGTCACCTTTGGCACGAATTATGGCCTTCAAACGGCCAATGAAACCCATGCCCATTCCCGAAAAAGGCATGCTTGAGATCGACACTTTGGTATCTTTTAGTGCCAACCTTGCTTTCCTTTCCGGATTGGTATACGGAGATTTTGGTGGCCATTGTGCGCTGAAAATATTCGGCATTTATTCTGATGCCACGGTCGAGCGGAGAGCGACCATCGGCTGTTATGGCGGCACACACCATCACCATGGCCGGCGCTTGAGTTCTGGTGGCCAACCGTAGGTGCACATTTTTAGCTGACCTCTTTGGCAAGTAAATACAATCATTTTGTTTGTTTACAAACTGCTGGACAACGAATGTTTTCCCATCGGACAAAACCAAATTCGGCAGTTCACCACCTTCGGCCAAGCGAAGCAACTCTTTAGCTGTTTTGAGCCTTTTTCCTTTCTGTTGTGGTGTAAGTTCTGGCACTTTTTGGAGTTTCAATAGCTTTACCCCGAGCTCACTTTTCAATATTTGTCGAATGGAATATTGAGATATGTTCAGCTCACGAACCATTTTTTGGCCACTGCGACGCGGGTTTCGATCAAGTCGCTTCTTTACTTTTCGAACCATTTCTGCTGATGTTGCTGTTTTCTTGCGTCCACTTCCTTGACGTCGGGCTAAGCTACCAGTATCACGGTAACGAGCGATGGTATGAGATATAAAAAATTTTATCACATTTAAATGCTGGAGTGCTCTAACGATAGCCACTTGTGGTTTTCCAGCCAAATATAAGGAAATCACACTATCACGCTTAAATTCCATAACGAATAACTATTTTTCTGGAAAATTCTCACCAAAGTGCTTTTGTAGGCTTGTAAACAATATAATAAGCTGTCACTGAAAAAATTTTAACAGCTGTCGGGAGAGTGGCTTAGAAATGACAGCAGTCTGAAGTTGGTTGCTGTTTTTTTTTCATCTCACGCTGTATGTTCTATTTCCTTCAAATTTTCCACACACCAATATATTTTTCTGTATTAGATGAAGTATGAAAATGGAATGCTTCGGTCCGCCCCACGCATATTTCCACATTTTCCCAAAATTTGCACTTATCTCATATAAAGTATACCAAGTGATCGATAAAGTCCAAATCTGGAATTATATCTTTCATGATTTTAACGATGTTGTCGTATTTGAAGTTTGTAATGGGTACTACAGCTAGCGACAGATTGACTATGCACTTCCACGTATTCGTAAAGCTCCCATATAACGGTACCTCCCTATATTCGGTATTTTTATGATTTTAATACCCTCCACCATACTATAGAGGTATATTAACTTTGTCATTCCGTTTGTAACTCCTCGAAATACTCATGTCAGACCAACAAAGTATATATATTCTTGATCAGCGATCTAAGTCGATTTAGCCATGTCCGTCTGTCTGTCCATCTGTCTGTTGTAATCACGCTATCATTCGAACGAATTGAGATAGAAGGCTAAAATATTGCACACGTGCTTATTTTTCCACTAGGCAGGTTAAGTTCGTTAATGGGCCATGTAGGTCCACGTGTTCATATAGCCCCCATATAACGGTACCTCCCGATATTCGGTATTTTAATGATTTTAGCGACATTATTCACCGGAATTGTTTCAACTTTGGTATTTGAAGTTCGAAATGGATACTACAACCTATGACAGAAAATTATCTGGGCAGGTCCACGTCTTCGTATAGCCCCCACATAACGGTACCTCCCAAAATTCGGTATTTTGATGATTTTAGCGTCATTATTCACCGGAATTGTTTCAAATTACGTATTTTCGTAATGGGAACTACAGTCTGTGATAGAAAAATGTCTATGCAGGTCCAGGTCTTCATATAGGCCCCATATATCAGTACCTCCTTATATTCGGTATTTTTATTTTGATGATTTTAGCTATATTTTTCACCGTTTATTTCAAGTTTCGAATTTGAATATGGAAATGGCTAATGGCAAACAATGCCTATGTAGGTCCACATCGTATAGACCCCAATATAAAGGCCATATTCGGTAATTTTAAAATTTATCAGCATTTTTTAAGAATTTTATTTGTTTTAAATTTCCAAATTCGTTCCAAATGGTGGATGGTATTCAAAGTTCGGCCTGGTCGAGCTTACTGCTTTCTTATTTGTTTATAATAATTCAGTGAATAACTTTTTATTCGTTTTCTACATGTCTTGACAATTTTGTATAGAACCTTCATCAAAACATTTGTTCAAATATTGGAATTCTATGTAGTTCATCAACATTCTAACTTTGTTATGACGCCTTCCCCTCCCTCCACTTCTCCCTCCACTACCAAACAAAATCTATGACCTGGTTGCGTTACTACCTCAACCAAGCACAAGTTGAGGTAACACATCATAGGTACTTACAGCCGGATTATGAACTTTCAGTGGGGATTTAACCAAAATTGTTTCTGTTTCTGTTGTTGTTATTGCTTTCGTTGGCGTTGCTTTGTTTTGAGGTACGGTGTGGCTTAAACTCCCAAAAAAATAAAACACTTCAAAATAAAAATCCAAATATACTCATTGTCAGTTGCGCAATTGTGACACTTAACAGCAGTTCGCTCAACAATGAAAACAAAAGTTTTCATTAAACGATTTTCGGTGTCGTTGCTTCGGAGGGGGGAATTTTGTCTCACCTTTACTTTGTCGATTGGTATGTGTGTGTGATTGTGTGCGACAGAGTGTGGCGTGTTGTAGGAAGTAAAGTTATGTTGAACTTACATCGCGCATGCGTCAAAGGCTGTGCAATCTGTCATCCGCGTTTAAGAGACGCCCCTCCTCCCCCAGAGTGGCTGATGGCCGACCTGAAATACGGAATTGAGTTGGTTTATGTGTTTCTTTATTTTTGGTTTGTTTCATTGTTTTTGTTTGTTATTCGCTTTTGTAATCTCTTCAATGTTATTTTGGCAGAGCATTACAAATCATGTTATATATGAATGAGTGTTGGCCAGCATGCCGAACTCAGGCAGCCACCGATCGCTAATACACATGTTGCAGAAGATTACTATTTTGCAGACAATTGGAGATTTGTTTCTTCTTTAGCGGATACTCAATGAACGAATAACTATCTTTTTGTGATTTTTTGCACAATGGGATGGTGTGTGAATGTGCATAACGTATAATATATCGACCTAAGTGTGGATACATGGGCGGGCATAATATTTTGCAATGGAAATGTGTTAATAAGAAGTGTAATCCAAGTAAATCATTTCAAATTATTAATTTTAAAAGAATTTGATAACAGCACTGCGGAAATAACCTGGTGTGAAATATTGAGGGGTGGCTATCATATTGCATTGCTTCTCATACAACGTTACTCCAATTATGAAAATAGTATTCAATTAAAATTCGGATGTAATTTATTCTGCAAACTTCAAAATAAAAAGAAGTAGACAAGTAAAAAAGAAGCTAAGATCGGCCGGGCCGAACATTGAATAACCTCCACCATTTGGAACGAATTGGCAATTCTCAAAAACAATAAAATCCGTTAAAATCTTAGAAATACCGTATGTAGCCGTTATATTAGGGTCAATACAACGACATGCACCTGCATAGGTAATGTTTTTCATAAGCCATTACAATATTCAAATGCGAAACTTAGAAAAAAAAGTCGGTGAATAATGTAACTACAGTCATCAAAATACCGATTATCGGGAGGTACCGTTATATGGAGGCTATACGAAGGCGTGGACCTGAACAAACCATTTTCTGTCGAAGGATTTAGTATTCATTGCGAACTTCATATACCAAATTTGAAACAATTCCGCTGAATAATGTCGCTAAAATCATCCAAATACCGACTATAGGGAGGTACCGTTATATGGGGGCTATACAAGGACGTGGATCTGCATACACAATTTTCTGCCTTAGGCTGTAGTATTCATTACGAACTTTAAACACTAAATTTGAAACAATTCCGCTGAATAATGTCGCTAAAATCATCCAAATACCGACTATAGGGAGGTACCGTTATATGGGGGCTATACAAGGACGTGGATCTGCATACACAATTTTCTGCCTTAGGCTGTAGTATTCATTACGAACTTTAAACACTAAATTTAAAACAATTTCGGTGAATAATGGCGCTAAAAATCATCAAAATACCGACTATAGGGAGGTACCTTTATATGGGAGCCATACGAAGACGTGGACCTGCACAGGCAGTTTTGTGTCTTAGGCTGTAGTATCCAATGCGAACTTCAAATACCAAATTTGGAAAAATTCCGGTGAATAATGTCGCTAAAAATCATCAAAATACCGAATATAGGGAGGTACCGTTATATGGGGGCTATACAAGGACGTGGATCTGCATACACAATTTTCTGCCTTAGGCTGTAGTATTCATTACCAACTTTAAACACTAAATTTAAAACAATTTCGGTGAATAATGGCGCTAAAATCATCAAAATACCGAATACAGGTAGGTACCGTTATATGGGGGCTATATGATAACATGGACCTACATGGCCCATTTACGAACTTAACCTGCCTACTGGCAAAATATACATGTTTGCAAAATTTTAGCTTTCTATCTATCTATCACACACCCTTTGTCGTAGGTACCTCTTCCGGAGTGGAAGGATATATTCCATCTTAACACCAAATCTTATGTTGATAGAAATATGGGGATGTGCCGAGTTTGAAAGGAACTAGATGCTCATTTTTCGTTTTATGCGCTTTGTGGTTTTACAAAATGTTCACAACTTTGTGTGGGAGGAATCAGAAGAAGTGGATCGATATAGTCCATCTTCACAGAAGATCTTGTGTTATTAGAAATAATGGGATGTGTGAAATATGAAGAGAACCGGGTGCTTATTTCGGATTTTATAATCGTTTTGGTTATTCAAACTTAATAACATATCTTACCCCGATAGAAATTTTGAGATGAGCCAAGTCTGAATGGAATTCGATGTTAATTTTGCGTTTTGTGAGTTTCATGGATATTGAAAATGTTGTTGAAGTACCTGAAGGAGTGTTCCGATTGAATATCTTTACACTATACCTTGTGTTAATAAAAATATTGTGATTGTGAATATTTTATAAGAGTTATAATAAACATTTTGACTCTTTGGGGGGATAGGTAATTGGAGAGTGGACCGATATTGTCCACGTTCACACCTGACGTAGCATTGAAGCAAATGTTAGGATTTGCAAGGTTGGAGCAAAATCTTTTTCTTCCTGTGCAGTAAAATATATATATATATATTTTTTTTTTGAAAATTTCGACATTTTATGGAGGATTCACCAGAAAGAGGGGACCGATATTGTCCATCTCCGAACTCGATCTATGTTTGTCAATAATATGATGATGTAACAAGTTTGGGCCAAATCGGATACTCCCTTTGAAAGTTATGGAGCGCACCAGCCAGACGGACCGGCGGACGGGCGGACTGACACCTCTAGATCGACCCCAAACGTTCTGAAACGGTTTTGGTCCAACGGATTTGAACCTAGGGTCTAAAACCGTTATCAAATGATGAAACCACACACACACGCTGGCCGAATGTTGCTCTGCGGTATTTTGGTCCATTCCCGGCGAAGCGCTTGCTGGATGTGATCGACACTTTGGTTCTTTTTTAGTGTCAACCTTGCTTTCCAAAATACTCCAGACAAAATAGTCCAACGGATTTGTATCCGGAGATTTTGGTGCCCATTGTGCGCTGGAAATTAAGCAACCAAAATGTTTGCATGTCCAAGGCTTTAATATTTTCGCGATAATATCCGTCATATAGTCTGATGCACGGTCGATTAATACGAGCGGAGATCGGCCATCGGCTGTTAAGTCGGGCGGCCTACACAATCACCATGGCCGACGCTTGAGTTCTAGTGGCCAAACGATGGTGCACATTTTCAGCTGAACTCTTTGGGAAGTAAACACGATCATTTTGCTGGACAACGAATGTTTTCTCATCGCAGAAAAAGAAATTTGGAAGTTCACCACTTTCGGCCGAGCGAAGCAACTCTTTAGCTCTTTTGAGTTTATTTTCTCTTTGTTGCGGTATAAGTTCATGTACATTTTATACCCTCCACCATTCTATGGAGGGAATATTAACTTTGTCATTGCGTTTGTAACTCCTAGAAATACTAATATTAGACCCAACAAAGTGTATGTATTCTTGATCAGCGTAAAATTCTAAGTCGTCTGGCTGTTGTTATCACTCTATTTTTCGAACGAATTGAGATAGAAGGCTAAAATTTTGTACACGTGTTTATTTTACCAGTAGACAGTATTTAAGTTCGTAAATGGGTCATGTAGGTCCAAGTTTTCATATAGCTCCCATATAACGGTACCTCCATGTATTCGGTATTTTTTATGATTTTTGCGACATTATTCACTAGAATTGTTTCATGTTTGGCATTTGCAGTTCGTAAGGAATACTACACCCTATGACGGAAAATGGACCATGTAGGTCCACGTCTTCGTATAGCCCCCATATAACAGTACCTCCACATTTTCGGTATTTTGATGATTTTAACGACATTATTCACCGGGATTGTTTCAAATTTGGCATTTGAAGTTCGTAATGGATACGACAGCTTATGACAGAAAATTGTCTGTGCAGGTCCACGTCTTCGTATATCCCCCATATATTCGGTATTTTAATGATATTAGCGACGTTATTCACATAAATTGTTTTCTTAAAATTTGGCATTTGAAGTTCGTAATGGATACTACAGCTTATGACAGAAAATTGTCTGTGCATGTCCACGTCTTCATATAGCCCCCCTATAACGGTACCGCCCAATATTCGGTATTTTGATAATTTTAGCGTCGTTATTCGCCGGGAAGAAAACGAAACATTGCAACATTTTCTATGCCAATGCCCAGCGTTTGCAAATTTTAGATCCCAATTCTTAGGGAACGACTCCATACCAGACCTTAATCAGACCATGGTAAACGATATAAGACAGTTAAGAAATTTCATTAAGTCAACTGAATTTCAATTATAACAGACTGTAAACTGCCCGCCTTCTTCAAAAAAAAAACCCTTAGTCTAAGCGCACAAAAGGCCTATACTGGCCCAACAAGGCATGCGGCGAATTGCTTCGCCACTCTTTTCAACCTAACTTAATCTAGCCATATCTGACGGTAAAACCTACTGATATATTTTAAATTTTCTAAATAAAAGCTCGATCTAAATGTAATAGTAATATTACGATGTACGATATCAGGTACCAGACCTTTAATAGACTCCAAATTCCCTGTCGTGAAAATGGAAGTCTAGAAATTTGTTTTGGATGTGGCCTATCCTTTGTAGTCATAAGGCTTAGGCCAAAGACAATTTAAAATTTCCTGATCTACAGGTGTAAGGTATCACACCGTAATGCATTTTATTCTATGTTTTTTTTTTACATATATTGTGCAGCGAAAACAAAAAAAAAAAAACAAAATACATTAGCCTGTTGTCACTGAACGGTTATTTCATGATGGGTTTAAGCCTTTTTCAGGTTTTTTTTTTTTTTTTTTTTTTTTTTTTTTTAATTTGGTTATTTACATTTTTTTAAATCTCTTGTACGAATATCGTTAACATGTAATATGGAGGGAATAGCCCATGCAAGAGTTTTCAACTTCAACAACTGTTTTGGCTCGAAATTAGTTTATGAATGGCATGTCTCCAAAAAAGACCACTTCAAAATTGTATCGGATAGATGACCGATTTTTGTTCATTCATGACAATGGCTGCGTTTTTGCACTTTTTGTTGTTATGATTTAGTTTTCATTTTTTTTTTGCTCGACGATCGCTTCGTTGGTTATGATGATAACATCCATCCGACGTTTGCTCTCAAACAAAAGCAAAGCTCTTGGCTTTGGTTAACACAAACAGCCAGCCAGCCAGCTAACCAACCAGACCGCCATCCACCGCATATGTTTTTTTTTTCATACAACAGTTGTTGTCGGCTTTGGTTTTGCTCTTAGCGTTGATGTTTTCTGCTGTTGCTGCTGCCGTTTTGTTGTTGGCCTTTTTCGCTTTTTGTATTATTTACGAAATATTTGTTGTTGCTGTTGTTGTTGTTGTTTTTTTCGCTTTTTTCATTTCAGTTACAAGCCACCAACAAATTTCAATTTCGTTCAGTTACCACTCGGTACGGGTACTGAACTGTTGTATGGCCGCCAACCAATATTAGTCAACCAAAATCGAAATCGAACGAATAATATTTGCTATAATTTGTTGAAACTGAACTCCAATAAATAAAGGAATAAAATATCAAAAATTAAATAAATATTGACAACATTTTAATATATCCTGTGTACGATAAGTGTTTCACAACGAGCCAGTGATAGTGTTTAAAAAGATGTGAGTTTTAAAAAAAATAGTTAAAAATAAAAAAAGATATCTATAATTCGATATTAAATATATATAAATACTGATGGAAAATTAAATAAATTTTGAAGTGTTAAATTGAAATTGAATGTCAAACTACAAGGATATACTTAATTTTTTTTTTAAATTCAACTCAAAATATTATTATTTACATAAAAATATTAGAGGTATCCTTGGATCATCCAGGACTTGTAAGGATTTTAAATTGTAACCCAAAATTTCTCTCAAGGTAACATTTATTTTAAGCTCCTTAAAATTGCCTTTTAAACCTCATCCCGAAGTGGATAGCCTGTGGATTAGTTATGGGTTCAAGTATAATCTAAGCTATGGAGGTTAATTAACACCGACATCTAAATTACGCATTTTACACGCAGTTGGATATGCAAAAGGATAACAGAAAGACCCATGCGTACCTTTGATGATCTGCATCATTTTATAACGTACGCTAAGCTGCGGTACAGGGTATTATGTTTTTGTGAGAGATAGACCATAGTTCCAATAGCTGTCAAAAATATATTTTATCCAACATCATTTTTAAGACTACTAACAATGATATGCAGCATAAACTATCAGATAAAGAGCGGTTAAGACATCTTCGTCCGATTTGCACATACAACCAAATTAGGCATGAAAAAAAGTATGCCAAGTTTGATCGAAATCGGTTCAGATATAGCTATAGCTCCCATATATATTGTTCATTCGATTTGTTATTTTTGTCCTCCGCAGCCGTAATATGCACTCTGCAACAAGAATATTTGGGGAAATATATCAAATGCAGCTCAGAAATACCTTTGCTAAATTTTATCGTATCGGTTCAGATTTGGATATAGCTCCCACATATAACTTCGTCCGATTTACTTTTTATTGTGCACCAAACGTCTAATATTTGCCCAAATGGGATGCAAATCGGCAATTACAACCGAATTGAATCTAGAAGCTAGTATGCTAAATTTGGTGAAGATCGGTTCAGATATAGCTATAGCTCCCATACATATTTTTCATTCGATTTGTTATGTTTGTTACCCACAGCCGTAATAAGCACTCCGTTACAACGATATTCAGGGAAATATATCAAATACAGCTCAGAAATATCTTTGCCAAATTTTATCGAGATCAGTTCAGATTTGGATATAGCTCCCATATATATCTTTATCTGATTTCAAATTAATTGTGCACCAAATGGGCAATACAAGCTCGAATTTAAAAGATACAAATGCTTCGGCATATTTAGTTCTTTGAACTTTAAATTATAATTATAATCATAGCGTGTATGATTGAATTCTCCCATAACAACTTTCAATTGTTATGCGGAGCTCTACTAAATTAGCAAAGTGGTGTAGGGTATCATAAAGTCAGCCTAGCTCGACATTAGAACTTTCTTCATTGTTTTTTTTTTTATTTTATTGAATGAAAGCAAAAAAACGTCGGAGATAGCATCAAATTTTAGGATAAGTTTAGATTTGTTCGAACTGGTCACCTTTGGCACGAATTATGGCCAAATGTTTCTCTGTGGTATTTTGGCCCATTCCCGGCGAAGCGCTTGCTTGAGGCGATCGACTCTTTGATATTTTTTAGTGCCAACTTTTCTTTCCAAAATACTCCAGACGCAATAGTCCAACGGATTGGTATCCGGAGATTTTGGGTGCCGTTGTGCGCTATAGATGATGGGAGGAACCTCACTTTGTACCCATTCTTGTCCCACCCAGTTCTGGTGGCCAACCGAAGGTGCACATTTTCAGCTGACCTCTTTGGCAAGTTAGCACGATCATATTGTTTGTTTACAAACTGCTGGACAAGGAATGTTTTCTGTCAATGGAATAATTTTAACAGTTTTCGGACGAGTGGCTTAGAAGTAACAGCAGTCTCAAGTTGGTTGCAGTTTTTTCATCTCACGCTGTATATATATTCTTGATCAGTATAAAATACTATGTCGAGTCTGTGGATAAATAAATAAAATTTGATAAAATTTTACACAAATATATATTATGTCTGCAGGACTTTTGGTATTGAAAATGGGCCATGTAGGCCCACGTTTTGGACTATACCCATATAACGGTACCTCCCGATATTCGGCATTTTGATGATTTTAGCGACATTATTCGCTGGAATTATTTCATATTTGGTATTTGAAGTTCGTAATGGATTCTACAGCCTATGATAGAAGATAGTCTGTGCAGGTTCAAGTCTTGGTATAGCTCCCATATAACGGTACCTTCAGATATTCGGTATCTTGATGATTTTAGAGACATTATTCACCGGAATTGTTTCAACTTTGGTACCATATATATTGGTACCTTCGGATATTCGGTATATTGATGATTTTAGCGACATTATTCGCCGGAATTGTTTCAAATTTGGTATTTGAAGTTCGAAATGGATATTACAGCCCAAGACAGAATATTGTCTGTGCAGGTCCATGTTTTCGTATAGCCCCCATATATATTGGTACCTTCGGATATTCGGTATTTTGATGATATTAGCGACATTATTCACCGGAATTATTTTAAAATTGGTATTTGAAGTTCGTAATAGATACTACAGTCTATGACAGAAGATTTTCTGTGAGTGGACATTTTGAAGTGGAAAAGTCTGTATGGAGAACCTGTTTCAATGTGGATAGAACATCAAACATGTATTTGCAAATTAGTAATTAAACTAACAGCTAAGCTTCAAAATTTAAATTTATTTCCCAAATATTTCTCTATGAAAATTTAAATTTAATGTAAGCCTCGCATTATTAATATCGCACAGAATATATTTACAAACATTACAGTGTCAAGATACTCTACTCACATTGACAATTCCACAATAAATTGAATGCAGCCTCAACGAAAGCTCATTACTACATAGTCGAACAAAGTGTTTTACGATGACAAATTTGAACTCATGACATGAAGTAATTAAAAAATTGTGCATTTCTTTTTAATTAGAAAAAAATCCTATTTATTTTATTCAAACAATATGCACACATTGTGTTTTATTACAAAGTGCTGATGTAAAAACGAAAAAAAGAAAAGAAACTGCTGATCCAAAGCAAAATACAATAACAACACGATGGGTGTGAAAATCTTGGCAGAGATGAAAAAGTAAAAGTGACGAGAGATAGTCATCTAAATCTTCAACAGCATCCGTCCAGCATTAAAAGCCATGAGTAATAACAGCAACAGCATCTAAACAAAAGGTGGCGACATAAAAAACAATGATGAAAAAAAAACCATACTTTTACATACAACAACATTAACGTGAAAGAAAAACAACAACAACGTTCCCTACTCAAATGTCAACCTTAATAGTGTCCACCTTGATGTTTTTTTTGGCTCTTCTAAATCCCATAATCATGCATTTAAATGTGTTTTATCGCAACCTAGCATCTGTCCAAGCATTCATTCATTCGCCCATTCATTATCTGCCGCAATAAATCACACATCAAAAATTCAAAATTATCAAAAAAACAAGTAAGCAAAGGCTACAGTCAAGCGGGGCCGACCGTTGAATACCCTACAACACTATAATAAACCATACAGTTGATATAGGCGAGATACTCGAAAGAATTCCACAAGATTTTGTGACAAGTAATATAAGGAAACCATCAGGTTCCGTTCACTAATTTTCGAATAATAGCAACTTAAACTAATTCGCTCATTTCCAATTTAGTGGTAGATTTGCACGTAAATGGTCTTCCTAGATCTGGAACCAATATTTCCCAAAAAAATGAGAAACAGACATTTGATTATATTCTTCAACGAAATCAGCGTTAACGAAATAGTCAGAAGATCGTCTTTCCTGTATTTGTGAATTCCCCAAAAAGTCACTGGAATCGACATTTTCGTATTTTGTCTACAAAATTTGGCAAACTATTTCACACATTGAATATTTTTGGATGGCCATCCAAAACTGCTTGGCTTTTGTAATGTCCGGTAACCCCCATTCAAATATGCGTGAGGATCGGGCGACAATTTTGCAGTTTTTTGGTCCATTTCAACCCCTAAATATATGGCGATCATCTCCATGCAAAATTTCGTAAGGATCGGGCCATAAATGCGATCTGTATATGATATCCTGATATCCTAACTACTTAGTTTTGTTAGCTGTAGAAATATTACCAAATGTTTAATTCAAAATGAAAATATGCCAAAAATATGACAAAATTGAAAAAATATGAGAACATTTTACAAAATCAATATTTTCATCTTTAGAGAGATATTTTTGAGATTTTTTTAGACGCTTTTTCTTTCCTGCCAAGAGGCCATTCTAAACTAATGAGAACTTTTCAAATCAGTTCAGCCGTTCTCGACATATAAGAGATTTTTCAAGCATATCTTCTTTGATAAACATATATATCGCACATATTTTGCTATATATCCGTTTTGTTGGATGTTAACATCAGTGTAAAGATCAGAAGTAACCTTGTCATGGCTTTGTGATTTCGCCGGGATTTAAAATATTCGCGGTTTAATGAAAAATTTTGAATTTTTTCAACACAAAAGATATGGTATATTTTACCCGCTAAATGTTATCCGATGACCACCCAAATTGGTAGGCTTCTTCCCCGTCCTAAACTCTAGCTACATACGAAATTCCGCGTCGATTGGTCTATAATTGCGACCTGTATAGCTACTGCAAAATCCGACATTTTTTCAGTATTTGGTCCATTTCAACCCCTAAACATTTGGCGATCATCTCCAAAAGAAATAGGGTTCTATTCTGACCCCAGTCCCACCTCCATTCTAAATTTCGTGAAGATCGGGCCATAATTGCGACCTGTAGAGTGATTACAAATTAACATGGACAGACGGACAGACGGACAGACGGACAGACGGACGGACGGACATACATAGCTAGATCGACTCAGCTCGGCGAGCTAGGAAGATCCATATATACTTTCCTATGTGGGAAACCAATATTTCGAGGTGTTACATAATTTTTGGGCCAATCAAACTTATAATACCCCCAACACATAGTGTTGTAGGGTATAAAAATTGAAATTGAAGTTTGAGTATGTGTCCGAATGTAAAATTTAATAACGATTTCAATTTGAACTGTCTGCCACCGCCTCTTTGACTCGCTAACTAACCGATCGAATGCCATGACTTGGCCCAGAAAACCGACATTCACAAATGCCACTTTTAATGAAGTCGCTATTGTTGTCCACGCTGTAAATAGATGAATTGTTGTTATTGCACACACATATGACAATTGCCGCGGCAATGAGTGAGTGATGATGTCAGAAGTTCAGTTGCAAAATCTATGATATGACATACACTTCTAGAAAATGGAACTTTTTTCTAAAAATTAAAAAAAAAAACCAAAAAGCAGTAAGTTCGGCCGGGCCGAACTTTGAATACCCTCCAAGATTTGGAATGAATTTGGAAATTTTCATAAAATAAATCCTTAAAAAATGTGTTAAAATACTAAATGTCGCTGTTATATTACGACGACATGGACCTGCATAGGTAAAATTTGTCATAAGCCATAAAAATATTCAAATGCGAAACTTAAAAAAAAAAACAGTAAAGAAAGTCTTAAAGTCGGGCGGGGCCGACTTTATGATACCCCACACCACTTTGCGAATTTAGTAGAGTTTTTATGGGAGAATTCAATCACACACGCTATGATTATAAATATAATTTAAAGTTCAAAGGACTAAATATGCCGATTCATTTGTATATTTTATATTCGGACTTGTATTGCCCACAATTAATTTGAAATCGGATAAAAATATATATGGGAGCTATATCCAAATCGGAACCGATCTCGATAAAATTTGGCAAAAATATTTCTTGCTATATTTGATATATTTCACCGAATATCGTTTTTACGGAGTGCATATTACGGCTGTGGGTAACAAATATAACAAATCGGATGAACAGTATATATGGGAGCTATAGCTATATCTGAACCGATTTCGATCAAATTTGCTATACTTATTTGGCTGTATGTGCAAAATTCCATACTATTCGGGCTGATATTATACGTTTGGTGCACAATAAAAGACAAATCGGTCGAAGATATATATGAGAGCTATATCTAAATTTTGACCGATTATCTCCAATTTCAATGGGGTTCGTCCTTGGGCCAAACAAATGATTTGTGCAAAATTTCTTCTGGATCGGGCAATAAATGTGAACTGTACTTTGTTTACAAAAATACATGGACAGACGGACGGACAGACATACGGACGAACGGACATACGTACATCCATAAATCGACTCAGAATGCGATTCTATGCAGATCATCAAAAGAAACTATGGGTCTATCTCGTTACCTTTTGCCTGTAAGAAACAAATGCACAAATACATAATACCCTGACCACCTTGTGGTGTGGGGTATAGAAATCGATAACAAATCATCAAAATACCGAATATCGGGAGGTACCGTTATATGGGGGCTATACAAAGACGTGGACGGGCACAGACAATGTTCTGTCTTAAGCTGTAGTATCCATTACGAACTTCAAATACTAAATTTGAAACAATTCCGGTGAATAATGTCACTAAAATCATCAAAATACCGAATTATGGGAGGTACTATTTTATGGGGGCTATACGAAGCCGTGGGCCGGTACAGACAATTTTCTCTCTTAGGCTGTATTATTCATTACGAACTTCAAATGCGAAATTTGAAAGAAATCCGGTGCATAATGTCGCTAAAATCATCAAAATACCGAATATCGGTAGGTACCGTTATATGGGGGCTATACGAATTCGTTGATCTGCACAGACAATTTTCTGTCTTAGGCTTCAGTATCCATTGCGAACTTCAAATACCAAAATTTAAACAATTCCGGTGAATAATATCGTTAACATCATCAAAATACCGAATATCGGAAGGTACCTTTATATGTAGGCCATACGAAGACGTGGACCTGCACAGACAGTTTTCTGTGTTAGGCTGTAGTATCCATTACGAACTTTAAATACCAAATTTGAGACAATTCCAGTGAATAAATTCGCGAAAATCATTAAAATACAGAATATCGGGAGGTACTGTTATATGGTGGCTATACCAAAACGTTGACCTATATGGACAATTTTCAATACCAAAAGTCCTGCAGATATAATATACATTTGAGTAAAATTTTAACAACCTACTTCTTTCGTTCGGAAGCTAGAGTGATTTCCACTGACGGATAGAAGGACAGACGGACGGACATTGATAAATCGACATAGAATGTTATGCTAATCAAGAATATATACTTTATGGGGTCTAAAATATATATTTCGAGGTGTTACAAATGGAACGACAAACTTAATATACCCTCCATGCTATGGCGGAGGGTATAACAAGTTAAAAAGTATCAGTGGTATCAGTCAGTATCGACAGAGGTATACCCTCATCAAATATTCGATTATTTAAATATATTTTGACTTCTGTTATGATTATTCAAATGAGCTTTTCGTTTTGCTATGAGCTTTTCGTTTTTCAAAATCTTACACTATATGTGCGGGAGGTATCAGAAGAAATGGCCTGATCCCTACAATCTTTATAAAAGATCTTGTGATGATGGAAATATTGAGATGTACCAAGTCTGGAGTGAAATCGGATATTAATTTCCTGTTGTATGAGCTTCGTGGATATTCAAATTTTTTACCCCTTGTGGGGAGAGGTGCCACAAGAAGTGGACCAATATATCCTATTCTCACAGCAGATCTTGTGTTAGTAGAATCTCCAATATCAAGTACAGTTCGCATTTATTACCCGATCCTGATGAAATTTTGCACAAATCATTTGTTTGGCCCAAGGACGAACCCTATTGAAATTGGAGATAATCGGTAAAAAAAATAGATATAGCTCCCATATATATTTTCTTCCGATTTGCCTTTTATTGTGCACCAAACGTGTAATATCAGCCCGAATAGTATGGAATTTTGCACATACAACCAAATTAGACCTGATTAGCAAAGTGGTGTAGGGTATCATAAAGTCGGCCCCGCCCGACTTTAAGACTTTCTTTACTGGTTTTTATCTCAACCTGTATGGGTCTATATCGTTTCCTTCTCAATTTTACACTTAAACTGTACAAAGACATAATGCCATGTACAACAGTGGAGTATAATAATAGGCTGGACTATTTCCCACACGTTTCAGATTTTTCCTCATAACCAAATAAATTTGAATTTGAAGAACATTTTTATCTCCCAGTCACAATGGCTCTGCCTTACATTTTCCAGAAAGATCTCATGCTAATGATCACAAACTCTTTGAAAACGATTGCAATAAAAAAACCCTCATTACTTAATAAAGATTATGCAAAAAAAATGCAATTAACTTTAATCCACTCACAATTTACAACATCGGATTTTCTCCAAGTGTATGCATTTTATGTGGAGCTATTTTTTTATTTCATTTTATATAATCTCCAGATGTCACTGGGTATTCAACTTCAATTGCGATTACTTAATAATTGTCATCATTACAATACGCCAGTTAGACGAGCAAATGAATAAATGAATGGACAAGGGGCATATCTGTGTGGCAATTTGGTTGGTTGGGTATTCTGTGCGCATGCGCTCGTCTGCCGCGCTGTCTCCGGCATACGAATCATCAAGAGAGAGAGCTAATGCATTTTGAAAGAGAGCTTTGCTGTCTCTTTGTAAAGAAAGTGTTATTAACCTTTTGCGGCCACAACGCGAGCCCCAGCTCCTCTATTGGGGCTTGTGATTTGTGGCATTTCGAATGTCGTTTAATGTTTCCACATTTACAGTTCGTTCGAATATGGAAGTTGTGGTGATTTAATTTCAGTTTTTATACCCTACACCACATAGTGGTAAGGGTATTATGTCTTTGTGCATTTGTTTGTAACATGGAGAAGGAAACGAGATAGACCCATAGTTACTTTTGAGAACCTTCATAGAATCACTTTCTGAGTCGATTTATGCATGTCCGTCCGTCTGTCCGTCCGTCCGTCCGTCCGTCCGTCCGTCCGTCCGTCCGTCCGTCTGTCCATGTATTCTTGTGAACAAAATGCAGGTCGCATTTATTATCCGATTGAGATGAAATTTTCCAAACAATATTTTTTTGGCCCAAGGACGAACCCTATTGAAATTGGTGAGAATCGGATGAAATTTAGATATAGCTCCCATATATATCTTCATCCGATTTCGGGTTAAATGAGCACCAAATGTCCACTATCAGTCCAAATTACCTGAATTTTGGCACACCCAACCGAGTTCGGCCTAGAAACAAGTATATCAAATTTTGAGAAAATCGGTTCAGATATAGCTATAGCTCCCATATATATCTTTCATCCGATTTGATCTTTAAGTCCCTCACATTCCTACTATGCACTCCACAACCGTGATATTTGGTACCAGGTATTAGATGGAGCACAGAAATAGCTGTTTTAAATTTTATCGAAATCGGTTCAGATTTGGATATAGCTCCCATATATATCTTCATCCGATTTCGGGTTAATTGACCTCCAAATGGCCAATATCAGCCCAAATGGCCCGAATTTTGGCACATGTGACCGAGATTAGCCTTAAAGTAAATACAACAAATTTGGAAAAAATCGGTTCAGATTTGGATATAGCTCCCATATATATATCTTCATCCGATTTCGGGTTAATTGTGCTCCAAATGGCCGATATAAGCCCAAATGGACTGAATTTTAGTACATCGGACCGAATTCAGCCTAGAAGCAAGTATATCAAAGTTAGTGAAAATCGGTTCAGATATAGATATAGCAAGCATATATATGTTTCATCCGATTTAGTGTTTTAGTCCCTTACATTCGTAATGTTCACTCCACAACCGTGATATTTGGTACCAGATATAAGGTACAGCCCAGAAATAGCTGTTTGTAATTTTATCGAAATCGGTTCAGATTTGGATATAGCTCCCATATATATCTTCATCCGATTTCGGGTTAATTGTGCACCAAATGGCCGATATAAGTCCAAATGGACTGAATTTTAGTACATCGGACCAAATTCAGCCTAGAAGCAAGTATATCAAATTTAGTGAAAATCGGTTCAGATATAGATATAACAACCATATATATGTTTCATCCGATTTAGTGTTTTAGTCCCTTACATTCGTAATGTTCACTCCACAACCGTGATATTTGGTACCAGGTATTAGATGGAGCACAGGAATAGCTGTTTTAAATTTTATCGAAATCGGTTCAGATTTGGATATAGCTTCCATATATATCTTCATCCGATTTCGGGTTGTTGACCACCAAATGGCCGTAATAGCATCAATTTTGGCAAATCCGACCGAAACCAGCTTAGAAGCAAGTACACCAATTTTAGTAAAAATCGGTTCAGATATAGCTATAGCTCCCATATATATGTTTCATCCGATTTCGTCTTTAAATCCTTCACATTCGTAATATGCACTCCACAGAAATGATATTTGGTACCAGTTATCAGATAAAGCCCAAAAATAGTTGATTTTAATTTTATTAAAATCTGTTCCGATTTGGATATGCCTCCCATATATATCTTCATCCGATTTCGTGTTAATTGTGCATCAAATGGCAAATATCAGCCCAAATGGTATGAATTTTGGCAAATTCGACCGAAACCAGCCTATAGGCAAGTACACACATTTTAGTAAAAATCGGTTCAGATATAGCTCTAGCTCCATATATATGTTCCATCCGATTTGCTCTTCAAGTCCCTTACATTCGTAATATACTCTTCACAGGAATGATATTTGGTACCAGATATCAGATAAAGCCCAAAAATAGTCGATTTTGATTTAATAAAAATCTGTTCAGATTTGGATATAGTATAGCATAGCATACTCTTCACAGGAATGATATTTGGTACCAGATATCAGATAAAGCCCAAAAGTAGTCGCTTTTAATTTTCTCAAAATCTGTTCAGATTTGGATATAGCACCCATATGTATCTTCATTCGATTTCGAGTTAATTGTGCAACAAATGGCCAATATCAACCGAAATGGCATGAATTTTGGCATATCTGGCCAAATTCAGCCTAGAAGCACGGACACCAATTTTAGTAAAAGTCGTTTCAGATATAGCTATAGCTCCCAAATATATCTTCATCCGATTTCGGATTAAATGTGCAGCAAATGGCTAATATTGGTACATCAAATTTAGTGAAAATCGGTCGGATACAGCTATAGCTCCTATATATACCTTTCATCCGATTTGTACTTTAAGTCCCTCAAATTCGAAAAATGTACGGTACAAGAATAATATTTGGTATCAGATGCAGCCAAGAAATATCTTCTTTTTCAGTTTTACAAATATCGGTTCAGATTTGGATATACCTCCTATATATATCTTCATCCAATTTCGTGTTGATTGCGCACCAAATGTCCAATATCAGCCCAAATGTCCTGGGTTTTGGCAAATCTGACCGAATTCAGCCTAGAATCAAATACATCAAACTTGGTGAAAATCGGTTCAGATATAGCTATAGTTCGTAAAATGCACGATAGAATTAGATAGATTTTGATTTTGTACCAAATATCTCATAGAGCTCTGAAATGCTCTGTATAAACCTTTTTACGAGAGCTCTACTAAATATGCATAGTGGTGTAGGGTATCATATAGTCGGCCCCGCCCGACTTTTGAGCTTTCCTTACTGGTTTGGATCTGAAACCGTTTGACTGTGACGCCCATTAATCTGTCTACTCACGTTGAGAGTTGTGGTTGTTTTTTTTTTTATTAATTTCAATTTGAATTCATTATTTATGACACTGACTCTAGGTGTGTGTGAGTGAGTGTGTGCGAGTGCATATATTTATGCGACAATTACAAAATATTTACTTTCTCGCATTGCATAGCAAGTACTTGACTTTTAAGTAAAAATAATGTTGTGGAAGAGGGCAATTCACCTTTTGATTTGTTTCAATTTTTACAACTCTACCGGCCGGCCATTAAATTTTTATTTTCTTCGTTGGCTGGATATTTATTTTGAAAATTAAAAATGATTTGCATAAACCGAATATTGTTGAATGGTTCACTTTTTAATGTTGGGTAATAAAGCGAAAGACAGACCCACTGCTTTCTTAGACAATTGGGTAATTTTTTCCTCTGCAATGGATTTGTTATTACTTTTTCGTTTATTTTTTTAATTGTCAATTGTAATAAACAAGATTTATTATTGGAGCAAATAATTAAATCAAATATTGGCCAACGCTAATGGGATACTAATGAAATTGAGTGTACCGATGGCAGATATAAACGTGCTGGGAATTGAAATCTAAATTTAATGCTTTCATGTTGTGTAATAATTTCAAAATGCATGTGGGTTTTCGAATACGAGATGATTTGGGTAAACAAATCGTGGGAATATCTGGGGGCGGATTTGGATAACAAACTTTGTTTAGTAAACAAATTAAAAATTTTTATACCCTACACCACAAGGTGGTCAGGGTATTATGCCTTTGTACATTTTTTTGAAACAGGCAAAAGGAAACGAGATAGACCCATAGTTCCTTTTGATGATCTGCATATAATCACATTTAGGGTCGATTTATGCATGTCCTTCCGTCCGTCTGTCCATATATTTTTGTAAACAAAGTACAGTTCGCATTTATTGCCCTATCCAGATGAAATTTTGCACAAATCATTTGTTTGGCCCAAGGGCGAACCCTATTGAAATTGGAGATAATCGGTCAAAATTTAGATATAGCTCCCATATATATCTTCGTCCGATTTGCTTTTATTGTGCACCAAATGTGTAATATCAGCCCGAATAGTGTGGAAATTTGCATTTACAATCAAATTAGGTATGAAAATAAGTATGCCAAATTTGATCGAAATCGGTTCAAATATAGCTATAGCTCCCATATATATTGTTCATCCGATTTGTTATTTTTGATCTCCGAAGCCATAATATGCACTCTGTAACAACAATATTGGGGGAAATATATCAAATACAGCTCAGAAATACATTTGCTAAATTTTATCGAGATTGGTTCAGATTTGGATATAGCTCCCATATATAACTTCGTCCGATTTACCTTTTATTGTGCACCAAACGTTTAATATTTGTCTAAATGGGATGGAATTTGCCACTTACGACCGAATTGCGTCTAGAAGATAGTATGCTAAATTTGGTGAAGATCGGTTCAGATATAGCTCCTGTTTGAATGTCCAAGGTTTCCGGCCCAAGGCTTTAATACACCCTCTAGAATATTTTTGGCATTTATTCTGATGCCACGATCGATTAATACGAGCGGAGAGCGACCATCGAAAAAAGGTTCTATCCACGGAAGACCTGAAAATGATATTCTACTCATAGAAGGACTAAAGAAGGTCCTCTAGTTATAGAAGTCCTGAAGAAGGTCTTCTTAGCATGGAAGACGTAAAGAAGGTCATCTATGGCTATCGCACCTGAAGAAGGTCTTCTTAGGATAGAAGACCTCTGTCACGTCTTCTATGGATAGAAGACCTATTTCATGTCTTTTATGGATAGAAGACCTCCAAAAGGACTTCTATGGATAGAAGACATCCGTCAGGTCTTCTATGGATAGAAAACCTCCGTCGGGTCTTCCATGGATAGAAGACCTCCGTCGTGTCTTCTATGGATAGAAGACCTCCGTCAGGTCTTCTATAGATAGAAGACCTCTGTCAGGTCTTCTATGGATAGAAGACCTCCGTCAGGCCTTCTATGGATAGAAGACCTCCGTCAGGTCTTCTATGGATAGAAGAACTCCGTCAGGTCATCTATGGATAGAGGACCGCCGTCAGGCTTCTATAGATAGAAGACCTCCGTCAGGTCATCTATGGATAGAAGACCGTCGTCAGACTTCTATAGATAGAAGACCTCCGTCAGGACTTCTATAGATAGTAGACCTCCGTCAGGTCTTCTATGGATAAAAGACCTCCGTCAGGTCTTCTATGGATAGAAGAACTCCATCAGGTCTTCTATGGATAGAAAACCTCCGTCAGGTCTTCTATAGATAGAAGACCTCCGTAAGGTCATCTATGAATAGAAGACCGCCGTCAGACTTCTATGGATAAAAGTCCTCCGCCAGGTCTTCTATAGATAGAAGACCTTCTTCTATGTATAGAAGACCTTCTTCTATGGATAGAAGACCTTCTTCTATGGATAGAAGACCTTCTTCCGATCTTCTATGGATAGAAAACCTTCTTCAGATCTTCTAGGGATAAAATACCTTCTTCTGAGGGTTACGACCTTTCTCAGTTCTTCTATTGATAGAAGACCTTCTTCAAGTCTCCTTCAAAAACAACAATTCCATTGACCTCCCCACTCTTCAATCACACATCATTTATTTTACATGACCTCCCAAAAACGAAAAAAATTCCCAAACATTTCTTCAACATTTTGACATTGATCCATCAGGTGGCCCATCCATCCATAGCTAATTTTATTGGAGGAAAAATTAATGGATTTTTAAATGAACTGCATAACAAAGGTAAGACCCCAACGACGACCTCTCTTAGCTTAAACAAAAGCCAAAAATAGTTATTATATTTCATCAATGCCATCTCCATCTCCACAATGGTATCAATCATCCAAGCAGTAATAGATCCACCAAAAAAGATCCATCCACAACAATAACAAGACAGCTAACTAACCGCAAAACAAAAAGTCAGATGTTAATTAAAATGGAGGGGTTTGGGGGAGAATAAATAAACAAAACACAACAAAGCGAAATGATGATCATTGTCGTCATCATGAAATTCGATAAAATAAAGAAGAATCAAAAAAACCTTAGTCATGCTGGTCTCAAAAAAAAAAGATTTAATAGTGTGCGTGAGCCTGGTCTATTATTGACCTAGGTTATGATATATTTTTAGATAAATAAATATCTTTTGTCAGTGGCAGAAGCAACAGCTTTAAACCACCTCAGGCGTTGCTCCATATTTGCCCTTTCTCTTGGTGTATATTTCCATGTTTTTTTTATTTTCAAATGACCCATTGTAGCTCTTTGCTCGTGATGACCATTAGTAAAACCGCGATGAAAAAAATTTGGAGAAATGTTAAGGTTAAACTCGTGTTATTCATTTAACCACCAACTGTTATAACTGTCAGTCGGCGATAATAATAATAATAGCAGAGGTTCATGTGTTAGCGTAATAATTGAATTCCGCCTAACACTAAACTTTTTTTTTTTTTTTGATTTTTATTAATCTTTGATCAATATTCAAATTGTAAAATTTGGTGTAAAATTTTGAAAAACTGATGGAAAAATACAGGCTTGATGGCTTTCTAATGGAACCAGCAATGTGGTATGAGAATAGCGCACACATGTCAGTATCAGGACAAAAGTCGGTTATGACTTTATGGTACCCTACACCGCTATGGTTATTAGAGCTGCCGGTAACAAATGAACGTATGTTTTTGAAATTTATGAGAAATATATTTTACCAACGGCGATTATTAAACAGTCCCAAAACCTAGTCCGTATCTCAATGCCAGATTCCGACTGAGACTTCAGTATCAGTCTCATTTCGGGTTACCACCTCTATCCAATCACCCAATAGCAAATTTAGTTCAATTTAGTACTTTTCGAACAACTATAGTCCGCAAACCCAGCTCGAAATCTCAACGTAAGATACCAACAGTTTTCTAATTACCAAATTTCAGATTTTCAGAATGCCACTTAGTACTTTTCGCACAAATATAGGGCACATTTCCAAACTACCGACAAATCTCAAAAACAGATACCATCAGTAGCATAAATATTAAAATTCAAAATTGAATCTCTTCCCCATCACCCAGTAACAGATATATAGTACCACCACCATATTTTCAGGTTATACCATATCCATATTTCCAGGTTATATATAAACAATGACCTAATACCACATTTCAGATTTTAAACACTACCTGATCCCATCTTACTAAATTGTACCGATTATAGTACTATTTCGTACCTTTCCTGCACTTGTAAACCACCTCTTTATTACAACTTACCAACAACATGGACCCAAAAACAAAATTTCTAAATTTCAGATTCATCCGTTTACCCTAAACCAAATTGTGCTAATATACCGTCCGTTTGTCCGTCCGCCTGTCAATCCGTAGTAGATTGATAAAAGTAGATTGATAAAATTTTACTCAAATGTATACTATGTTTGCAGGACTTTTTTATTGAAAATGGGTCATGTAGGTCCACGTTTTAGTATAGCCCCCATATAACGCTACCTCCCGATATTCGGTATTTTGATGATTTTAGCGACATTATTTACCGGAATTATTTCAAATTTGGTATTTGAAGTTCGTAATAGATATTACAGCCTACGACAGAAAATTGTCTGTGCAGGTCCACGTCTTCGCATAGCCCCCATATAATAGTACCTCCCGATATTCGGTACTTTGTTGATTTTAGCGACATTATTTACCGAAATTATTTCAAATTTGGTATTTGAAGTTCGTAATAGATATTACAGCCTACGACTTCTTCGTATAGCCCCCATATAACGGTACCTCCGAATATTCGTTATTTTGATGATTTTAGCGACACTATTTACCAGAATTGTTTCAAATTTCGCATTTGAAGTTCGTAATGGATACTGCAGCCTATGACAGAAAATTGTCTGTGCAGATGCTCGTCTTCGTATAGCCCCCATATAACAGTACCTCCTGATATTCGATACTTTGTTGATTTTAGTGACATTATTCACCGGAATTATTTCAAATTTGGTATTTGAAGTTCATAATAGATACTACAGTCTATGACAGAAAATTATTGTTGCAGGTCCACCTCTCCATATAGCCCCCATATAAACGTACCTCCCGATATTCGATACTTTGTTGATTTTAGAGACATTATTCACCGGAGTTGTTTCAAATTTGGTATTTGTAGTTCGTAATAGATACTACAGCCTATGACAGAAAATTGTCTGTGCAGGTCCACTTCTTCGTATAGCCCCCATATAACGGTACCTCCGAATATTCGGTATTTTGATGATTTTAGCGACACTATTTACCAGAATTGTTTCAAATTTCGCATTTGAAGTTCGTAATGGATACTGCAGACTATGACAGAAAATTGTCTGTGCAGATGCTCGTCTTCGTATAGCCCCCATATAACGGTACCCCCCCGATATTCGGTATTTTGATGATTTTAGCGACATTATTTTCCGGAATCATTTCAAATTTTGTATTTAAAATTCGTAATGGATACTACAGCCTAAGACAGAAAATTGTCTGTGCAGGTTCTCGTCTTCGAGACCCGATATTCGGTATTTTGATGATTTTAGCGACATTATTTACCGGAATTGTTTAAAATTTGGTATTTGAAGTTCGAAATGGATAATACAGCCTAAGACAGAAAATTGGGTGTGCAGGTCCACGTCTTCGTAGAGCCCCCATATAACGGTACCCCCCGATATTCGGGATTTTGATGATTTTAGCAACATTATTTACCGGAATTATTTCAAATTTTGTATTTGAAGTTCGCAATGGATACTACAGCCTATGACAGAAAATTGTCTGTGCAGATCCACGTTTTATAACCCCATGGTACCACCCTATATTCGGTATTTTTATGATTTTGGCTCATTATAAACATATTTTTGTTTCAAGTTTCGCATATGAATATTGTAATAGCTTGTGACAAAAGTTGCCTATGCAGGTCCACGCTGTCGTATAGACCCTAATATACGGCTAAATTCCGTATTTTTAAGATTTTATTAGAATTTTTAGCGGATTTTATTTTTTTCAAGAATGGTTAAATTTGTACCAAATGGTGGAGGGTATTCAAAGTTCGGCCCGGCCGAACTTACAGTTTTTGTACTTGTTTACTTGTTATCTACTGAATTTCTCACATGAGCTCCCGTTTGATAACCAATTTTCAAAACAAACATTTTGTAGATCAAATTTCACATGGCAAACAAACTATTTTCTATTGTAATTTTCCGCCAATTATTTAAAAATACGCCATAAACACATAAATTTTCTCCACTCTCTCAAGCTCATATCGCTGCAATCTCAATCTCATTAATGTATATAGTGCGTAAGAAGCTGCCACTCCTCCTGCCAATTAAAAGCGAAACATTCACAACTGATGATTAGTTTTTGATTTATTTTCAAACAGCCATGATAACGGGCGCTAGACTTTAGGCCTCCAAAAGAAGACCGTTTTGGTCTTGTGAACGGGCGAGCGAACGAATGAAAGAGTTTGTAACACTTAATGCCAAGATTCGTGTCGATGTCTTTTTTGTTTGGGGGGGACTGAACGTCATTATCTAAATATGTGCGGCTGTCTATCATGATGGGTACGACGAAATCAAACCCAAAACCATACTTCGTGCAAATGTGATATTTATAATGTTGTTGCTGTTTTTTTTTTTTTTTTTTCAAAATTTGTATTGCTAATTAAAGTATTTTAAGGAAAAATAATTATATGTTGCAATATGAGTGCTTGGAAAATACACACAGCTAACATGCATGCCTAGCCTACATGTTCGATACGATAGCAAAAGCCATGCAACATCCTTTCAACACATCGCTTTTGTTTATGAATTTATTTGTACAACCAACAAAAAAGTAGGCGTGTTTTGACGTTTCAAGTAAATTGTCAAGCTTACAAAGAGAGCATCGCCATCGAGCTAGGAAACTTACTTATATGGCCGACTGAAGAGCTCTAGCACAGATCCACTTATGTGTGTCTGATGTCGATGGTGTTTTATTTTTTGTAACACCACTTACAACTCCATCATGTGGAAAATCCAACACCAAACATAGACCAGATGATGATCGTCATCATCGTCATCATCATCCATCTAATCATTGGTGGTGTTTAACGGCTGGAACAACGCCAGCTGCTGCTGCTGTTGTTACGACTTTCACTTTCTGTTGCTTTTCATTTCATCATTGCTGTTGCTTCTTCTTCTTCTTCTACATCTTTTTCGCTAACAATGAGAGTCAAAGTGGCATCAACCAAGCAGCCGACCAACCAACATTGGCAACGTTTGGCCGCAACAACGGCATGTTCACCTTGTAACGAACCACACAAAAACGAGGTAAATGTTGATGATCTGATCTCTGGGTTGAATTTAATCCCATATTGCAACAATACTGGCAGGCTGGCTGGCTGGCCTGTTATGAAATCTGCACAGTTTGTGGAAACAAAGTGAAATAAAACGAGTTAGGGCCGAACTTTGAATACCCTCCACCATTTGGAACAAATTTGGAAATTTTCAAAAAATAAAATCCTTAAAAAATTCTGTTAAAATCTTAAAAATACCGAATATAGCCGTTATATTGGGGTCTATACGACGTGGACCTACATAGGCATTGTTTACCACAAGCCATTACCTTATTAAAATTCGAAATTTGAAATAAACGGTGAATAATATAGCTAAAATCATAAAAATATCGTATATAGGGAGGTAGCGTTATATCGGAGCTGTGCGAAAACCTGAACCAGCATAGACAATTTTCTGTCACAGGCTATAGCATCAATTACGAACTTCAAATATCAAATTTGAAACAATTCTGGTTAGGCTGAAACATCCATTACTTACTTCAAATACAATATTTGAAACAATTCTGGTGAAAAAATGTCAATAAAATCATTAAAATACCGAATATCGGGAGGTACCGTTATATGGGGGCTCTACGAAAACGTGAACCTGCACAGACAATTTTCAGTCATAGGCTATAGTATCCATTTCGAACTTCAAATACCTAATTTGAAGCAATTCCGGTGGATATTGACGCTAAAATCATCATAATGCCGAATATAGGGAGGTATCGTTATATGGAGGCTATACGAAGACGTGGACCTGCACAGAAAATTTTCTGTCATAGGCTGTAGTATCCATTACGAACTTCAAATGCGAAATTTGAAACAATTCCGGAAAATAATGTCGCTAAAATCATCAAAATACCGAATATAGGGAGGTAAAGTTATATGGGGCTATACGAAGACCTGGACCTGCATAGACAATTTTCTTTCACAAACTGTAGTTTCCATTATGAGTTCTAAATACGTAATTTGAAACAATTCCGGTAAATAATGACGCTAAAATCATCAAAATACCGAATATCGGGAAGTATCGTTATATGGGGGCTATACCAAAACGTGGAACTACATGGCCCATTTTCAATACCAAAAATCCTGCAGATATATCATGCATTTGAGTAAAATTTAATCAATCTACTTCAATTCGTTCGGAAGTTAGAGTGATTTCCACAGATGGACAGACGGATAGACGGGCATCGCTAAATCGATATAGAATTTTATGCTGATCAAGAATATATATAGTTACAAACGGAATGGCAAAGTTAATATACCCTCCATTGTATGGTGGAGGGTATAAAAATTCTGAAATTTCATATTTAGATTACTGTTGGTATGTGTGTTTAGGACTTTACGGTGGTTTGAGAATGCGTCCTATATTTGCACGAAAAGTACCAAATAGTACTAAATCTGGTAAGGAAGAGAGCTGAAACCGTGAAATTTTATACTGCGATAACTGATGGTGTCTAGAATTGAGATATGGAACGATTTTGCAAATGAGTACGAAAAGTTACTAATTTTGGATCTAGGATAGAGATATGTTTTTTTATTTATTTATTTATTTTTTTTTTTTTTTTTTTGGGCAAACGTACTAAGTGTTAAGTGTAAGAAGGTGTCTTATTATTGAAATTCCTGCAGATTTCAACATCTTTCAATATTCGCCATGACATTTAAATCCTGATTTCTTAATATTTTTTAAATGGATATTAATTTTTAACCTACTTTGAAATGCATTCAACCGATCTATCAATATTCCGAAATTTCTTTTGTTTATTTTTTTTCTGCGCGGAAAGCTTACAACCTCTCGGCCGTAATTCAATAGTAATAGTAAAAACAACAATTTAAAAAATATAAAAGAACAGTGTGGCTTGTTTTTGCGATTTCTTCATATTGCAACAATAAAAAATATAATTTAAAATAAACGAACAATACTGCGGCAAAACAAAAAAAAGAAATAATCAAACAAAACCACAAGGCCATAAAAAGTAAATAAAGTCATCAAACGTGAAGGCATAAACCTCAAATGTGGCACACAACAGCCTTCACCCAAGATTTCGATATCGGTTTGTTTTCTCACATTAAATAGACTCCTATTCGGCATTGTGGAGCAAGAAAAGAGTCATTGTGCTGTACGCTGCGAATGAATTTTTGCCAGGGTTGCCAGGGTTGATATGCAAAAGTGGAACGGAATAGGTATACAGGGTTAGATGAAAAAACTGCAACCAACTTCAGACTGCTGTCATTTCTAAGCAACTCGTCCGACAGCTGTTAGAATTATTCCAGTGATAGCTCATTATATTGTTTACAAGGGTAGAAAAGCATTTTGAAGAGAATTTTCCAGAAAAAAAAAGTTATTCGTGATGGAATTCAAGCGTGATAGTGAGATTTCTTTATATTTGGCTGGAAAACCACAAATGGCTATCGTTACAACACTCTAACATTTAAATGTGAATAAATCTTTTGTGTCTCGTACCATCGAAGAAAACAGCAACATCAGCAGAAATGGCTCGAAAAGTAAAAAAGCGACTTGATCGAAACTCGCGTCGCAGTGGCCGAAAAATGGCTCGTGAGCTGAACATATCGGCAAATATTAAAAAATAAGCTCGGGGTAAAGCCATTGAAATTGCAAAAGTGCAAGAACTTAGACCGCAACAGAAAGAAAATAGACTCACGAAAGCTAGAGAGTTGCTTCGCTTGGCCGAAAGTCGTGAACTGCCGAGTTTGGTTTTCTCCGATGAGAAAACATTCGTTGTTTGTGAACAAACGAAATGAGGTCAGCTGAAATGTGCACTTTCGGTTGGCCATCAGAACTCAAGCGCCGGCCATTGTGATGGTGTGGGCTGCCATAACAGCCGATGGTCGCTCTTCGCTCGTGTTAATTGACGGTGGCATCAGAATAAATGCCGAATATTTTCGCGAAAATATTCTGGAGGGTGTGTTAAAGCCTTGGGCACGCAAACATTTTGGCCGCAGACCTTGGACTTTCCAACAGGACTCAGCACCATCGCAGTCTGGACGCGCCACCCAAGAATGGCTACGAAATGAGGTTCCTCGCTTCATTTCCAGCGCACAAATCTCCGGATACAATCCGTTGGACTATAGTGTCTGGAGTATTTTGGAAAGCAAGGTTGGCATTAAAAAATATCAAAGTGTCGATCACCTCAAGCAAGCGCTTCGCCGGGAATGGGCTTAAATACCAAATACCAAAATGGACCAAATACAGCATTCGGGCAGCGTGTGACGGCTTCATTGTCCGTTTGAAGGCCATAATTCGTGCCATAGGTGATCAATTCGAACAAATCTAAACTTTTTCTAAAATTTGATGCTATTTCCGACATTTTTTACTTTCATTCAATAAAATTATAAAAAAAATGTAAAAAATATGGCGTTTAACTTTGTTGCAGAATTTTTTATCTCACCCTGTATATATACAAATGTTTAGGCTAATCGATTGGAAAATATGGTAAAAACCATAGCATAACTTATATCAGGGGTTTGGCTTCCCCATAAAATTAATTCGAAACACTAAAAATTGATGAAAGTAAGCGAAAAATAACAAAAACTTAAAAAAAAGCTTGAAATCTGGGTATGCCCTTATGTAGGGACTTACCTAGAAGTGGACCGACATGGCCAATTTTTCAAAGCTCTCTATTAAATGTTGGGAAAGATAACCTTAATTATTGTTGTTCCTTTGTATATTGGAGCCCAAGTTTGCCCTATGAACTCAAAACTCTTTAGATGTTTTGATCTACAAACAACTTGGAATTTTCCAAAATTTTCCAGACTAGCTTTTGGACAGACATCAGTCCGGCCGAACGTTTAATACCCTCCGCCATTATGTAAAAAAACATTTTTAAACAAAAGTATCTGGATTTATCTTTTATTCGCAAATATCAGTGAGATCGGTTGAAGAATGCAGTTAAAGTTTTAAAATAATATAAAATGGGTGGATCTGTTATATGGGGACCTTGGACCAATGTAGACTATGTTTTCACTACAAATACGGAATTTGAAACAAATTCGAAAAAATAAAAAATATCGAATATCTGCAGGTACCATTATATTAGGGCTAAAGAAAAACATGTACTTATTATAGACAATGATATGTCACAGAAGATAAAACCCATTACAAATGGTATATGTCAAATTAAAACAAGTTAAAAAGCAGTAAGTTTGACCGGGCCGAACTTTGAATACTCTCCACCATTTGGAAGGAATTTGGAAATTTTCAAAAAATAAAATCCTTAAAAATTTTAAAAATACCAAATATAGCCATTATATTGGGGTCTATACGACGAGGACCTACATTGAAAATATGGTATATACTGTGGTACCGTTTGTTGTGTGAAGACGTGGACCTGCATAGATAATTTTCTGTCACAGGCTGTAGCATCCATTACGAACTTCAAACACGACATCTAAAACAATTATGGTGGGTTTTGTACCTAAACTCGTCAAAATACCGAATATAGGGAGGTACTGATATATGGGGCCTATACGAAGACCTGGACCTGTATAGACAATTTTCTGTCACAGACTGTAGTTCCCATTATGAACTCAAAATTCGTAATTTGAAACAATTCTGGTGAATAATGACGCACAGAAAATTTTCTGCCTTAGGCTGTAGTATCCATTACGAACTTCAACTACCAAATTTTAAACAATTCCGTTGAATAATGTCGCTAAATTCATCAAAATTCGAACAAATCAGTTCCGTCACTGTACCATTATATTGGCTACATTATTCACCGGAATTACTTCATATTTCGTATTTTAACTTTGTAATGAGTACTGCAGCCTGTGACAGAAAATTGCAGGTCAACGTCTTCGTATAGTAACTCGTTCCAATTTGTGGAGGGTATTCAACGTTCGGCCTGGCCGAACTTACTGTTTTTTCACTTGTTTATGTATATTTTTTTGGGTCAATAGTAGAATTTTATGACAAGTACATTTATGGAATATTTTGACTTTTTTTACGATGCCGTTTAAAGGGAGTTTTTTTAAGCACAAGGAGTTTTTTAACACAATGTGAAATAATGGAACAATCTTCAAACATTAAATTATTCAAATAATTCTGTCGATTAAAATAAGGATTTTATATATTTTTTCAATATTTTATCTGATTTTTTTTTTTTTTTTTGAAAAATGTAATATTTTTCAAACATTAAATTAATCAAATAATTCTATCAATTCAAATAATAATTTTAAATATTTTTTCTGAATTGGAAGTGAATTTTTTGAAAAAAATTCCTATACCTACTAAAAAATTACTCTTTATAAGATAGGCTTATGACTAATTAAATGCAGATTTCAAATTTGAAAATGAGCTTTGTGGTAGGTGCTGAACTGGTCTTAAATATTTTTTTTTGTATATGCCATTGATAACAGTAGCAATATAGGTAACCCTTTTTAGGAAAAAAAACGCCAAGAGTTTGTTCACCGCACACTCATTCTAACCATTGTCTGATATCATATTGTTTGGACTGTTGTTGTTGTTCCAAGCCACGCTGCGGCGTTGTTGGGGCCAGTTGTTAGTTGTGAATGGACTTCAATGTCACGGGTTGTTTGTTTGGGTTTCTTAACTTTGTAGCTGTTGTTGTTTTCATTTTCGTTTGTTTGTAAACTCAATGCAGTCACCAGCTGTTCATATTTTCCCTCTCATTTAATATTCTCTTGCTTCTCTTTCTCTCATTTTTTTTACTTTGCATTTAAGCTTTGTGTCACTCCAAGCTTTGAGTCACTCACTCCACAATTCGATATTACATAATAGTTGTTTAAGCCATGCTTACAGCACACACACAACATTGCAAATCTTGAGATAGCCATTTTTTTGGGTTTGTTTTTAAAGTCGTCACAAACCGGAATACGGAATTACAACTAAATGAAAAAATTCGTAGTAACGCATGCGGATACATAGCGACCGAGATTAGCAGACAAACTTGAATGACGATGATGATGATGGAGATAATAATGTGAATGATAGTAACCGGCAGTTTTATAATTTTGCAATCTCAAACAGCTGTTGCTACCAGCTATGAAATGAATAAGAAATTATCAAGAGAAGTTCAGAGTTCAGTTTATCATATTTTTTTTTTTTTTTTGTTAAAAATAATTGTTTTGCACTTAAAGTTATTACCACGGCCAAAATTATTTTTTTAAACACTATCTAAAAATAGAGCTTTAAGAAAATTACGCCTTGTATAATGACGTGTTTTATATTAATATGGTATAATAATAGTAAAAGTTTTGTAATAACAGTATTTTTTTGTTACGTGCCGATGTATATGTGACTATTATTTATAGGTCATATAGACATAAATTAGAGCATCCAGTTCATTTGGCTTCGGTATTGGATAGATCAAAACTGAACAAGTAATAAAGATGTTAGTTTGGCCGGGCCGAACTTTGTATGCCCTCCACCATTTGGAACGAATTTGGAAAATTTCTAAAAATAAAATCCTAAAAAAAATCTGTTAAAATTTTAAAAATACCGAATATAGCCGTTATAATGGGGTATATACGACGTGGACCTACATAGGCATTGTTTGTCATAAGCCATTACCATATTCAAATTCGAAACTTGAAATAAACGGTGAATAATGCAGCTAAAATCATCATGCTGCACGAAGTCCTGGACCAGCATAGACAATTTTCTGTCATAGGCTGTAGCATTCATTACGAACTTCAAATATGACATCTCAACCAATATCGATTGGTATTGTACCTAACTCAAAATAAGGAATATAGGGAGGTACAGTTATATGGGGGCTATACGAAGGCGTGGACCTGCACAAATAATTTTCTGTCTTAGAATTTAGTATTCATTGTGAACTTCAAATACCAAATTTGACACAATTCCGGAGAATAATGTGGCTAAAATCATTAAAATACCGAATATAGGGAGGTACTGATATATGGGGGCTATACGAAGACCTGGACCTGCACAGACAGTTTTCTGTCTTAGGCTGTAGTATCCATTACGAACTTCAAATAGCAAATTCGAAACAATGCCGGTGAATAATGTCGCTGAAATCATCAAAATACCGAATATCGGGAGATACCGTTATATGGGGGCTATACGAAGATGTGGACTTGCACAGACAATCTTCTGTCTTAGGGTGTAGTATCCATTTCTAACTTCAAATGCCAAATTTGTAAATCTGGTAAATAATGTCGCTAAAATCATCAAAATACCGAATGCCGTTATATGGGGGCTACACGAAAACGTGGACCTACATAGCCCATTTACGAACTTAACCTGCCTACTGGCAAAATAAACATGTGTGCAAAATTTTAGCCTTCTATCTCAATTCGCTCGAAAGATAGCGTGATTGCAAAAGACAGACAAACAGATGGGCTGACAGGCAGACAGACGGACATCACTAAATCGACTTAGAATTTTACGCTGATCAAGAATATATATACTTTTTGGGTCTGACATGAGTTTTTCGAGGAGTTACAAACGCAATGACAAAAATTAATATACCCTCCATAGTTTACCAGGGTGTAAGGCAGGGAATACCTAGGTTTCGGAAAGAGCCACCAATCCTCATCAGTTCCCTTGTTTCCCCTTACGATCTCGTCACTTGTAAACAAACGTTGTTTTTATAAAAACAACAATAAAGGGATAAAACCTGACCATTTTGCAACAACAAAAGAAAATATTTTTATAAAAAATATCTGAATTCAACGTGTGTGTGCTACATGAAAACGTAGACCTAAATTTTCAATTATCGGGAGGTACCGTTATATGGCGGTTATATTAAAACCTGGATGTGGACCGACACAATATAAATTTTTCTGCCAAATTTTGAAGCTCTATGTCAAATAATGTGGGCTTTATCGTGATTTCAACAGACAGAGGGACATACATCGTTAAATCTACTTAGATTTTTATGCTGATTATGAATATGTATACTTTATGGGTTCTACGACGAATATTTAGGGATGTTACCTCCTTTTCAAGGTGGAGGTTATATAAATTTAAATAATATATGAAACCTTGAATATAGGAACATTTATTTTCGATGTATTTTCATTAAAAATTTGTATCAAACTGAACAAATTGTGAAAGGCCTAATACGAACCTTTGAAACGAATTTAAAATTTTAAGGTGGACTTAATGTGGCACGTTATTCTCTATATAGGTCAATATAATTGTACTTCCCGATATTCGAAATTTAGCCACACTTTCAAAGGGAAAAGTTTAAAATTTGGTATTTAGAGTTCATAATTTGTTCTACCACCTGTGGCCGAACTTTGTCTACATAGATACCATTTTTCGTATAGGCCCCATATAATTCGAAATTTTTTCGATTTTAGCCACATTTTCTAATGGAATAACTTAACATTTGATATTTTTTAAATTTGTAATATATTCTACCTCCTGTGTCTATATAGGCCCACATTTTCATATAGCAACCATATAGAGGCACTTCGGTATTTCCACATTTTCTAAGGGAATTATTAGGATTCCGTAATGGGTTCATCTGCTTATACAGAAAATTTCGACAAAATGCAACGTTATTCTATCCAAACCACTATTTTTACAGAATCATTTGAAATTTTGATAGCATGTTCCTAATAACGAGAAAGCTACCTTTCTGGTTCCGCCATGAGAGACTCCATAAAATGGGAAATTCCTATTGTTATTTTTACCAAATGTTGACATTTTTGTCAACAAAGTATCTGAATAGGTGGATCGATGTATGTCATCTTCGAAAGCTGTTATTTTTATACCCTCCACCATAGTGTGGAGAGTATATTAAGTTTGTCATTCCGTTTGTAACACCTCGAAATTTACATTTTGGACTCCACAAAGTATATATATTCTTGATCAGCATAAAATTCTATGTCGATTTATCAATGTCCGACCGTCTATCCGTCTGTGGAAATAACTCTAGCTTCCGAACAAAATGAAGTAGGTTGATAAAATTTTACCCAAATGTGTATTGTGTCTGCAGGATATTTGGTATTGAAAACGGGCCATGCAGGTCCACGTCTTCGAATAGCCCCCATATATCGATACCTTCCGATATGCGGTATTTTGATTAGTTTAGCAACATTATGTACCGGAATTGTTTCAAAATTAATATTTAAAGTTCGTAATAGATACTGCATCCTAAGACAGAAAATGGGCCATGTAGGTATTCTGTATATTGATGATTTTAGCGACATTATTCACCGGAATTGTTTCGAGTTTGGTATTTGATGTTCGTAACGGACGCTACAGCCTATGACAGAAGATGGTCTGTGCAGGTCCACGTCTTCGTGGTACCTCCCGATATTCGGTATTTTGATGATTTTAGGGACATTATTCACCGGAATTGTTTCAAATTTGGTATTTGAAGTTCGCAATGAATATTACAGCCTACGACAGAAAATTTGTCTGTGCAAGTCCACGTCTTCGTATAGCCCCCATATAAGGGTACCTCCCGATATTCGGTATTTTGATGATTTTAGATACATTATTTACCGGAATTGTTTCAAATTTGGTATTTGACGTTCGTAATGGACGCTGCAGCCTATGACAAGAGATTGTCTGTGTATGTCTACGTCTTCGTACCGTCCCATATAAGCGTACCTCCCGATATTCGGTATTTTGATGATTTTAGATACATTATTTACCGGAATTGTTTCAAATTTGGTATTTGAAGTTCGTAATGGACGCTGCAGCCTATGACAAGAGATTGTCTGTGTATGTCTACGTCTTCGTACCGTCCCATATAAGCGTACCTCCCGATATTCTGTATTTTGATGATTTTAGCAACATTATTCACCGGAATTGCTTCAAATTTGGTATTCGAAGTTCGAAATGAATACTACAGTCTAAGACAGGAAATTGTCTGTGCAGGTCCACGTCTTCGTTAAGCCCCCATATACCTCTCGATATTCGGTATTTTGATGACTTTAGCATTTCGCATTTGAATATTGTAATGGCTTGTGACAAAAGTTAGCTATGCAGGTCCATATCGTCGTATTGCCCCTAATATAACAGCTACATTCGGTGTTTCTAAGATTTTAACGGATTTTATTGTTTTTGAGAATTGCAAATTCGTTCCAAATGCTGGAGGTGTTCGAACTTACAGCTTTTTCACTTCTTTTCTTTTCTAAATTTTGAACTTTTTGTCAACAAAGTATCTGAATAAGGGGATTGATTCAATCTTCGAAAGCTGTTATTTTTGTCATCATGTCTTTATAAAAAGCCAGAAAAAAACCTATTATCATCATCATATTTTCGTCATATTAAAATCTTTAATATGCTTTATTGATCACAGCTTAAAATTTTCAAGGTAAATCCAATTATGGCCATCAAAAACCCAATATTTGTTCATGACCTATATAGCTCGCTGTAGGTGCACTTAAAAATAATTTCCTATACTTGAATTGCGTTCAAGTCATAATATTTCCGGTAAAAGCAAGCGCTTCATTGATTGCTTTTATCAAGTGAAGACTTCAACGAAACTGTTGTTAAATCAAGGCTTTAAATATTTTGGCAACCTGCAATTAACATAATTATCTGCACAATGTAAAAGTAAAAAAAAGCGGCAGCAGTGAATTTCTGGAGCGTAACGGCGAATTCGTCAACACGATTTTTTTAGTTATAAAAGCAAAACCGTAATTGGCATTCAGTTTCAATTTCTTGTCATTCGATGGCGTTAATAGCGTTTGCTAATTGTTAATATTTTCCGTTCTTTATTTTCTCTTGCAGAGTCACGCAAACGTTGAAGTGAAACACTTTTTGGAATAGAAACAAGCAAAAGGCAATTGTCACCCAAGGAACAGACGCAAAATGCAGGCGAAATTTTTAATTTTACTTTTTATATTGACTGTATTGGGGCGAGTGGCTTGGGCCCAGTATGGCCGCGGTGAGGCTCATGTAAATCCCGAAGATACCGGCTATACCCCTGCCAATGCGCGAGATCCCAGCAAGACACTCAAACCGGCCATATTGAGAACGGAACTTAGATTTGGTCGAAATTTGGATCCTGAAAAGGTACGAGTGGTCACTGTCAAGTCGGACAAGGGTGATGATGTGGAATTGTTGGTGGGTAAAAATAGTAGACGGGCTCGTGTGGGACAAACACAAAGTTTCTTTGTACGCTCCTCGGATGTACGCAAGCCCGAGCAGCTGAGATCAGCCAAGAAGTCGAGTAATCCCGAGGACCTGTTGTTGGCCCATTCACCGGCTTTACTAAAGCAGCAGGAATTATCCAATGAAGCCAAAGCCTACCAGCAGCGTAAAGAAGATGCGGAAGCTCGCTTAAAACAATTGGAGCAGTTAAAGCTTATCAAGGCCCAAAGTTGGAGGCAACAGGAAGATATGGTAAATCCATGGTCCTCTAGACCCAGGGCAGCAAGACGTATACGTTTTGAGGATGATACCCCAAATCACACTTTTCAGAATATGGAAAATAGATATTTTCCGCAGCAACAACAACAACAGCAACAATTTTATCAGGCTAGGTCCAACACTCGTCCCTATAGCTATGGAACCCTTGAGAGACCTCATAATTTCTCTTTTCCATCGGAAAAGTCCGTCATTACCTATCAAACTTATCGCCAGGAACAACAACAACCCCAATGGCAACCCATGGAAGTTCGCAATGGCAATTATAGGCAAGCAACCGTTTCCTATACCCCCGAGAGGTCCTACAGCCAACAATCGTCGCCTCGAGACAATTTTGAGCGTAATTCCCGTCATGTGCCTTCAGCTGGTGGCAATGAAAATAATTTCCACGAAGAAAACCGTCAACATAAAGTACCTGTAAATCTGATTACGAAAAAGAATTATGCTCCCGCCAAGAGAACCCATATCCGGGTGCCAGCACCCATTGTTGTTACCTCTTCCACAGCGGTACAGCAAAGTTCGGCGCCTTTACAACAGCCAATGAAACAACAGGAACAATCTCGCCCCCAGCCACCACAGCAACCACAAATTCAATACGATTTTGTGCCCCAGCCAGCGAGACAGCAACAACAACAACCACAACAACAAAAACTACAAAAAAGAGAGCAATATAGTTCCGTACCCCAGGGCCATGCCACCTCGTCAGCCTCTCTGACATTCATAGAATCCGATGAGCCCCCCACCAAGTCCTTTACCCGCTCACCCCAAACATCGGCCACAACTACAGTTGTCGATGGACCCGCAGTCACCGTTATCGAAGGTATACGAGTACCCGATGCTCCCGAAGATAAAGTAAAAACCTGGCGCAATGCTCGAGTGCTCAACAATCAATTGGTGCCATACCCAGAGGGTTATACGCCGCCCAAGGTACAAATTCAAACGTTCGACAGATAGACACAACAATTTAATAGGGCCAGCATGAGAAGTGTCCACACAAAAAAAAATCTTGTCCTTTAGAATTTATTGAAAATTTTTAACTAACACCAGCACATTTTACGCACAAACCGTATGTGTGTATATGTGCCTTCGCTGCGGGAACATGAACTTTTTTTTCAATATTTATTTATTGCCGTTTTCATTGTCCCCATCAATCCAATTAGAATTTATTTAAGCTATTGTTATTTATTTATAAAAAGTTATTTTGCAATTTTGTTTATTTTTAAAAAAAAGTTACTATGTAATTTAAGAATTTAGTTAGTTATAACAAAAAAATAAATAAATAAAATATAAATATTTTATTTTTAGCTTATTTTGAGCAAAGCAAAGGTAAGTTCCCTAGATCCTTATCATTTACCACCTCCATATCTTCACCATAGACACCAATAGTGACATCTATATCAAATTCAGGATTTTACCTTAATTCCTTCACCCAATACCAAAATTTAGTACTTTTCGTACAATTATAGTACATACCCCAATCATACACTCCCACAGAAGTCCCCATTCCAAATATTACGATTCCACCCCTGTTGTTCCGCCAAAATACAAATTGTACATTTTTTTTTTTTTGGAAAATTGAGGTACATATAAGTACGAGTTTCCAAAACTACCATACTCCGACAGCAATCAAACTTAGTACTATTTAATACTTTTCGCACAATTGTAGTATACATATCCAAAACCACCTCCATATTAAAATTCCAAATACCAAAAGAGACCTCAATATCAAATTTCAGGATTCCAGCTATATGTATTCACTCAAGATTTGTTCGAATTGCTCATCTTTGGCAAGAATTATAGCCTTCAAACGGCCAATGATACAGTCACACGCTGCCCGAATGTTGCTCTGTGGTATTTTGGCCCATTCCCGGCGAAGCGCTTGCTTGAGGTGATCGACATTTTGGTATATTTTAGTGCCAACCTTGCTTTCCAAAATACTACAGACACAATAGTCCAACGGATTGGTATCTGGAGATTTTGGTGGCCATTGTGCACTGGAAGTGAAGCGAGGAACCTCATTTTGTAACCATTTTTGGGTGGCGCGTTCTGAGTGCTATGGTGGTGAGTCCTGTTGCAATGACCAAGGTCTGCGGTCAAAATGTTTGCGTGCCCAAGGTTTTAATATACCCTCCAGAATATTTTCGCTATAATATTCGGAATTTATTCTGATGCCACGTTCGATTAATACGAGCGGAGAGCGATCATCAGCTGTTATGGCGGCCCAGACCATCACCATGGCCGGCGCTTGAGTACTAGTTTCAAACCGAAGGTGCACATTTTCAGCTGCCTCTTTGGCAAGTAAACACTATCATTTTGGTTGTTTACAAACTGGTGGACAATGATTTTTTTTCTCATCGGAGAAAACCAAATTCCGCAGTTCACCACTTTTGGCCAAGCGAAGCAACTCTTTAGCACTTTTGAGCCTATGTTCTCTCTGTTACGGTGTAAGTTCTTGCAATTTTTGGACTTTCAACGGCTTTTCACCGAGCTCATTTTTCAATTTTTATCGAATGGAATATTGCGATATGTTCAGCTCACGATCCATTTTTCGGCCACTACGACGCGGATTTCGATAAAGTAGCTTCTTCACTTTTCTATTCATTTCTGCTGATGTTGATGTTTTCTCCCGTCCACTTCCTTGACGTTGGGCTACGCTGTATCACGGTAACGAGCGATGGTACGAGATAGAAAAGATTTATTCACAATATAATGAGCTGTTACTGGAATAATTTTAACAGCTGTCGGACGAGTGGTTAGGAAATGACAGCTGTCTTAAGTTAGTTTGCAGTTTTTTTTATCTCACCCTGTATTCACTTAATACCAAATTTAGTACCATTTAGTGCATTTCTTAAAAATGTAGTAAACATTTCTATAACCACCTCCATATCTTAACCACAGACTCCAACAGTGACATCTATATGAAATTTCGGGATCCAGCGCTATTCATTAACCCAATGCCAAATTTAGGACCATTTAGTACATTTCGAATAATTATAGCACACATTTCCAAAACCACCTCCATATCTTAATCACAGACCCCAACAGTGACATCTATATCAAATTTCAGTTCAATTCCTTCACCTAATACGAAATTTGGTACCATTTAGTACTTTTCGTACGATTAAAGGACACATTTAGTATCATTTAGGCCATTTCGTACAGATATAGTACACATTTCTAACACCCCCTCCTCATCTAACCCTAGACACCATATCAAATTCAGGATTCACCTCAATTCCATCACCTAATACCAAATTTAGTACTTTTCGTACAATTATAGTGTCCATTTCCAAAAACCACCTACATATCTCAATTCCCGATACCAACAGAGACCTCAATGTCAAATTTTGGGCTTCCAGCTCAATCTCTATTTACCTAATACCAAATTTAGTTCTATTTAGTACTTTTTCGTAAAATTGTAGTACACATTTCCAAAATCAGTACCACTCTGGATACCAATCCGACTATTGTGTCTGGGGTATTTTGGAAAGCAAAAAAAAGCTAAAAAATACCAAAGTGTCGATCACCTCAAGCAAGCGCTTCGCCGGGAATGGGCCAAAATACCGCAGAGCAACATTCAGGCAGCGTGTGACAGTTTCATTAGCCGTTTGAACGCCATAATTCCAACAATCCAATTCTTACTTATCTAATCTTATTCTAAAATTTGATGCTATTTCCGACATTTTTGCTTTCATTCAATAAAATTTAAAAAAAATGTAAAAATTATAGCGCTTGACTTTGTTGCAGTTCTTTTTTCTCACGACCCATTATTACGAATTTCCAAAACTACCTGCATATCCCAATCCTACACTCCGACATTAATATTATTTTTAATTTTCAGGAAACCAGCTCTATTGGTTCACCCAAATCCAAAGTGTGCCAAATTTAGTACCATCCTATACTCCATCAGTAGTCTTAGGTCAAAATATCAGGACTCCAGCCTTATGGGTACAACAATATCCAAATTGTACCAAATTTAGTACATATGAGTACAAATTTTCAAAACTACCTACATATCAGGATTTAATACCATTTAGTACACCACTTTTCAGAAACTACCTACATACCTCAGTCCTACAATGCAATAGTAATCTTATTTCCAAATATCAGGATTCCAATCCTACCGGTTGACCCAAAGTTTCAATTGTACCAAATTTTCAAATTCAAATTTCAAAAACTCCCTATATACCTAAGATCTAGAATGCAATAGTAATCTTATTTCCAAGTATCAGAAATCCAATCCTACCGATTGACCCAAAGTTTCAATTGTACCAAATGTTGTACCATTTAGTACACATAAGTACGAGTTTCAAAAAACTCCCTACATACCCCAGTCCTAGAATGCAATAGTAATCTTATTTTTAAATTCCAGAATTTCAGCTATATTGATTCACCCAAATCGAAATTGTACCAAATTTAGTACCATTTAGTACACATAAGCAAAAAAATTCGAAAACTTTATACATATCCCAATCCTACACTCCGCTAGTGATATTCATTTCAAATTTCAGGATTTCAGCTTCAACCGTTCCTCCAAATTCAAAGTGGACTAAATTTAGTACGATTTAGTTATTTTCGTATTAACGAGTACACACTTCCAAATCTACCACCTTATATAGATTTTACTCCACAACCTTAATTACCATTCCAAATTTGATTACCATTTTTTAGCTCTAACCGTCCACATAATACGAAATTTTTTCAATATAGTACATTTTAGAACTTTTCGTACACTTATAGCGCGAATTTCCAAAAACCCCTTGGTACATCTATCATACACTCCATCAGTGACCCTAATTCCAAATTTAAGAGTTCAAACTCCACTGCTTCCTCAAATACAAAGGGTACCGTATTTAGTACCTTTTAATACTTTTCGTACCGCTTTAGTACGCATTTCTAAAAAGCCAGCCTTATTTGACCCCTAAAGGGTCAAAGAGTACCGTATTTAGTACCTTTTAATACTTTTCGTACCGCTTTAGTACGCATTTCTAAAAAGCCAGCCTTATCTGACCCTTCGGACCAAAAGTGACCCTCAGGCAAAATTTAAAGATTCTAGCCTCAGCCGTTTCGTCTGGGCGTTGATGAATCTTTAAATCAGTCAGTCAATTATTTTACCATTTTTATTATATAGATATAGATTTATAGATAGACTTAGATTATGGCGGGTTAAATAATAATATTTACAAAGTTACAAACATAATGACAACAAACTCATTTCATAACAAACTAATTACAACATGGCAACACTGACATTTATTTTAGTTTAGTTCTTTTCTTATTTCGGTCGGTTGTGGTCTATATTGTGCGTGTCCGGGTCTTGTGAATTGTTTTCGGTAGTTTGGTAAATGAATACTTGTGTTTTGTTAATAAAATATAAATTTAACGCGTTAATTAAATTAAATTCATAAAAAAAATCCGTAAATATTGTCAAAATTGTCATAAATTTGTGCAAAAATTATTCTTGTGTATCGTCTTCTTCTCACGAGAGAGTGAATTGCATTTTTGCTTTGTTGTGTCTATGCCGGTAGCAAAGTGTAAACAAACGTCGACGTCAACGTTCGGGATATTTTGCTGTCGCTGTGAAATTAAGTGTTGTTGTGATTAGTTGTGTATAGGAATGTCAAACGTGTAATTTGAAGGTGAGTAACACGATTTTCTTTGTGAATCTTATCTCTGATAGGGCGAGAGCCATGTCTTCTAAAACTATTATTATTATTATCTATGAAGAGACATCCATTGTGTAGGACTTTGCACTTAAAATCTTCGTATTGCATTTTTAAAAGAAAAATCAGTTTTGTGGGACTGATAAGCTAAATAAGAATATTATTTTCTTTAAATTAAGAAAATTATTTCTTTTTAAAGCAAAGGTTTATGAAACACGTCTAAACATGAAGTGCTCCCTCCCAGACCCGTGAAGCTTGTCGTAATTGCGGCGAAATTTGACATACGTCTGTGATCTCCTGGGGGTTTTATTTTTGCATCTTTCTTTTATATTTTGATTCTAAATTTGTCATGATTTTTTGTTTTTCGCGCTTTTGAGCACAAGGTAGAGCTTAAAGACCCTGACACTCGAAAGTCGTCTAGCGTAACTCCCTGTGTCCTGTGTAGGTTCCTTTGCTGTCATCTCCACTGTTTTATCCAGCGCAGATATCTGAAGACCCTGTTACACAATTCTTATACCCTCCACCATAGTATGGAGGGTATATTAAGTCGGTCATTCGGTATCACCACGAAACATACACTTTGGACCCCAACATAAAATTCTATGTCGATTTAGCGATGTCCGTCCGTCTGTCCGTCTGTGGCAAACACTCTAGCTTCGAAATGAACGAAATGAAGTAGGTTGATACGATTTTACTCAAATGTATATAATGTCTGCAGGACTTTTGGTTTTGAAAATGGGCCATGTAGGTCTACGTTTTGGTATAGTCGCCATATAACAGTACCTTTCGATATTCGGTACTTTGATGATTTTAACGACATTATTCACCGGGAATGTTTCAAATTTGGTATTTGAAGTTCGTAATGGATACTACAGCCTATGACAGAGAGTTATCTATGCAGGTCCACCTTTTGATGTAGCCCTCATACAATAGTACCTCTCTATATTCGGTATTTTCAAGATTTTAGTTACATTATTTACCGATTTTTTTTCAAATTTCGCATTTGAATATTGTAAAGGCTTATGACAAAAGTTGGCTATGTAGGTCCACGTCTTCGTATACATACGGCTACGTTCCGTATTTTTAAAATTTGAACGGAATTTTAAACGTCTTTTATTTTTTGAAATTGCCAAATTTGTTCCAAATGGTGGAGGGTATTCAAAGTTCGTCCGGCCAAATTTACAGCTTTTTTTTTTCAAGTTAGATCGTACCGATATATTGGGATCGCTGCAGGTATTTATTCCTCACAACGTTTTTAGCAATATATTACCCATAATTGGTACCTTGAGGACCACAGGATAGTTAAGCCTGACAATTTTTTAAATGCCCCTGTGGACATTTAAAAACCGTCTCATTATTCTACACTGCTCAAAAATATATTCTTCACATAGTATTGATTGATTATTTTCATGAATTGCAAACGGAATCACAAACTTATCTTATGTACCGTACTGTACAGGGAAAACAGAGTCATATCTGAATAATTAAACATGGCAACACTAACATTGATTCCAGTTTAGTTCTCTCCTTACTTCTGTCGGTTGTTGTTTATTTTGTGCGTGTCCGCGTTTTGTGAATTATTTTCGGTAGTTTGTTAAATTAGAATATGTCTTTAGTTAATAAAATACAAATTATATTCGCTAATTAAATGAAATTCAAAGGATATTCTATAAAATTGTAAAAAAATTGCCATAAATTTGTGCTAAAGTTATTCTTGTGTATCATCGTCTCCTTCTCATGAGAGAGTGAATTGCATTTTTCCTTTGATGCCTCTCTGCCGGTAACAAAATGTAAACAAACGTCGACGTCAACGTTCGGGATATTTCGCTGTCGCTGTGGACTCCACAGCGTGGAGTGTTGTTGTGACTGTGTATAGGAATGTGAGCAGTGAAATTTTAAGGTGAGTAACATAATTTGTTTTTGTGAGTCTTGCCTAATAGGACTACCCTGCAAGCATTTGGATGTGAGTTTTTAACTCCATCACCTAATATTACACTACTTTGTCGCTTCCTGCTTGTGAAACGTCGATAGTTGGTCGATTTGCAATAACAATTCTATTGCCCCACTACAGTTAACTAATTTTCATCTCCAATAGTAACTTTTTTGGCACTTCCCGTAGATTAAAGAGCGATTGTTTTGTTTTACTCCCATAAGGGAGAACAAAATTAAACGAGTTCAGTTTGTCGGAGATCGGGATTGGTGCACGAGTGAAAAAAAAACTATTAAATGAAAAAATATATTTAAATTATTAAGTGAAAAAATTGTGCCTTTTTTCAGCATTTTTTAGTGTATGTGTTCAAAAAATTTTTTAAAAATTAAAAAACAAGTGATACACAAAAATAAAAAAATTAATATTAATTAGTGAAAAATAAAATTTAATATTGTGTTAATAACTGAGTTTTACTTATGCTTTTTGTATGCGTTTTACTTATTGTTTAATTACGCTTGAAATTATATTAAAAAAGTTATACAAATAATAATTTTATTTTCAAGACTTCCAGCTCTTTTTTACTTTCTGAAGGCATTGCATATCGCATACAAATCAATAAAGTCACCAACAGTCGATGAAAACCCACGCCCTCAATCAATTAAAGATTCGAGCTTTAACCAAAAAGGTAAACCGTTTGGGAAGAAATGAACCACGCTCTCGTTACTTCCTTAAATTACCTTTATTGTAACGACTGAACGTTACTAAGTCGTCAATTTCATCTGCCACTAAAAAGTCAATGTTAAGAAGTAACTAGTGCGTGGTTCATTTCTTCCCGAACGGTTTAACTTTTTGGTTAAAGATTCGAGATCGCCGGCGAGGGTTTTCATCGCCTGTTGGTGACTTTTTAGTTATGTCAGCGACAAAAAATGCTTGCTGGGTACTGTCATATCTTGCAATATCTGTCCTATTCTTTCTGTATTTGTATGGGAAGTCTAACTATAAAATGTATGCATGCAGATATTTTAATAAGAAAGCAAAAACATCATTGATAATGTAAAATTCATATTTAAAAGGAAAGCATTGTAGTATTTTGTCGAAAGCTTCGAAATTTTACTCAAATGTATATTATGTCTGCAGGAATTTTGGTATTGAAAATGGGTCAAGTAGGTCTACGTTTTGGAATATGTACCTCCATATTTTCGGTATTTTGGTGATTTAAGCGATATTATTCACCGGGAATGTTTCAAACTTGGTATTTGAAGTTCGTAATGGATACTACAGCCTGTGATAGGAAATTGTCTTTGCAGATCCGCATCATCGTATATCCCCCATATAACGGTACATCCCGATATTTGGTATTTTGATGATATTAACGCATTATTAACCGAAATTGTTTCAAATTTGGTATTTGAAGTTCGTAATGGATACTACAGCCTGTGATAGGAAATTTTCTTTGTATAAGCCCTATATAGTGGAACCTTCCGATATTCGGTATTTTGATGATTTTAGCGGCATTATTCACCGGAATTGTTTCAAATTTGGCATTTGGTGTTCGTAATTTATTCTACAGCCTATGACAGAAAATTGTATGTGCAGGTCCACATCTTCGTATAGCTCCCATATAACGGTACCTCCCTTTATTCGTATTTTAATGATTTTAGCTATATTTTTCACCGGAATTGTTTCAAATTTATTATTTGATGTTCATAATGGATGCTGCCGTCTATGACAAAAAATTGTCTGTGCTAGGTCCACGTCTTCGTATAGCCCCCATATAACGGTACCTCCCGGTAATCGGTGTTTTGATGATTTTAGCGACATTATTCACCGAAATTGTTTGAAATTTGGTATTGGAGTTCGCAATGAATACTACAGCCTATGATCAAAACTTGTCTATGCAGGTCCACGTTTTCGTAAAACCCCCACATAATAGTACCTCCCTATATTAATGCTTTTAGCTGTATTATTCACCGATTTTTTTTTTTTCAAGTTTCGCATTTGAATATTGTAATATATTGCAGGTCCACGTCGTCATTTAGACCCTAATATGACGACAACATTTGGTCTTTTTAAGATTTTAACAGAATTTTGAAAGGATTTTATTTTTTGAATATTGCCAAATTCGTTCCAAATAATGGAGGGTATTCAAAGATCAGCTCAGCCAAACTTACAGCTTTTTTACTTTTTTTTTTTTTTGTGGAACATTGGTGAACATTTTTTTGATATACGGTGAAAATCGAGATTTCTTATCTCAGGTAACTTTGTGTAAAATTTCATAAAGAATATTTTAGTCTTTGAGGTCATCCCTCCAAAAAATACTTTGTAAGAGATTTTTGCATAAAATCACTTAAAGTACAGCTTTAAACCTAAAATGCGTTTTTAATATATGTATAGTGAATTCCTGACGTTTAGATAAGATTTTGACGGGTTTTAGGAGCTACAGTAGAGTTTTATGACAAATAATGTTGTAGAATATTTTGACTTCTTATGATCGCATTTAAAAATGATATTAGCTCGAAAATTTCAAAAAATGTGGAGAAAAGAAAAACTTGTTGAAAAATATATTTCGAGTGTGTACCAAATTTATTGAAGAAAAAATTTGATATATCGTATCCCATTTTGTAAATTTTGACATTAAAAAGGTCAATTTTTCATAGAAATCAAATTTGGTTTTCTTTTGGCGGATAAATGAAAAAAACCTAATAAAGATGGGAGATTTTTAAAATATTATTTGAGGTTAGCTTAAGGTTCGCAAGAAGTTATGGAGTTAAAATTTCGGGTGTTATTTAACATTTTGCATTCGCAGTGTGTAGAAATCATTACTACCAGAGATAACGCTAAAATAGCCCACTATATTCCAAATTACGACTTTTTTATATAAATCCTCCATCAAATGAAACCCCAATTTATAGATATATAAATTCCTTATAGTAAAATATATTTTGTTCGATATTCAAGTTTCACAAAGTTCTTAACTTATTAACTTATTTTTTTTTTGCTTGGTGGCAACCAATTTAAAGCTTCATAAACTGATTAACTGTCATTATTTTAAAATCTTTGGCATTCAGTCGAACGCATTCCTTTGCCTCAAATTCCAGATGTAGAACACAACTCGATGAAGTCATCATAAAACCATTTTTCGAAAATTTATAATGTTTAATGTCGGGGTGTTTTTCCAATATTAATTCTATGTAGACAAATATTGCCGGATATTTGGCGTTCAGTGTCAGACTGTAGCTGTTCATTTTGACATTGACTTGGGAACTGCAGAAAACATTGGAAATGAGAATCTGTAAAAAGAAAGAATTTTATTTTATCTTAGTTTCGAAGGGAATGAAATTTGTTGTTGAAAGGCTTACTTGTATCTGAGGATCTTTGATAGCCTGAACACTGCTAAACGAGGCAGGGAAATAAAATGTACGGGCCAATGCCATGTTATTTCGTTGCAGCACAAATTCTACAAAGCTGTTGTAGTTGGTAAACTCTCCCTGAAAGATGTCATCGACGGGTATTACCTTGTCGTAGTGAACGCCATTTGGTACCTGGAATGGAGAAAGGATGTATAATTTACTAGTAAATTCCCGCTATTTCGTGTGCGAAATAATGAATTTATGTTAAGAAATTTTTTTACCCCAAATAAAATTTTTTGAATAATTATCTTCCCCAAATACCAAATCTAATACCATTCAGACCTTTTTTGGTGCAGGGTGAGATAACTTTTGGCAAGAATTATGGCCTTCAAACGGCCAATGAAACTGTCACACGCTGCCCACATGTTGCTCCGCGGTATTTTGGCCCATTTCCGGCGAAGAGCTTGCTTGAGGTGATCGACACTTTGGTATTTTTTAGTGCCAACCTTGCTTTTCAAAATACTTCAGACACAATAGTCTAACGGATTGGTATCCGGAGATTTTGGTAGCCATTGTGCGCTGAAAATGAAGGAACCTCCCTTTGTAATCATCCTTGGGTGGCGCGTGCTGAGTCCTGTTGGAGTGTCCAAGGTCTGCGGCCAAAATGTTTGCGTGCCCAAGGCTTTAATACACTCTCCACAATATTTTTGCGATAATATTCGGCATTTATTTTGATGCCACGGTCTATTACTACGGGCGTAGAGCGACCATCGTCTGTTATGGCGGCCCACACCACACCATCACCATGGCCGGCGCTTGAATTTTGGTGGCCAACCGAAGGTGCACATTTTTAGCTGACCTCTTTGGCTAGTAAACACGATCATTTTGTTTGTTTACAAACTGCTGGACAACGAATGTTTTCTCATCGGAGAAATGCAAATTCGGCAGTTAACCACTTTCGGTCAAGCGAATCAAATCTTTAGCTCTTTTGAGCCTATTTTCTTTCTGTTGCTGTGTAAGTGCTTGCACTTTTTGGAATTTCAATGGCCTTACCCCGAGCCCGTTTTTCAACGAACCATTTTTCGGCGACGCAGGTTTATATCAAGTCGCTACTTTACTTTTCGAACCATTTCTGCTGATGTTCTTGTTTCTTCCGTCCACTTCCTTTACGACTATTTAGTACTCTTTAGATACTAAGAATTCCCAAATCATCTCTCAAACAAATTTCAAGAACTATTCGACTTATAGCAAATTTAGTACCATTTAGTACTTCTCGTATAATTGTAGAACGTATTTCCAAAACCACCTCATGTTTTGAGTTTTTACCTATACCTGTTCTCAGTTCTCCCAAAAATTTGAATTGTACCAAATTTAGTACACATAAGTAAGAATTTCCGAAACTACCTACGTACCTCAGTCCTAAATGCAATACTAATCGGTTCGCCCAAATCGAAATTGTACCAAATTTAGTACCAATTCCAAATTTCAGGATTCCACCCCTATCGGTTCGCTCAAATACATATTGTAGCAAATATGGTACTATTAAGTAAATATCCCAATCCTACATTTCAACAGTCATCCTAATTCCAATTTTAAGGATTCTAGCCCTATCGGTTCGCACAAATCCAATTTGTACTAAATCTGGTACGAATTTCCAAATTTACCACCCCAATCCTACACTCAAAATTTCCGAAACTGCCTCCATACCTCAAGAAATGTTATTTTCAAATTGCAGAATTCCAGCTCTATCGCTTGACCACAATTCCAAGTTGTACAATTTTTAGTACCATTTAGTACACCGAAGTACAAATTTTCAAAAATACCTTCACATCCCAATCCTACACTCCGACGGTAATCTTATTTCCAATTTTCAGGATACCAGGTTCATTGATTCACCCAAATCCAAATTGTACCAAATTTAGTATCATTTAGTACACATAAATACGAATTTCGAAAGCTTCCAAATCCATTAAGTACTACTTTCCAGAACTTTCTACATTCCATAATCTTATAATGCAATATTAATATTATTTTCATGGACTTCAGGACTCCGACTCGATCGGTTCTCCCAAAATTTAAATTGTACCACAGTTAGTACAATTTAGTATACATTAGTACGAATTTCCAAAAAAATACCTAAATTTCTCAGTCCTAAAAGTCCGCTATTGGATCTATTTCTAAAATTCAGAATTTCTACTCTATCGGTTCACCCAAATCGAAATTGTACCAAATTTAGTACAATTTAGTACTTTTCGTGCACATAAATAAAAATTTCGAAAACTTCCCCTGTATTCCAGTCCAACACTCCGCCAGTAATTTTAATTTCAAATTTCAGCATTCCAGCTACATCCGTTCCTGCAAATTCAAATTGTACTAAATTTAGTAGCGTTTAGTACTTTTCGTATACATGAGTTCGCACACAAAACTACCTCCTTACATCGACCCTAATCATCAACCTAGATTTCTTTTCCAGATTTCAAGTTTTTAACCCTAACCATTCACATGATGCGAAATGGTACCAAATATAGTACATTTTAGTAATTTCCGTACGCTCCGTACATCTATCATACTCTTTATCAGTGACCTCATTTTAAATTTCTAGCTCTTCGTCCTCAAATACGAAGGGTACCATATTTAGTACATTTTAATACATTTCGTGCCGTTCTAGTACGAATTTAAAAAAAACCTAACCTTATGTGACCCGTTCGAACCAAGAGTGACCCTCACTCAAAATTTCAAGATGCTAGCTTCAACCGTTTCGTCTGGGCGTTGATGAATCGTTAAGTCAGTCAGGGATGGATCTTTAGTATCTCTGCATTAATTGGTTTAAAGGTGGCGACACATAAGAGGATTTTTATAGACATGAGAAGATTATGTTTAGCAGGACTCAATTATGGAAAGAACTGAAATTTCTAGCCCAAATTTTCGCTACTAAATATTTTATTTTTAATTTTTTTACCAATTTGTCGTATATCCTGAGTTTAAGAATTCGTAGAAATTGAAACACCTTACCATCGTTACAGGCCATGTTGTCGTATTCTTTGGAAACAGTTGAGACCATTTGTAAATATTCATTGAGACCTGCAGGCCGTCGGTATTTATTTCGAATAGATCGCATATCAGAGAGACATTCAGGGATCGAATTTTACTCTCATACAAGGCGGTTATGGCAATGGGCGCCAGAAATTCCTTAGACCAATAGTGCAGCAGCTAAAAAAATAAAATGAATTTAATTTAAAAAAGTAAATAAAGCAAGTAAAAAAACTGTGAGTTCGGCTTGGCCGAACTTTGAATACCCTCCACCATTTGCACAAGCTATTACAATATTCAAATGCGGAACTTGAAAAAAAAATTATTTACAATGTAGGTAAAATCATCAAAATACCGAATATAAGTAGGTAACATGGGGGTTATAAAACGTGGACCTGCACAGACAATTTTCTGTCATAGGCTGTGGTATCCATTACGAACTTCAAATGCGAGATTTGAGACAATTCTGGTAAAAAATGTCGCTTAAATCATTAAAATACCGAATATCGGGAGGTACTGTTATATGGGGGCTATACGAAGACGTGGGCCTGCACAGACAATTTTCTGTCATAGGCTATAGTATTCATTATGAAATTCAAATTTGAAATAGTTCTGGTAAATAATGTCTCAAAAATCATTAAAATACCCAATATCGGGTTATATGGGGGCTATACGAAGATGTGGACCTACATGGCTCATTTTCTGTCTTAGGATGTAGCATCCATTACGAACTTCAAATACCAAAATTGAAACAATTCCGGTAAATAATGTCGCTAAAATCATAAAAATACCGAAAATCGGGTGGTACCGTCATATGGGGGCTATACGAAGACGTGGACCTACATGGCCCATTTTTTGTCTTAAGCCGTAGTATTTATTAAAAACTTTAAATACTAATTTTGATTTTGAAATTCCGTTAAATAATGTCGCTAAAATTATCAAAATACAGAATATCGGTAGATACCGGTATATGGGGGCTATACGAAGACGTAGACCTTCACAAACAATTTTCTGTCATAGGCCGTAGTATTCATTACGAACTTCAAATACCAAATTTGAAACAATTCGGGTGAATAATGTCGCTAAAATCATTAAAATACCGATTATCGGGAGGTACCGTTATATGAGGGCTATACGACTTATGTGGACTATGTGGACTTACATGGCCCATTTTCAATACCAAAAGTCCTGCATACATAATACACATTTGAGTAAAATTTTATCAACCCACTTCATTTCGTTCGGAAGCTAGAGTGATTTTCACAGACAGACAGACGGACGGACCTGGATAAATCGACATAGAATTTTATGCTGATCAAGGGGTCTAAATGTATATTTCGAGGTGTTACAAACGGAATAACAAAGATAATATACCCTCCATACTGTGGTGGAGAGTATAAAAATCTGAACACACCTTATAATTTCCATAGTAATCAATGGCTGACCATGACGGCGCAACCCAGACATCATTCAGCTGCCAATACAATGCACCCATTGTTCGATGTTCGGTATCGCGTAGACTGCGATACAACTCTGTTTCGGTTTTCGTGGCCATAGCCTGTGAGATTTGACTAAAATATACCAAAGCCTCCAAATAATTGGCATCCTCTGGCAGCGGCAGAGGAAAATGAATTCGCACCAAAGGTGTTATGGCCATCATGCCCAGTGGATGATGTTGACGATGTTCTATTAAATCGGCAAGATTATCCTCCGGACCCAGTGTGCGCTGCCATGTCTGCAAGGAGGGTAAACTTTGAAACCCGTATTCCGATGCAAATCTAGGGCGGGGATATATGGAGGGATTCCAACCATCCTTGAAAATGTCATAGAAATGGACTAAAAGAAAAGAGAATTAATAAGGGGAAAAATTCATTATTTTTGTTATTAATATTATTTTTCTTCCGAACTCACCATCTCCATAATTGGGATCTTGAGGATTTGCCGATATATAATTATCTCTCGCCGATTCTTTGCCATTGGATGGTGACGAGACCAAAGGCAATGGTCGTGTTGCATGTTCCAATGCCTTTAGTTCATGTATTACCGTAGCTATATACAATTGCCGATATTCAGTCTTAAAACGTTCCTCCACTGTGCCATACCAATTTTGTGCAATGGCCACCTCATTTTCATTATTTGTCGCAAATATCGCAATACTTGGATGATGGGCAATACGTTGAGCATTTTGTATAACCTCTTTACGTACGGAGGCCAAAAATGAATCTGTAACGGGATACATGGCACACGCAAACATCATATCCTGCCATATCATTATGCCCAACGAATCGGCCATTTCATAGAAATATTCGGACTCATAGATGCCACCACCCCAAACGCGTATCATATTTTGGTGAGTGTCCTTGGCTGCTTGCAGGAGGTGTTTAACTAAAAAATGGAAAATACATATACAGGGTGAGATGAAAAATGCCACTCGTCCGACAGCTGTTAAAATTAAAAAACATGGACAGACGCACGGATGGATTGACATCCATAAATCGACTCAGAATTTTATTCTATGCAGATCATCAAAAGGAAATATAGGTATAACTCGCTTGCTTGGTTTTTATTCGTTTATAGTTGTTTCTGCTGCAGCTACCTAATAACCGCTAACGATTATTTTGTACAGTACATTTTGTATAACGCCTAAAAGTATGCTCTAGTTGCAGTCTTATTGTTATGGGTGATGTGTTATAAAGTAGAGATGTTGATGGTTTATTCAAAATGACATACGCCAAACTTTAAGATGTTACCTCACACGACACTGTGGTGCAGGGTATTTTTATACCCTCCACCTTGGAAAGGAGGGCATATTAACTTTGTCATTCCGTTTGTATCATGTCTAAATATTCGTCGTAGACCCCATAATGTATATATATTCATAATCAGCATAAAATTCGATTAAAATATGTCCGTCTGTCTGTTGAAATCACGATACCGGCCACATTATTTAACGTAGAGCGTGAAAATTAAACGGAATAATTTGTATTGTGCCTAGGATGGTTGGTTTGAAAATGAGGTATATCCGTCCACGTTTTGGTATAGTCCCCATATAACGGTACCTCCCGATATTCGGATTTGTCTGAGTAATGGTATTTGTAGGTCATAATGGGTCCTAGTTCGTGTGGCGAAACATTGTATGTATAGGTCCACACTTTGGTATATCTCCCGATATTCGGTATTTTGATGGTTTTTGTCACATTTTTTCACGGATTTGTCTAAAAATTGGAATTTGTTGGTCATAATAGGTTCTAGCTCCGTTGGCGAAACATTGTACGTATATATAGCGGTACCTCCCGATATTCGGTATTTTGATGATTTTTGCCACATTTTCCCACGAATGTGTCTAAAAATCGGTATTTGTGGGTCATAATTGGTTCTAATGTTTCCATTACCCTAAGGTGGACGATATTAAAAGTTCGGCCCAGCCGAACTTAATGTTTTTTACTTGTTTTTGTGTGCATTTTTTTCTAAAATTCAGAAAGAAAATAAGTCGAGTTCTGTGAAAATTGCTATAGTTCCGATATATACAGGGTGGGATGAAAAAACTGCAACCAACCTCAGACTGTTGTCACTTCTAAGCCACTCGTCCGACAGCTGTTAAAATTATTTCAATGACAGCTCATTATATTGTTTACTAGCGTACAAAAGCATTTTGGTGAGAATTTTCCAGAAAAAAGTCAGTCGTGATGGATTTCAAGCGTGATGGTGTGATTTCTTTCTATTCGGCTGGAAAACCACAAGTGGCTATCGTTAGAGCACTCCAGCATTTAAATGTGAATAAATCTCTTATCATCGTACCATGTCTCGGTAGCGTAGCCCGACGTTAAGGAAGTGGATGGGAGAAAACAGCAACATTAGCAGAAATGGTTCGAAGAGTAAAGGAGCGACTTGATTGAAACCCACGTCGCAGTGGCCGAAAAATGGCTCATGAGTTGAACATACCGCAATATTCCATTCGGCAAATATTGAAAAATGAGCTCGAGGTAAAGCCATTGAAATTCCAAAAAGTGCAAGAACTTACACCGCAACGGAAAGAAAATGGACTCAAAAGAGCTAAAGAGTTGCTTCGCTTGGTCGAAAGTGGTGAACTGCCGAATTTGGTTTTCTCCGATGAGAAAACATTCGTTGTCAAGCACTTTGTAAACAAACAAAATGTTCGTGTTTACTTGGTCAGAAGAGGTCAGCTGAAAATGTGCACTTTCGGTTGGCCAACATAACTCAAGCGCCGGCCATGGTGATGATAGCAGCCGATGGTTTCTCTCCGCTCGTATTAATCAGAATAAATGCCGAATATTATCACGAAAATATTCTGGAGGGTGTACTAAAGGCTGGGGCACGCCAACATTTTGGCCGCAGACCTTGGTCATTCCAACAGGACTCAGCACCATTGCACTCAACACGAGCCACCCAAGAATGGTTACAAAATGAGGTACCTCGCTTCATTTCCAGCGCACAATGGCCACCAAAATATCCGGATACCAACCCGTTGGACTATTGTGTCTGGAGTATTTTGGAAAGCAAGGTTGGCTCTAAAAACCAAATACCAAAGTGTCGATCACCTCAAGCAAGCGCTTTGCCGGGAATGGGCCAAAATACCGCAGAGCAACATTCGGGCAGCGTGTGACGGTTTCATTGGCCGTTTGAAGTCCATAATTCGTCCCAAAGTTCACCAATTCAAACAAGACTAAACTTATTCTAAAATTTGATGCTATTTCCGACATTTCTTGCTTTCATTCAATAAAATTTAAAAAAAAAAATGTAAAAATTATGGTGTTGGCGTATTAGTAAGGTAAACCGTTTGGGAAGAAATGAACCACGCTCTCGTTACTTCCTTAAATTACCTTTATTGTAACGACTGAACGTTACTAAGTCGTCAATTTCATCTGCCACTAAAAAGTCAATGTTAAGAAGTAACTAGTGCGTGGTTCATTTCTTCCCGAACGGTTTAACTTTTTGGTTAAAGATTCGAGATCGCCGGCGAGGGTTTTCATCGCCTGTTGGTGACTTTTTAGTTATGTCAGCGACAAAAAATGCTTGCTGGGTACTGTCATATCTTGCAATATCTGTCCTATTCTTTCTGTATTTGTATGGGAAGTCTAACTATAAAATGTATGCATGCAGATATTTTAATAAGAAAGCAAAAACATCATTGATAATGTAAAATTCATATTTAAAAGGAAAGCATTGTAGTATTTTGTCGAAAGCTTCGAAATTTTACTCAAATGTATATTATGTCTGCAGGAATTTTGGTATTGAAAATGGGTCAAGTAGGTCTACGTTTTGGAATATGTACCTCCATATTTTCGGTATTTTGGTGATTTAAGCGATATTATTCACCGGGAATGTTTCAAACTTGGTATTTGAAGTTCGTAATGGATACTACAGCCTGTGATAGGAAATTGTCTTTGCAGATCCGCATCATCGTATATCCCCCATATAACGGTACATCCCGATATTTGGTATTTTGATGATATTAACGCATTATTAACCGAAATTGTTTCAAATTTGGTATTTGAAGTTCGTAATGGATACTACAGCCTGTGATAGGAAATTTTCTTTGTATAAGCCCTATATAGTGGAACCTTCCGATATTCGGTATTTTGATGATTTTAGCGGCATTATTCACCGGAATTGTTTCAAATTTGGCATTTGGTGTTCGTAATTTATTCTACAGCCTATGACAGAAAATTGTATGTGCAGGTCCACATCTTCGTATAGCTCCCATATAACGGTACCTCCCTTTATTCGTATTTTAATGATTTTAGCTATATTTTTCACCGGAATTGTTTCAAATTTATTATTTGATGTTCATAATGGATGCTGCCGTCTATGACAAAAAATTGTCTGTGCTAGGTCCACGTCTTCGTATAGCCCCCATATAACGGTACCTCCCGGTAATCGGTGTTTTGATGATTTTAGCGACATTATTCACCGAAATTGTTTGAAATTTGGTATTGGAGTTCGCAATGAATACTACAGCCTATGATCAAAACTTGTCTATGCAGGTCCACGTTTTCGTAAAACCCCCACATAATAGTACCTCCCTATATTAATGCTTTTAGCTGTATTATTCACCGATTTTTTTTTTTTCAAGTTTCGCATTTGAATATTGTAATATATTGCAGGTCCACGTCGTCATTTAGACCCTAATATGACGACAACATTTGGTCTTTTTAAGATTTTAACAGAATTTTGAAAGGATTTTATTTTTTGAATATTGCCAAATTCGTTCCAAATAATGGAGGGTATTCAAAGATCAGCTCAGCCAAACTTACAGCTTTTTTACTTTTTTTTTTTTTTGTGGAACATTGGTGAACATTTTTTTGATATACGGTGAAAATCGAGATTTCTTATCTCAGGTAACTTTGTGTAAAATTTCATAAAGAATATTTTAGTCTTTGAGGTCATCCCTCCAAAAAATACTTTGTAAGAGATTTTTGCATAAAATCACTTAAAGTACAGCTTTAAACCTAAAATGCGTTTTTAATATATGTATAGTGAATTCCTGACGTTTAGATAAGATTTTGACGGGTTTTAGGAGCTACAGTAGAGTTTTATGACAAATAATGTTGTAGAATATTTTGACTTCTTATGATCGCATTTAAAAATGATATTAGCTCGAAAATTTCAAAAAATGTGGAGAAAAGAAAAACTTGTTGAAAAATATATTTCGAGTGTGTACCAAATTTATTGAAGAAAAAATTTGATATATCGTATCCCATTTTGTAAATTTTGACATTAAAAAGGTCAATTTTTCATAGAAATCAAATTTGGTTTTCTTTTGGCGGATAAATGAAAAAAACCTAATAAAGATGGGAGATTTTTAAAATATTATTTGAGGTTAGCTTAAGGTTCGCAAGAAGTTATGGAGTTAAAATTTCGGGTGTTATTTAACATTTTGCATTCGCAGTGTGTAGAAATCATTACTACCAGAGATAACGCTAAAATAGCCCACTATATTCCAAATTACGACTTTTTTATATAAATCCTCCATCAAATGAAACCCCAATTTATAGATATATAAATTCCTTATAGTAAAATATATTTTGTTCGATATTCAAGTTTCACAAAGTTCTTAACTTATTAACTTATTTTTTTTTTGCTTGGTGGCAACCAATTTAAAGCTTCATAAACTGATTAACTGTCATTATTTTAAAATCTTTGGCATTCAGTCGAACGCATTCCTTTGCCTCAAATTCCAGATGTAGAACACAACTCGATGAAGTCATCATAAAACCATTTTTCGAAAATTTATAATGTTTAATGTCGGGGTGTTTTTCCAATATTAATTCTATGTAGACAAATATTGCCGGATATTTGGCGTTCAGTGTCAGACTGTAGCTGTTCATTTTGACATTGACTTGGGAACTGCAGAAAACATTGGAAATGAGAATCTGTAAAAAGAAAGAATTTTATTTTATCTTAGTTTCGAAGGGAATGAAATTTGTTGTTGAAAGGCTTACTTGTATCTGAGGATCTTTGATAGCCTGAACACTGCTAAACGAGGCAGGGAAATAAAATGTACGGGCCAATGCCATGTTATTTCGTTGCAGCACAAATTCTACAAAGCTGTTGTAGTTGGTAAACTCTCCCTGAAAGATGTCATCGACGGGTATTACCTTGTCGTAGTGAACGCCATTTGGTACCTGGAATGGAGAAAGGATGTATAATTTACTAGTAAATTCCCGCTATTTCGTGTGCGAAATAATGAATTTATGTTAAGAAATTTTTTTACCCCAAATAAAATTTTTTGAATAATTATCTTCCCCAAATACCAAATCTAATACCATTCAGACCTTTTTTGGTGCAGGGTGAGATAACTTTTGGCAAGAATTATGGCCTTCAAACGGCCAATGAAACTGTCACACGCTGCCCACATGTTGCTCCGCGGTATTTTGGCCCATTTCCGGCGAAGAGCTTGCTTGAGGTGATCGACACTTTGGTATTTTTTAGTGCCAACCTTGCTTTTCAAAATACTTCAGACACAATAGTCTAACGGATTGGTATCCGGAGATTTTGGTAGCCATTGTGCGCTGAAAATGAAGGAACCTCCCTTTGTAATCATCCTTGGGTGGCGCGTGCTGAGTCCTGTTGGAGTGTCCAAGGTCTGCGGCCAAAATGTTTGCGTGCCCAAGGCTTTAATACACTCTCCACAATATTTTTGCGATAATATTCGGCATTTATTTTGATGCCACGGTCTATTACTACGGGCGTAGAGCGACCATCGTCTGTTATGGCGGCCCACACCACACCATCACCATGGCCGGCGCTTGAATTTTGGTGGCCAACCGAAGGTGCACATTTTTAGCTGACCTCTTTGGCTAGTAAACACGATCATTTTGTTTGTTTACAAACTGCTGGACAACGAATGTTTTCTCATCGGAGAAATGCAAATTCGGCAGTTAACCACTTTCGGTCAAGCGAATCAAATCTTTAGCTCTTTTGAGCCTATTTTCTTTCTGTTGCTGTGTAAGTGCTTGCACTTTTTGGAATTTCAATGGCCTTACCCCGAGCCCGTTTTTCAACGAACCATTTTTCGGCGACGCAGGTTTATATCAAGTCGCTACTTTACTTTTCGAACCATTTCTGCTGATGTTCTTGTTTCTTCCGTCCACTTCCTTTACGACTATTTAGTACTCTTTAGATACTAAGAATTCCCAAATCATCTCTCAAACAAATTTCAAGAACTATTCGACTTATAGCAAATTTAGTACCATTTAGTACTTCTCGTATAATTGTAGAACGTATTTCCAAAACCACCTCATGTTTTGAGTTTTTACCTATACCTGTTCTCAGTTCTCCCAAAAATTTGAATTGTACCAAATTTAGTACACATAAGTAAGAATTTCCGAAACTACCTACGTACCTCAGTCCTAAATGCAATACTAATCGGTTCGCCCAAATCGAAATTGTACCAAATTTAGTACCAATTCCAAATTTCAGGATTCCACCCCTATCGGTTCGCTCAAATACATATTGTAGCAAATATGGTACTATTAAGTAAATATCCCAATCCTACATTTCAACAGTCATCCTAATTCCAATTTTAAGGATTCTAGCCCTATCGGTTCGCACAAATCCAATTTGTACTAAATCTGGTACGAATTTCCAAATTTACCACCCCAATCCTACACTCAAAATTTCCGAAACTGCCTCCATACCTCAAGAAATGTTATTTTCAAATTGCAGAATTCCAGCTCTATCGCTTGACCACAATTCCAAGTTGTACAATTTTTAGTACCATTTAGTACACCGAAGTACAAATTTTCAAAAATACCTTCACATCCCAATCCTACACTCCGACGGTAATCTTATTTCCAATTTTCAGGATACCAGGTTCATTGATTCACCCAAATCCAAATTGTACCAAATTTAGTATCATTTAGTACACATAAATACGAATTTCGAAAGCTTCCAAATCCATTAAGTACTACTTTCCAGAACTTTCTACATTCCATAATCTTATAATGCAATATTAATATTATTTTCATGGACTTCAGGACTCCGACTCGATCGGTTCTCCCAAAATTTAAATTGTACCACAGTTAGTACAATTTAGTATACATTAGTACGAATTTCCAAAAAAATACCTAAATTTCTCAGTCCTAAAAGTCCGCTATTGGATCTATTTCTAAAATTCAGAATTTCTACTCTATCGGTTCACCCAAATCGAAATTGTACCAAATTTAGTACAATTTAGTACTTTTCGTGCACATAAATAAAAATTTCGAAAACTTCCCCTGTATTCCAGTCCAACACTCCGCCAGTAATTTTAATTTCAAATTTCAGCATTCCAGCTACATCCGTTCCTGCAAATTCAAATTGTACTAAATTTAGTAGCGTTTAGTACTTTTCGTATACATGAGTTCGCACACAAAACTACCTCCTTACATCGACCCTAATCATCAACCTAGATTTCTTTTCCAGATTTCAAGTTTTTAACCCTAACCATTCACATGATGCGAAATGGTACCAAATATAGTACATTTTAGTAATTTCCGTACGCTCCGTACATCTATCATACTCTTTATCAGTGACCTCATTTTAAATTTCTAGCTCTTCGTCCTCAAATACGAAGGGTACCATATTTAGTACATTTTAATACATTTCGTGCCGTTCTAGTACGAATTTAAAAAAAACCTAACCTTATGTGACCCGTTCGAACCAAGAGTGACCCTCACTCAAAATTTCAAGATGCTAGCTTCAACCGTTTCGTCTGGGCGTTGATGAATCGTTAAGTCAGTCAGGGATGGATCTTTAGTATCTCTGCATTAATTGGTTTAAAGGTGGCGACACATAAGAGGATTTTTATAGACATGAGAAGATTATGTTTAGCAGGACTCAATTATGGAAAGAACTGAAATTTCTAGCCCAAATTTTCGCTACTAAATATTTTATTTTTAATTTTTTTACCAATTTGTCGTATATCCTGAGTTTAAGAATTCGTAGAAATTGAAACACCTTACCATCGTTACAGGCCATGTTGTCGTATTCTTTGGAAACAGTTGAGACCATTTGTAAATATTCATTGAGACCTGCAGGCCGTCGGTATTTATTTCGAATAGATCGCATATCAGAGAGACATTCAGGGATCGAATTTTACTCTCATACAAGGCGGTTATGGCAATGGGCGCCAGAAATTCCTTAGACCAATAGTGCAGCAGCTAAAAAAATAAAATGAATTTAATTTAAAAAAGTAAATAAAGCAAGTAAAAAAACTGTGAGTTCGGCTTGGCCGAACTTTGAATACCCTCCACCATTTGCACAAGCTATTACAATATTCAAATGCGGAACTTGAAAAAAAAATTATTTACAATGTAGGTAAAATCATCAAAATACCGAATATAAGTAGGTAACATGGGGGTTATAAAACGTGGACCTGCACAGACAATTTTCTGTCATAGGCTGTGGTATCCATTACGAACTTCAAATGCGAGATTTGAGACAATTCTGGTAAAAAATGTCGCTTAAATCATTAAAATACCGAATATCGGGAGGTACTGTTATATGGGGGCTATACGAAGACGTGGGCCTGCACAGACAATTTTCTGTCATAGGCTATAGTATTCATTATGAAATTCAAATTTGAAATAGTTCTGGTAAATAATGTCTCAAAAATCATTAAAATACCCAATATCGGGTTATATGGGGGCTATACGAAGATGTGGACCTACATGGCTCATTTTCTGTCTTAGGATGTAGCATCCATTACGAACTTCAAATACCAAAATTGAAACAATTCCGGTAAATAATGTCGCTAAAATCATAAAAATACCGAAAATCGGGTGGTACCGTCATATGGGGGCTATACGAAGACGTGGACCTACATGGCCCATTTTTTGTCTTAAGCCGTAGTATTTATTAAAAACTTTAAATACTAATTTTGATTTTGAAATTCCGTTAAATAATGTCGCTAAAATTATCAAAATACAGAATATCGGTAGATACCGGTATATGGGGGCTATACGAAGACGTAGACCTTCACAAACAATTTTCTGTCATAGGCCGTAGTATTCATTACGAACTTCAAATACCAAATTTGAAACAATTCGGGTGAATAATGTCGCTAAAATCATTAAAATACCGATTATCGGGAGGTACCGTTATATGAGGGCTATACGACTTATGTGGACTATGTGGACTTACATGGCCCATTTTCAATACCAAAAGTCCTGCATACATAATACACATTTGAGTAAAATTTTATCAACCCACTTCATTTCGTTCGGAAGCTAGAGTGATTTTCACAGACAGACAGACGGACGGACCTGGATAAATCGACATAGAATTTTATGCTGATCAAGGGGTCTAAATGTATATTTCGAGGTGTTACAAACGGAATAACAAAGATAATATACCCTCCATACTGTGGTGGAGAGTATAAAAATCTGAACACACCTTATAATTTCCATAGTAATCAATGGCTGACCATGACGGCGCAACCCAGACATCATTCAGCTGCCAATACAATGCACCCATTGTTCGATGTTCGGTATCGCGTAGACTGCGATACAACTCTGTTTCGGTTTTCGTGGCCATAGCCTGTGAGATTTGACTAAAATATACCAAAGCCTCCAAATAATTGGCATCCTCTGGCAGCGGCAGAGGAAAATGAATTCGCACCAAAGGTGTTATGGCCATCATGCCCAGTGGATGATGTTGACGATGTTCTATTAAATCGGCAAGATTATCCTCCGGACCCAGTGTGCGCTGCCATGTCTGCAAGGAGGGTAAACTTTGAAACCCGTATTCCGATGCAAATCTAGGGCGGGGATATATGGAGGGATTCCAACCATCCTTGAAAATGTCATAGAAATGGACTAAAAGAAAAGAGAATTAATAAGGGGAAAAATTCATTATTTTTGTTATTAATATTATTTTTCTTCCGAACTCACCATCTCCATAATTGGGATCTTGAGGATTTGCCGATATATAATTATCTCTCGCCGATTCTTTGCCATTGGATGGTGACGAGACCAAAGGCAATGGTCGTGTTGCATGTTCCAATGCCTTTAGTTCATGTATTACCGTAGCTATATACAATTGCCGATATTCAGTCTTAAAACGTTCCTCCACTGTGCCATACCAATTTTGTGCAATGGCCACCTCATTTTCATTATTTGTCGCAAATATCGCAATACTTGGATGATGGGCAATACGTTGAGCATTTTGTATAACCTCTTTACGTACGGAGGCCAAAAATGAATCTGTAACGGGATACATGGCACACGCAAACATCATATCCTGCCATATCATTATGCCCAACGAATCGGCCATTTCATAGAAATATTCGGACTCATAGATGCCACCACCCCAAACGCGTATCATATTTTGGTGAGTGTCCTTGGCTGCTTGCAGGAGGTGTTTAACTAAAAAATGGAAAATACATATACAGGGTGAGATGAAAAATGCCACTCGTCCGACAGCTGTTAAAATTAAAAAACATGGACAGACGCACGGATGGATTGACATCCATAAATCGACTCAGAATTTTATTCTATGCAGATCATCAAAAGGAAATATAGGTATAACTCGCTTGCTTGGTTTTTATTCGTTTATAGTTGTTTCTGCTGCAGCTACCTAATAACCGCTAACGATTATTTTGTACAGTACATTTTGTATAACGCCTAAAAGTATGCTCTAGTTGCAGTCTTATTGTTATGGGTGATGTGTTATAAAGTAGAGATGTTGATGGTTTATTCAAAATGACATACGCCAAACTTTAAGATGTTACCTCACACGACACTGTGGTGCAGGGTATTTTTATACCCTCCACCTTGGAAAGGAGGGCATATTAACTTTGTCATTCCGTTTGTATCATGTCTAAATATTCGTCGTAGACCCCATAATGTATATATATTCATAATCAGCATAAAATTCGATTAAAATATGTCCGTCTGTCTGTTGAAATCACGATACCGGCCACATTATTTAACGTAGAGCGTGAAAATTAAACGGAATAATTTGTATTGTGCCTAGGATGGTTGGTTTGAAAATGAGGTATATCCGTCCACGTTTTGGTATAGTCCCCATATAACGGTACCTCCCGATATTCGGATTTGTCTGAGTAATGGTATTTGTAGGTCATAATGGGTCCTAGTTCGTGTGGCGAAACATTGTATGTATAGGTCCACACTTTGGTATATCTCCCGATATTCGGTATTTTGATGGTTTTTGTCACATTTTTTCACGGATTTGTCTAAAAATTGGAATTTGTTGGTCATAATAGGTTCTAGCTCCGTTGGCGAAACATTGTACGTATATATAGCGGTACCTCCCGATATTCGGTATTTTGATGATTTTTGCCACATTTTCCCACGAATGTGTCTAAAAATCGGTATTTGTGGGTCATAATTGGTTCTAATGTTTCCATTACCCTAAGGTGGACGATATTAAAAGTTCGGCCCAGCCGAACTTAATGTTTTTTACTTGTTTTTGTGTGCATTTTTTTCTAAAATTCAGAAAGAAAATAAGTCGAGTTCTGTGAAAATTGCTATAGTTCCGATATATACAGGGTGGGATGAAAAAACTGCAACCAACCTCAGACTGTTGTCACTTCTAAGCCACTCGTCCGACAGCTGTTAAAATTATTTCAATGACAGCTCATTATATTGTTTACTAGCGTACAAAAGCATTTTGGTGAGAATTTTCCAGAAAAAAGTCAGTCGTGATGGATTTCAAGCGTGATGGTGTGATTTCTTTCTATTCGGCTGGAAAACCACAAGTGGCTATCGTTAGAGCACTCCAGCATTTAAATGTGAATAAATCTCTTATCATCGTACCATGTCTCGGTAGCGTAGCCCGACGTTAAGGAAGTGGATGGGAGAAAACAGCAACATTAGCAGAAATGGTTCGAAGAGTAAAGGAGCGACTTGATTGAAACCCACGTCGCAGTGGCCGAAAAATGGCTCATGAGTTGAACATACCGCAATATTCCATTCGGCAAATATTGAAAAATGAGCTCGAGGTAAAGCCATTGAAATTCCAAAAAGTGCAAGAACTTACACCGCAACGGAAAGAAAATGGACTCAAAAGAGCTAAAGAGTTGCTTCGCTTGGTCGAAAGTGGTGAACTGCCGAATTTGGTTTTCTCCGATGAGAAAACATTCGTTGTCAAGCACTTTGTAAACAAACAAAATGTTCGTGTTTACTTGGTCAGAAGAGGTCAGCTGAAAATGTGCACTTTCGGTTGGCCAACATAACTCAAGCGCCGGCCATGGTGATGATAGCAGCCGATGGTTTCTCTCCGCTCGTATTAATCAGAATAAATGCCGAATATTATCACGAAAATATTCTGGAGGGTGTACTAAAGGCTGGGGCACGCCAACATTTTGGCCGCAGACCTTGGTCATTCCAACAGGACTCAGCACCATTGCACTCAACACGAGCCACCCAAGAATGGTTACAAAATGAGGTACCTCGCTTCATTTCCAGCGCACAATGGCCACCAAAATATCCGGATACCAACCCGTTGGACTATTGTGTCTGGAGTATTTTGGAAAGCAAGGTTGGCTCTAAAAACCAAATACCAAAGTGTCGATCACCTCAAGCAAGCGCTTTGCCGGGAATGGGCCGAAATACCGCAGAGCAACATTCGGGCAGCGTGTGACGGTTTCATTGGCCGTTTGAAGTCCATAATTCGTCCCAAAGTTCACCAATTCAAACAAGACTAAACTTATTCTAAAATTTGATGCTATTTCCGACATTTCTTGCTTTCATTCAATAAAATTTAAAAAAAAAAATGTAAAAATTATGGTGTTGGCGTATTAGTGGTAAGGGTATTATGTCTTTGTGCATTTGTTTGTAACATGGAGAAGGAAGCGAGATAGACACATAGTTACTTTTGAGGATCTCCATAGAATCACCTTCTGAGTTGATTTATGCATGTCAGTCTGTCCATGTATTTTTTTGTGAACAAAATGCATGTCGCATTTTTTATCCGATTGAAATGAAATTTTCCAAACAACATTTGTTTGGCCCAAGGACGAACCCTATTGAAATTGGAGATAATCGGTGAAAATTTAGATATATCTTCGTCCGCTTTGCCTTTTATTGTGTAATATCAGCCCGTATAGTATGGAATTTTGCACATACAACCAAATTAGGCCTGAATAATAAGTATGCCAAAATTTGATCGAAATCGGTTCAGATATAGCTATAGCTCCCATATATATTGTTCATCCGATTTGCTTTTTTTTGTCCTCCGCAGCCGTAATATGCACTCTGTAACAACAATATTTGGGGAAATATAGTAAATACAGCTCAGAAATACATTTGCGAAATTTTATCGAAATCTGTTCAGATTTGGATATATCTCCCATATATAACTTCGTCCGATTTAGATTTTATTGTATACCAAACGTCTAATATTTGTCCAAATGGGATGGAGTTTGGCACTTACGATCGAATTGAGTCTAGATGCTAGTATGTAAAATTTGGTGAAGATCGATTTAGATATAGCTATAGCTCCCATATATATTGTTCATCCGATTTGTTGTATTTGTTACCCACAGCCGTAATATGCACTCCGTAACAACGATATTCAGGAAAATATATGAAATACAGCTCAGAAATATTTTTGCCAAATTTTATCAAAATCGGTTCAGATTTGTATATAGCTCCCATATACATCTTTACCAAATTTCAAATTAATTTTCACCAAATGGGCAATACAATTCCGAATTAAAAAGATACAAATGCTTCGGCATATTTAGTCCTTTGAACTTTAAATTATAATTATAATCCTCGCGTGTATGTTTGAATTCTCCCATAAAAAAAAATTTTAATTGTTATGTGGAGCTCATCTAAATTAGCAAAGTGGTGTAGGGTATCATAAAGTCGGCCCGCCCAACTTTAGGACTTTCTTTACTGGTTTTTTATCTCACCCTGTAATTTAGTACCAAGTTTGAATCAGATCGATGGGAGAGGAGTACTCCAATTATTGTGTAGACGAAAATATTTCACCAGATTGACTCTAAGTCCTACATCGAATTGCTTTTGCAGTGATATGGGATGTAAAATCGTTATTTCTTTGAAGCTTATTTTAGCCGTATAAAACAATGCATACCCTCTGCATCCCTTAGGTTTAAGAAATGAACATTCAGATTTAAAATGCAGCAGTGCACTGAAATACAAATTCTCAAATGCCAACCTGAACAGGTGCCATAAAGAATTGATTTGTTCAGCAAGAACAAAAATGCAGGTAATCCTCCGAAATTGTGTCACACCAAAGTTATAAGGGCCGAAAAAATATTTAAGTTTTGAACATTTCCCCCCCCCTATAACCCTATCGCATCGTCGTTATTATTTCAAACTTATTTCGGGATTACATCGTTGATTTCGTCATTAATCAAATAAGGCTCCGCCTATAAATAATGCAATTTGATGACAATTTAATTCAATTCGTTTTCATTGAAAATGTGACAAGTGTTTTGGCCATAAAACTTCACTCGTAACAAGGTTCTGATAACACAATACGCTCCCCTCTTGCACAAATGTTTGCGTATAAATGAATAATAATACAAATACATTTGATTATGTTACGTGTGTTTTTTTAAGACCTTGCACTTGCCGGTTCTTTTTTCTGCACCACAAAATATAGATCTAACTGTCATAAATATTGACATATGTTGTTGTTAATTACTTACTTCTTGTTTTATCGCGACTAAATTCCGGCAATATATGACTTGGTATATAGTTGCTGCCTTTCATGAAGATCTCCTTGTCATTGACTTTGAAGAGAAACGTATTGCCGCTACCTAAAAGAGAATAGAAGTAGGAGTAGAAATAGAAAAAATGAAATGGTTAAGTTTACAAAAAAGAAAGAAGATAAGAAAATGTTATACTATTCTGAGATATCGGTAAATATCGTATATTATTTGTATGCCACAATAAAGTACAATATAACATTACTGTGGCATAAAACATTTATCAATTGAATTTTAATTAATTAAATGTTTATAATCTATATTAATAGCAGAGTAAGGTAATAGACTGAGTGACTGACTGACTTAACGATTCATCAATGCCCAGACGAGACGGCTGAAGCTAGAATCTTAAAATTTTGGGTGAGGGTCACTCTTGGTCCGATGGGGTCAGGTAAGGCTGGATTTTTGGAAATTCGTTCTAGAACGGTACGAAAAGGTAGTGAAAGGTACTAAATACAGTGTCCATTGTATTGGAGGAAGCAGTAGAGCCAGAACTCTTAAATTGAGAATGAGGGTCACTGATGGAGTGTATGATAGATGTACCAAAGGGGTCTTGAAAATTCGTATTATAAGTGTACGAAAAGTACTAAAATTTGATACCATTTCGTATCATATGAAAGGTTAGATCTAAAAAATTTATATTTGGAATGGGAATGGGAATCAAGGTTGAGGAGAAGAATCAATGTAAGGAGGTAGTTTTAAAAATGCGACCTCATGTACACGAAAAGTACTAAACGGTACTAAATTTAGTACATTTTGAATTTGGAGGAACGGATGGAGCTGGAATCCTGAAATTTGCGAATCCTGTAGGATTTGAATATAAAGATAGTTTTGAAATGTGCACCTATGTGCACGAAAAGTACTTTGGTGCAATTAAGATTGCGCAAACCGATAGAGCTGGAATTCTGTAATGCATTCTAGGACAGAGGAATGTAGGTAGTTTTGGAAATTCGTACTTATGTGCACAAAATAGTAATTTTGTAAAATGTCAATTTTGGGAGAACCAATAGAGTTGGAATGCTGAAATGAGAATTATTGGACTATGTGACGTAGGTAGTTATGAAAATTAGTATTTAAATGTACTAAATTGTTCTACATTTGGATTTGTGTGAACCAATACAGCTGGAATTCTAAAAATTGGAATTAAAATTACTGTTGGAGTGTAGGATTAAGTTAGGTAGGAACCTATGGAAATTCGTACTTATATGTACTAAATGGTCCTAAATTTGATACACATTGGAATTGTGATGAATCGATGGAGCTGGAATTCTCAAATTTGGAATGAGAGTCGCTGATATAGTGCAGGATAGATACGCCAATGGGTTATTGGAAATTCGAACTTTAAAATTAAGAAAAGTTCTATAATATTTCTAAACTTCTAAAATGGTACCATTTGGTATAATGTGAACGGATAAACCTAACAACTTAAAATTTTGTATGGGAATTAAGGTAGGAAATGAAGGTGGTTTGGGAAATGCGTACCAAGTGTGCGAAAATTGTATTGTAATTGTAAATTGTATTAATTGTACTAAATTGTACAAAATTTGGAATAGTTTGGTTTAAGTTTAACGGATCAAGCTGGCATTGTAAAATTGTGTATTTAATGCAGTTTTGTGATAGTAGCATATTTGGTGCAACTTGCTATTTTGTAAAAAGGTGAAAGCGTCGCTGTTCATGTGTGACCTGGACATATGGAGGTGATTTCGAATTTTACGAAAAGCACTGAAGGGTACTAAATTTGGTATTGGGTGAAGGGATAGAGCTGAAATCCCGAACTTTGATATTGAGGGTCTGTTGGTATCTGGGATTGAGATATGGAGGTCGATTTGGAAATGTGAACTTTAATTGCACGAAAAGTACTAAATGGAACTGTATTTGGTATTTGGGGAGGTTTGTGAAACGCGTACCATATCCGTACAAAAATTACTAAAAAGTATTATATTTGGTATTCGGTGAAGAAATAGAGCTGAAACCTTGAAATTTGATATTTGCTGGTGTTTGAGGCTAAAATATGAGGGTGATTTTGGATATGCGTACTGTAATGGTACGAAAAGTACTGACTGGTAATAAATTGGGTATTGGGTGGAGGAATAGACCTGGAATCTCTAAATTTGATGTTGAGGTCATTGTTTGTATGTGAGATTGAAAAATGCAGGTCGTTTTGGATATGTGTACTATAACTGTAGGAAAAGTATTAAGTGGTACTAAATTAGGTATGGGTTGAAGTGGTAAAAAAAAAATTCTGAATTTTGATATAAAGATTACAGATGGTATATGTGTGTCGGTGGTGTGAAAATGCGCCCTATATTTATAGGAAAAGTACTAAATAGTACAAACAGTTGGTAATGCGTGAAGGGGTAGAGCTAAATTTGATATTTAGGTCTCTTTTGGTATTTGAAGTTGAAAATCAGAAGTGATTTTGAAAATGTGCACTATTACCGTACGAAATATACTAAACAGTACTTAATTTAGTATTGGGAGAAGAAATAGAGCGGAAACCTTAAAATTTGAAATAGATGTTACTGCTGATGACGGTGGTTGAGATAGGGGTGTGTAATATTATGTTCGAAAAGTACTAAGAGGTACTAAATTGGGTATTAGGTGAAGGAATAGAGATGACATTTTCAAATACCAACAGAGAATTTGGAATTGAGGTATGGAAGTGGTTTTGGAAATGTGTGCCATAGCTGTACGATATGTACAAAAAGTACTAAATTTGGTATTGCCTAAAGAAAAAAGTTCAAATCCTAAAATTGAATATGGATGTTGGTGTTGTTGTCTGTGATTAAGATTTGGGGGTGGTTTTCGAAATGTGTACTATAATTGTGCGAAAAGTACTAAGTGGTACTAAATTGTGTTATGGATGAAGCTGGAGTTTCAAAATTTGAGGTTTATGTTGGTATCTAGGATTGATATATGTAGGTCAAATATGTACTACAATTGTACGAAAAGTACTAAATTTGGTATTGGTGAAGGTATAGAGCTTCAACCCTGAAATTTGATATGAATGTCACTGTTGGTTTCTGTGGTTCGGATATCGAGGTAATTTTGGAAATGTGTATATTTAATATGAACCATGAAAAAAAATCCTTAATTTTGATTTATAATTTTTCCGAGATTACGACAAATTTCACTGTTCAATAATCAGTCAGGGTTATGGAAAATACCAAGTGGATTTGATAATATTCGGTTTGTAAAATAAAACCACAAAGGGTTTCGGGTTCTTAGGCAAATCTTGTTTAAGGCTTTTATATAGCCTTTACCTTTCTGAAAGGGTCTCTAAAATTGTGAGATACATTTTACAGTATTTCATATTGAGCTTTGAAAATATATTCGATTGCTTTGGATTCCCTTAAGAGTTATTAGTTTGATAAAATGGGGCATATTTTGGAAAGTCCCTTTTTGGAATGGTCCCTTTGGTATAGTCGAAGGGTAAACCCCAATTTCAAATTTTTTTATACCCTCCACCATACTATGGAGGGTGTATTAACTTTGTCATTCCGTTTGTAACTCCTCGAAATACTCATGACCCAACAGTGTATATATATTCTTGATCAGCGTAAAATTCTAAGTCGATTTAGCCATATCTGTCTGTCTGTCTGTCTGTCTGTCTGTCTGTCTGTTTGTCTGTCTGTCTGTCCGTCTGTCTGTCTGTTGTACGAATTGAGATAGAAGGCTAAAATTTTGCACACGTGTTTATTTTTGCAGTAGGTCTACGTTTTCATATAGCTGCCGTATAACGGTACCTCCCGATATTCGGTATTTTGATGATTTTAGCGACATTATTCACCGGAATTGTTTCAACTTTGGTATTTGAAGTTCGAAATGGATACTACAGCCTATGACAGAAAATTATCTGTGCAGGTCCACGTCTTCGTATAGCCCCCATATAACGGTACCTCCCAAAATTCGGTATTTTGATGATTTTAGCGCCATTATTCACCGGAATTGTTTCAAATTACGTATTTAGAGTTCGTAATGGGAACTACAGTCTGTGACAGAAAAATGTCTATGCAGGTCCAGGTCTTCGTATAGGCCCCTCTCTTTAAGAAAATATCTTTGGGTAATATTATCAGCGCAACTTTTGGTGCTGGGCATTACATTTATATTCCTAACACTCTTGGTGAACCTCTGGTGTAGGGTATAAAAAACCTCTACGATTGACCCAAAATTGGGTGTGTCTTCATCAATTATTTATTTGTTGTTGCATTTGTCCAAACAATGACAATCTTATCTTCAGATGACAAATAGAAAATTAGTTGTCAGTTTATTGTCTATTTTATAACCGCCGAGATAATAATGAAGAAAATGTATTCATCATTTATTGACATAAAAAAATATTTACGCCACAAAAGCAAAATGTTTAAAATTAGATTCTTGTACAAAAAAAAAAAGAACTGCTTCTGTTCCTACTTACCTTCCATCACGGGATCTTCCACCAATTCCACGGTGCGAAAACCAATGCTAATCGATTTTTGTGAAGCAATTTTATTTCTCAGACTGGTGCCTCTCTTATCCAACCAAGCTTTGAGAGTAAAATGTAATGGATACAACTTTTGGCCACCATAACCATTTGGCCACCAAAGAGTAACTTCATCCTAAAAACAAACCAATACACACAAACATAGAAATACATTATCATTACAAGATCACAAATTGTGTGTGTTCAACTCACAAACTGCATTCAATGCCGCAATACTCACAATGGGAAAGGCCACTTGAAACTCAATTACGGGAGCCTTGTAACTAATTGGCGTTTTTACATGGTCACTGATAATTAGCGGATTCTTCAGAAGTTCTCTAAACGAATCAAGATCAATAACAAAATTTGCATAATTCGTATAATTTTTCAATTTACTTGCCCCCCATCATTGTTGCAGGGTTTCAATTTAAAGTGGCCACCAAATACTTACACAGCATAGAATGTCAATTCACCATAGAAATTCTGCCGCCCTGCACAGTCCATAAACACTCGAATATCCATTATCCAGTGTGTTGTATTTTTCCATGTGGCCACATCAACATCACGTATCACGGCCACATCATAATACTCCAAGGCCACCGATTTCCAAATACCCATCGAAGGTGCCGCCAGACCCCAATCCCATGAGAAGCTTGCCTGCATTTTTCGCAACATATTCATGTGACATTCCCCATGATAACGTGCACTGGGACAATTGGGTGGGACATCAAAGCCTTGAGCTTTCAACTCATTGGCCCTTTGGCGGGCCGCATAGACCGGTGACATTATCTCAATTTCGAGTAAATTTTCTTCTTGAAGAAACTGAGAAATTTCATAGGAATAGCGGACAAACATATTATCGGTACGACCGAGGAGGTAGTGATTAAGGCGCACCTCTGCCACTGTGTCAATGCCGTAGAGAGTTAAGTTTTTATAGCGAATATTCCGCAAGGTGGTGGTGTTCACTGGAAGACAGTAGCAAGATTTTGAGTGAAAATTTTATATTATTTTCCGATCTTATTACAAAAAAAAAAAAAAAAAAAAAACTTACCCATAAATTTATTGGTATAGGTCCAATTATCGTAGGCAATCCAACGCATATCCACATCGTTCCATGAATCCAAAACTTGTTCGCCATACAGTGCCGAATAGACTCCACTTGGTAAAATTATATCCGAAACAGTTAATGCTGGAATAAAAAAAACATGAAAAGGTGGCTAATTAAAATAATAATCAGAAATATGAATTAAAAACATGGATGAATCAAATAATCGTAATCTAAGAGACCTTGAAAAAAAGTAAAAACAAAATTCATGTTCTTTTAGTCCTAAAAAATATTCAAATATTAACAATTGTTGGTCTATATTTCATATTTTTAGGATAAGATTAATCTATTTTCGAATATTTTTCAATACCCATATTTTTTGGTTAGCCCTCGTATTTCAATAATTTTCGCGGAATTTTTATCATCGTTTTTTTTTTTTTTTGAAATTTTACAAGTTCACATACCGTAAGGGGTATTTAAAGTTCGACCCTTCCGAAATTATCATTTTTTTGCCGGTATGGCGTTACAATATTTGTGGACATAAAACGATTTTTTTCAAGGTCCGTACGGTTTAAGAATATTTTTTCCAGGCCCATGTATTAATAAAAAAAAAAAAGTTTTGAAATTTTCCAAATTTCTTCTTCAAGAGGCAATAAATCATAGCTCTTGGTAGAATATTTTTTAAACATTTCAAAACTATTCTTCAAAATCCTAGGAGCTAGAAAAAAATTTCTTAAGAAGCATAAATATTGTATAACCAGTCCCCCATAAGAAAACCACTTTATTGGTAAAAAAATGCATATAAGTTCAGCCGGGGCGAACTTTTAATACCCCCACCGAAAGGAGCTCGCAAAATTTCAGAAAATACCGCTTAAATTATTAAAATACCAAATATGAATTTGTATTGGTAATTATATTTCAGAGAAGGTGGTGTCTCTTGAGAACTCCAAATATCAATTTCTAGATGATTCCGCTGAAAAATGTGGCTAAGTTTAGCAAAATACGAAAACATCGAAATATGGGGTTATAAGAAAAATGTCGGTATGCATTTCTGCTTCAGATACCAAATTTGAAATAAAGGCATAGAGCTCCCAAATATCGATTATTGCCGGGTACAGCTATCTGGGGGCTATACAAAAATATAGGGTGAGATAAAAAAAAAACTGCATCAAACGCCATAATTTTTACATTTTTTTAATTTTATTGAATAAATGCAAAAAATTCGGAAATAGCATCAAGTTTTAGAATAAGTTTAGATTTGTTCGAATTGGTCACCTTTGGCACGAATTATGGCCTGCAAACGGCCAATGAATCCGTCACACGCTGCCCGAATGTTGCTCTGCGGTATTTTGTCCCATTCCCGGCGAAGCCCTTGCTTGAGGTGATCGATGCTTTGGTATTTTTTAGTGTCAACCTTGATTTCCAAAATACTCCAGACACAATAGTCCAACAGATTGGTATCCGGAGATTTTGATGGCTATTGTGCGCTGGAAATGAAACGAGGAACCTCATTTTGTAACCATTCTTGGGTGGCGCGTGCTGAGTGGGATGGTGCTGAGTCCTGATGGAATGTCCAAGGTCTCCGGCCAAAATATTTGCGTGCCCAAGGCTTTAATACACCCTCCAGAATATTTTCGCGATAATATTCGGCATTTTTTCTAATGCTACGGTCGATTAATACGAGCGAAGAGCGACCATTGGCTGTTATGGCGGCCCACACCATCACCATGGCCGACGCTCGAGTTCTGGTGGCCATCCAAAGGTGCACATTTTCAGCTGACCCCTTTGTTAAATAAACACGATCATTTTGTTTGTTTACAAACTGCTTGACAGCGAATGCTTTCTCATCGGAGAGAAACAAAATCGGTATTTCACCACTTTCGGCCAAGCGAAGCAACTCGTTAGCTCTTTTGAGTCTATTTTGCGGTTCTCTGGCGGTGTAAGTTCTTGCACTTTTGGGAATTTCAATGGCTCGGGGTAAGCTCATTTTTCAATATTTGCCGAATGGAATAATGCGATATGTTCAGCTCACGAGCTATTTTTCGGTCACTGCGACGCGAGTTTCGATCTAGTCGCTTCTTTATTTTTCGAACCATTTCTGCTGATGTTGCTGTTTTCTTGCGTCCACTTCTTTGACGTCGGCCTACGCTACCAGTATCACGGTAACGAGCGATGGTACGAGACACGAAAGATTTATTCACATTTAAATGCTGGAGTGCTCGAACGATAGCCACTTGTGGTTTTCCAGCCAAATGTAAAGAAATCACACAATCACGCTTGAATTCCGTCACGAATAACTTTTATTCTGGAAAATTCTCACCAAAATGCTTTTGTACATTTGTATAGCTTCAAGAAATATTTTTAAAAAGTTTACGATTATTGACCCAATATGTGTAAAAAAATATATTAAAAAATTACGATTATTCATAATAGTCCCCAAAACTAACCAGGATAATTTATAAAATAGCCCGCGAAATAATATATTGAAATAATTACAATTATTGGTCCAATATTTTGATGAATGTAAATATATTTAATATTAGACCAATAGATCTTGAAAAATATTTTTAAAAAATCCATGATTTTTAATTCAAAAAACTCATGAAAAAATATCTCAGTACCAAATTTGCAACAATTCCGAGGAAAAATGTGAATAAATTCACCAAAATACCGAGATTCGGGGGAATATTGGGATATATTGGGGCTTTACGAAAAAAAACTATTGTGCGAAATGTCGATATTTGGAGGTTTTAAAAATCAAATGAAAAAATTAATATATCCTCCTTTCCAAGCAGGAGGGTACAAAAATCTATGACTTTATATTGTTTTCATGTAGACCAGTGTTATAATTCAAAACAGATTTTAAACAGCTTGCAAATCGCATACGATAACACCAAGAAACTTAAACAGCTGTTAATTGATACGAATTTAATCAATTCAATTCGCTCGTGCAACAACAACAAAAAAAGTTAATTTAATTGCTTTTATGGGATAGGTCGTGAAAAACGGTGACATTCATATTTTGAAAAAAAAAAAAATAATAATAACTATTGCATATAAATTCAAACACATGGTTTTTGGAAAAATAAAAAAAAAACAAAAAGCTCCGTAAAATATTAAATATTTTTTTTTTTTTTTGCGGCTAACTTTCATTAAAGCGGATCCAAAAATCATATTTGCCTTCATTTTCATCTCATTTCATATTACAAACGTTATACTAATCTTTATGGCTTAAGGACGCACGCACACATCGATATAGCAATTAGAATTACGTTTAATTATCTTTCCGATAAACAAAAACGTCAATTCAAATTGAGTCTTCAATGGAATAATGCCTATTGCGTTGATTAGTGGAGATATTGATTGATTATAAACAAATATGTGAGTGAATAGTAGTAGGTATTGGCAAATATTGAGACTCACAGTATCATAGTATCTATAGGGTATCATATTAACCCATAATCACAAAGCTATCGTTTTCATGAAGGGATACAGGGTGAGATAAAAAAACTGCAACAAAGTCAACCGCCATAATTCTTAAATTTTTTATTTAATCAAATTTTGAAATACGTTTAGATTTGTTCGAATTGGTAACCATAGGGACGAACTATGGCTTTCAAACGGCCCGAATGTTGCTCTGCAATATTTTTTGGTCAATTCCCGGCGAAGTGCTTGCTTGAGGTGATCGACACTTGGTATTTTTAAGTGTCAACCTTCCTTTCTAAATTACTCCAGAATATTCCAACGGATTGGTATCCGAAGATTTTGGTGGGCATTGTGCGCTGAAAATGAAGCGAAGAACCTCATTTTGTAACCATTCTTGGGTGGCGCGTGCTGAGAGCGATGGTGCTGAGTCCTGTTAGAATGTCCAAGGTCTGCGGCCAAAATATTTGCGTGCCCAAGGCTTAAGTACACCCTGCAGAATATTTTCGCGGTAATATGCGGCATTTATTCTAATGCCACGGTCGATTAATACGAGCGGAGAGCGACCATCGGCTGTTATGGTGGCTCACACCATCACAATGGCCGGCGCTTGAGTTCTGGTGGCCAACCGAAGGTGCACATTTTCAGCTGACTTCTTTGGCAAGTAAACACGATCATTTTGCTGTTGTTTACAAACTGCTGTTCAATGAATGTTTTCTCATCGGAGAAAAAAACAAATTCAGCAGCTCACCACTTTCGGCCAAGCGAAGCAAGTCTATTTTCTTTGCGTTGCGATGTAAGTTTTTGCACTTTTTGGAATTTCAAAGGCTTTACCCCGAGCTTATTTTTCAATATTTGCCGAATGGAATATTGCGATATGTCCAGCTCACGAGCCATTTTTCGGCCACTGCGATGCAGGTTTCGATCAAGTAGCTTCTTTACTTTTCGAAACATTTGTGCTGATGTTGCTGTTTTCTTCCGTCCACTTTCTTGACGTCGGGCTACGCTACGAGTATCACGGTAAAGAGCGATGGTACAAGACACAAAAGATTTATTCACATTTAAAAGCTGGAGCCTGTGGTTGTCCAGCCAAATATAAAGAAATCACACTATCACGCTTGAATTCCATATGAACAACTTTTTTCTGGAAAAATGCTTTTATACGTTTGTAAACAATATAATGAGCTGTCACTGGAATAATTTTAAAAGCTGTCGGAAGAGTGGCTTAGAAATGACAGCAGTCTGAATTTGTTTGCAGTTTTTTCATCTCACCCTGTACTATTAAGATGGTAGCCCGCGAAAGGTAGAAGCTGAAGTGGATTAATTGCGTCGAAAAAAAGAATCACAAAGTATGTTTGTTATCTTCTGAAATACGAGTGGAAGGGAATTATTTTTAGCGAAGACCTGAAGAGAGTATTTTTTCATAGACGATCTTCTCTAAGGGTAAAATTACGTTTTTGACGACTTGAGGGGACTGATTTAATTCCATCAGTAATTCATAACTTTCTTTGTAGAGACTAAAAAATATCAAAAAACAAGTTAGAAAATATCAGTCGGTTTAACGACAAATATTAAGTGTGATAATAAAATATATTTCGACTCGATTATTCCAAATGGGATGGTATCGAAGATATAGGGCAACATTTTCTATTTAGCAAATAGCCGATTTGAAATATTTGTTCATATTTTTTGGAAAATGTTGGTTATTGAAATATTGAGATGTGCAGAATTTGAATGAAATCAGATGCTCATTTCCCGTTTATTGAGGTTTATGGTTATTCAAAATTTTGACACGTTGTAGGGGAGGTACGTTCCGTCTATTCGTCACACCAGGTCTCGTGCTAATAAGAATATTGGGACGTGTCGAGTTTGATAGGGATCGGATGCTTAATTCACTTTTTATAAGCGTTTCAGTCATTAAAAATGTCAACCCAAAAGGAGTGGACCAATATATCTCACAGTCCTACCTGAGGTTGCGTTAATACAAATTTTAAAAGGTTTGAAATTTGATGGGAATCGGATGCTTTATTCGCGTTTTATGAGGCATACAAATATGCAAATTTATTTTTTTTTATTTTATTTAATCTATTAGTCTATGGATAATTCCTTACAGACTATATATGTACATAACTAATAATTGTATAATTAAAATTAAGAATTTAAAAACATTATTGATCCCCAGCAATTATATAGATTATGTCTGTATTTTTTTTTTTTTTTTTTTTTTGCCATAGTATGGTGGGGACTATGTCCGCTTCCAAAACGGTCATTATAACCATTTGGAGTAGACCGGACATAATCCCCAGAAAGATAACAAGGCTTAAGTTGAGTTTAGGGTATTATTATTGTGCATTCGTTAGTAACACGTAGAAGGAAGCGAGACAAGATCTTCATAAAATCACTTTCTGAGTGAATTTGTGCATTCCAGTTCGTCCGCCTGTCCATTTATTTTTGTGAACAAAATGTAGGTCGCATTTATTATCCGATTGAAATGAGCTTTTACAGTGTTTGTTTGGTCCAAGGACGAACTCTATTGAAATTGGTGAGAATCGGCCAATATTTGAATTGAATTTCGGCACATCCGACCGAATTCAGTCTAGAAGCAAGTACATCAAATGTGGTGAAAATCGGTTTAGGTATAGCTATAGCTCCCATACATATGTTTCATCCGATTTGAGATTTTAAGTCTCTCACATGCGTAATATGCACTCCACAACAATGAATTTGGTACAGGTATCAGATAAAGCTCAGAAAAAAGTGGTTAACATTTTATCAAGATCGGTTCAGATTTGGATATAGCTCCCATATAAACTGAATGAATTTCGACTGAATTCAACCTAGAAACAAGTACTTCAAATTATTGTAAAAATCGTTTCAGATATAACTATAGCTCCAATATATATTTTGCATCAGATTTGGTGTTAAAGTCCCTTACATGCGTAATATGCATACCACAACAATATTTGATACCAGGTACAGATATAGCTCACAAATAAGTGGTTAAAATGTAATCCAGAACGGCTCAGATTTGGATATAGCTCCCAAATATCTCTTTATCTGATTTCAGTTTCTTTGTGCACAAAATGGCTATTATTAGCCCAAATGCATAGAATTTTGTCGATTCCGACTCAATTTATTCTAGAAACAAGAGCTCAAAATTTTGGGGAAAATTTGTTCCATACATGTTTCATCCGATTTGGGGTTTAAAGTCCCTCACATTCGTAATATACACTCGACAACAATAATATTTTGTACTGGGCATCATATACAGCTCGAAAATACCTCGGCCAAATTTTATCGAGTTGGGTTCAGATTTTTATATACCTTCGATATACATCTTTATCCGAATTTACGGATGTCAGCCCAAATTGGATGGTGTTTTTCGTATTCAACCGAATTATTCCATTTGGTAAAACTCGGTCCGGTATACCTATTGCTCCAATAAATATTTTCTAATATAGTCCTTATACAGCAATGTTAGTTGGTATTAGAGTTACAGAAGCCTCCGTCATATTTGTTGAAAATCAATTCGGAGTTGGATATAGTTTCCAAATTGTGACTACCCTAAAGGCATGATGCGCATTCAAATAAGATTCATAGTTTCTATGTTCTGCTTCACATAAATTTCCAATATAAACATTTCTTGTTACGGAAGCTCTACTAAACATTTCTAACCCAGTACGGAAATACCGGGTTATTCGAATACTAAATCCGGGTTTTATCCGACTCTACAAAAGTGATATGTGCAAAAATGAAAGCTTATGGAAATACCGATCCAACATCTGATGGGCGGCAAAGTATTTTTTTCGTATTGAAAATACCTGGTTACCCGGTTATTGGACTTGAAAGATCGAATAGAAAATCCGGGTTTTGCCAACATCTGATGGGGGATGAGGCAAAGTATTTTTTTTAATTTGGAAATACCTGGTTACCCGGTTATTGGACTAGAAATTTCGAATACAAAATCCGGGTCTTATTCGTTTCTCAAGAAGTAATATACACAAAAAGAAAAGCTTTTAAAAAACTCTATCCAGAAAGTGGTCATATGATGGGGTTGTTTGAACCAGTTCCGGAGCAATACAAGAAAATTATTATTTTTGTACCGGAACATTTTGAAAAACCTCTAAAAAGTCGAAAATCACTGTAGGCTACCTTCAGATATTTTGTATTTTGGCTATTTAGTCCACATCTTCGATGGAATTTGTTTAAAATCTAATGTTTGTAATTCTTAATGGATTCTACCAGCGGGGTCTATACATTGTCCATATTGGTCCACGGTTTCTTGTAACGGTACCATTCGATATTTGGTATGCTGGTGATTTTAGCCACTCGAAATGTATTCCATTCCCGGAAAATACATTTAAATATGTAATAGTGCCCAATTGAACAAAGAAGGTATTTAAATATATTTATTTATTTTTAGAATGGTCTTCAAAAGTTTGGGGTACACAGCTGCTGGAAAAACCGAAGGCTCTTTCAATAACAAAATTTCTGTCTAGAAAATTTATTGAATTACATATCAAAAAAAAAAAAAAAAATAATAATAATAATAAAAAATAAAAAAAAAAAACAGTAAAGAAAGTCTTAAAGACGGGCGGGGCCGACTTTTTGATACCCTACACCACTTTGCTAATTTAGTAGAGCTCCACATAACAATTAATGGTTTTTATGGGAGAATTCAATCATACACGCTATGATTATAATTATAATTTAAAATGCAAAAGACTAAATATGCCGAAAATTCGGACTTGCATTGCCCATTTGGTGCACAATTAATTTGAAATCGGATAAAAATATATATGGGAGCTATATCCAAATCGTAACAGATCTCGATACCGATCTCGATATTTCTGAGCTGTATTTGATATATTTCCCTGAATATCGTTGTTACGGAGTGCATATTACGGCTGTGGGTAACAAATATGACAAATCGGATGAACAGTATATATGGGAGCTATAGCTATATCTGAACCGATTTCGATCAAATTTGGCGTACTTATTTTCAGGCCTAATTTTGTTGTATGTGCAAAATTCCATACTATTCGGGCTGGTATTACACGTTTGGTGCACAATAAAATGCAAATCGGACGAAGATATATATGGGAGCTATATCTAAATTTTGACCGATTATCTCCAATTTCAATAGGGTTCGTCCTTGGGCCAAACAAATGATTTGTGCAAAATTTCATCTGGATAGCACAATAAATGCGAACTGTACTTTGTTTACAAAAATACATGGACAGACGGACGGACGGACATGCATAAATCGACTCAGAATGTGATTCTATGCAGATCATCAAAAGAAAAATATGTATATCTCCCTATTTTCCCGTTCAAGTACCCACTTCAGATATTCAATGCTTCCCCAAGAACATCAATCAATTAAAGAATGTCATTAGCCGATAACATCAAGATTTTGTTGATATTAGGCAACTGTGTTGTTGCTGCTGTTTTTACTTCCTTTCGAAAATTGACTCACTTTCATTTTGATTTTTCAGCGACCAATTACGATTCAGGTAAACCACACTTATTGAGTCGGCTCGGCTCTCACGTGCCATGGCAAATAAAAATAGCAAAGCAATCACAGCAAACATCGCAAATGGGGTACCATAAAACCCTGTCTTGTGAACACAGGAGTTACTTTTTAATCTCAACATTTTATTTTTTCTTAATTTATATCACTTTAATATTCTACTCGGAGCAGTTAAAGCGAACCTTAAACTTTTAACACAAGAATAATCTCAATTTTCAGTATGAGAATTTACACACACAAAATAAATTATCGTAATTATTTGAGTTTGCCGGCATGAATTTAATTTCAGTTTAATGGACGTTTTTATTATACAATTTACTTTTCTTTTTTGTTTTGTTCACTTCATATCATAATTTGTTTGTTGATAATTCACAAAAAAAAAACAAAACGAATTAAAAAACATTTGTTATGGTTCGAAAACTTTGATGCTTCCTTCCTAACAGCGTTCACACATTATTTCCATTTTTATTAGAATTTTCGAAGCGCGCCCATCGACTCCACCGCGACCACAAACAAATGACGACTGTTTGCCTTGCGGTTTCATTTCAAAGTTTCAATTGGAGAAGCTAGTGCGGCTTTGGCCGTTGGTCGGTTCATTCATGCATTTCTTCTTTTTTTTCTATTTTTTCTTTGCATGCAAACCTTATCACAGTCATAAATATTGAAATACGTTCTTTGGGTATAAGAGAGAACCTCCAAAGAGAATGAGTTAAGCGTTGAGAGTTAGAATGCGAGAGAGAATATTTTGAAATGTATAAACGTTTGTGTACTAATAGATCATGTGTTCAAGTGTGGCTAATTTGGCGTATTTTTGGAGGGTGGTATAATAGACTCAACCCATATGGTAATACCGAAAAGTCATAAGAAATCTTTAAATTATTCAAAAACTGACTTGCAAATTTGGCTAAGACTTTCAAAACTGGTTTTTATACCCTACACCACGTTGAGGTAAGGGTATTATATCTTTGCGCATTTGTTTGTAACATGGAGAAGGAAGCGAGACAGACCCATAGTTACTTTTGAGGATCTTCATAGAATCATATTCCGATTCCGATTTATGGCTGTCAATCCGTCCGTCTGTCCATGTATTCTTGTGAACATCATGCATGTCGCATTTATTATCCGGTTGATATGAAATTTTGCAAAAAATATTTGTATGGCCAAAACACGAACCCTATTGAAATTGGTGCTAATCGGATCATATATAGATATAGCTCCCATACATTTTTAACCGATTTAATTTTATTCAATGAAACCAAAAAATGTCGGAAATAGCATCAAATTTTAGAATAAGTTTAGATTTATTGTTATTGGTCACTTTTGACGCGAATTATGGTCTTCAAACGGCCAATGAAACCGTCACACGCTACCCAAATGGTACTCCGCGGTATTTTGGCCCATTCACGCTGAAACGCTTACTTGAGGTGATAGAAACTTTGGTTTTTTAGTACCAACCCTGCATTCCAAAGTACTCCAGACATAATAGTCCAATGGATTGGTATCCGGAGATTTTGTGGCCATTGTGCGCTGGTTATGAAGTGAGGAATAATATTCGGCATTTTCCTGATGCCACGGTTGATTAATACGAGCGGAGAGCGACCATCGGCTGTTATGGCGGCCCACACCATCACCATGGCCGGCGCTTGAGTTCTGGTGGCCAACCGAAGGTACACATTTTCAGCTGACCTATTGGGAAGGAAACACAATAATTTTGTTTGTTTACAAACTGCTGGACAAGGTATGTTTTCTCATCGGAGAAAACCAAATTCGGCAATTCACTACATTCGGCCAAGCGAAGCAACTCTTTAGCTCTTTTGAGTCATTTATACCCTACACCACATTGTGGTAAGGGTATTATGTCTTAACGCATTTGTTTGTAACATGGAGAAGGAAGCGAGATAGACCCATAGTTACTTTTGAGGATCTGCATAGAATCTCATTCTGAGTTAATTTATGCATGTCAGTCCGTCTGTCCGTCCGTCCGCCTGTCCATGTATTCTTGTGAAGAAAATGCAGGTCGCATTTATTATCCGATTGAGATGAAATTTTCCAAACAACATTTGTTTGGCCCAAGGACGAACCCTATTGAAAATGGAAATAATCGGTAAAAATTTAGACATAGCTCCCATATATATATTCGTCCGATTTGTCTTTTATTGTGCACCAAACGTGTAATATCAGCCCGAATAGTATGGAATTTTGCACATACAACCAAAGTAGGCCTGAAAATAAGAATGCCAAATTTGATCGAAATCGGTAAAGATATAGCTATAGCTTCAATATATATTGTTCATCCGATTTGTTATTTAGTCCTCCGCAGCCGTAATATGTACTCTGTAACAACAATATTTGGGGAAATATATCAAATACAGCTCAGAAATACATTTGCTAAATTTTATCGAGATCGGTTTGGATTTGGATATATCTGCCATATAAAACTTCGTCCGATTTACCTTTTATTGTGCACCAAACGTCTAATATTTGCCCAAATTGGATGAAATTTGGCACTTACGACCGAATTGAGTCTAGGAAATAGTATGTCAAATTTGGTGAAGATCGGTTCAGATATAGCTATAGCTCCCATATATACTGTTAATCGGATTTGTTATATTTGTTACCCACAGCCGTAATATGCACTCCGTAACAATGGTATTCAGGGAAATATATACAGCTCAGAAATATCTTTGCCAAATTTTATAAAGATCGGTTCAGATTTGGATATAGCTCCCATATCCTATATCAAATGGGCAATACAAGTCCGAATTTAAAAGATACAAATGCTACGGCATATTTAGTCCTTTGAACTTTAAATTATAATCATAGCGATTATGATTGAATTCTCCCATAAAAACTTTTAATTGTTATGTGAAGCTCTACTTAATTAGCAAAGTGATGTAGGGTATCATAAAGTCAGCCCCAACCGACTTTAAGACTTTCTTTACTGGTTTCTTTTCATTTTGTCCCAAAGAAGTACCCGAAGTAGTCCAAACATAGAACGTCAAAATATATGTGTCAGACTAAGGTCGGATGTAAAAATGGATACTCCTTTCATACATCCCGATAGAGGGTCCACATTAACGACGTTCTTAGGCTAATGGTATACATCTATCTGTAAAAACGGCCTATACTTTTAATACATACATATTTGTAGAGATTTAAAGAGCAATAAATTAATTTTGTATTGCATTAAAGGAGAATAGCGTGTCATAGAGAGAGAGGGAGAGATAGAATGAGAGAGAGAATGAGAAAATTGCAACAATGCAACGCGTGCCATTGTTGTTTTCCAGTCACTGAACTGCAAATGATCCACTTCTTTATATTTTTGCTAACAAACAAAGAGAGATTAACATAAACACTAGCAACGTATGAGGAAAAGTACACGTATATTAGGTGGGAACGTTTAAAATTAGCGTTGGCTGGTTCATATTTTGAAAATGTGTTTAAGGGTTAGTACTACATATACGAAACATAATCTTGTCATTAATTTGCGGTATTTTAAGGCCCACCCTAATGTCTAAACAATAACTGAACTGAACAATTTGTCTAACATTGTTTGCTGTAACGCTTCGAAACCTTGTTAATGAACTTTAAATTGAGCTATTCAAGCATTTGTATTATACTTGCAAAATTTAGAGAGGGTGGAGTGTTATATCTCGAATAAGAAAAAAGCGTAAGGTTCGGCTATATATATGTATAAGAATAAAATTTACTCAATATTTTGGAATTTATGTAATAAATAATATTTTTTTAAATTATATGTATAATGTTGTTATATATAATACATATGTTTATATAAGTGTCCGGATATTTCCTTTCGATCAGTAAAATATTTATTTTTAAATATTATATTAAAATATTTCTAATTTAATTTCAATCTGCTGTGATTCCTTCAGCTTCCGTTGTTGTTGGTCGAGCCGACGTAGAAGTCACGCCTTCACCATTCTCCGTATTGTTATTGGCGGTAATATCTGAAAAGTTTGGACGTTCACTAGTTGAGTAGCCAATTCCCGAAGAACCGGCATACAATTGATTCAGGTGAAAGACTTTGACATGATCCGCCGATAACTTGATGCAATATTCATTTTTCAACTCAATTTCGGCGTGTATTATTTTTATGGGCTCAGTTAGGACGAAACCATTTTCCGAAAATTTGTATTTATGCACTTCCGGATGGTAGAGTTCCAAATACACAAAAACGGCTGGTTTCTTTACCGAAATGATGAAACTATAATAAATTGTACGAATTTTATTGTTTTTATCCTGGCAATTGTCTGAGACAAATTGGATCTAAAAAAAAGGGAAAATTCAGAAAATAAAATTCAGAAAAAAAATTGAAACAAAAGACAAAATTTACCTCCAATTGAGGATCGGTCATTCCCACAACCTGATGGAATTTGGTGGGGAAAATATAGGTGCTGGCCAGAGTTCTCTCATCCTTGACCAAATTGAATTTCAAAAAGCTATTATTGATTGTAAATATTTGATTGAAAACCTGCGACAGCTCTATATAAAGCTTATACATGCCATTTGTGGTCTAAAATGCGAAATAAATATTAATTTATGTAAAATTTTTGAAAAACTATTTCTCAACTTACCACAGATATTTCAAACGAATTGGAACGTCTAAAATATAATTCAGACCATAAATACGTGTATATGGTTATATTATACGATTCCGGCTTCTCTATATCATCCACATGTTCGTCTTTGGTAACTGTGATGTTTATGCGATCATTTTTGCTGTCGATCAGGGCAGTAATTGCAATTGGAGCCATAAACTCCCGGGACCAATACCAAAGTAACTGAAAGTTAATTAAAAGAATAGAAATAATAATTGAAAAAATAAAATTTTATGAAAACTGAAAAAATCCTTAAACTAAATATTTTTATAAAATATAATAGTCCTTAAAAAATATTTAAAAAATCCACATTTGTAGCTCTGATTGTCCTTAAAAATATATTGTAAAAAAATCCACGTTTGTAGCTCTGATTGTCCTTGAAAATATATTTTTAAAAAATCCACGTTTGTAGCTCTGATAGTCCTCGAAAATATATTTTTAAAAATCCTCGTTTGTAGCTCTGATTGTCCTTGAAAATATATTTTTATAAAATTCGTGTTTGTAGCTCCGATTGTCCTTGAAAATATATTTTTTTTAAATTCGTGTTTGTAGCTCCGATTGTCCTTGAAAATATATTTTTAAAAAATCCGCGTTTGAAGCTCTTATAGTCCTTGAAAAATTATTTTTAAAAAAATCCACGTTTTTAGCTCTGATTGTCCTTGAAAATATATTTTTAAAAAATCCAGGTTTGTAGCTCTGATTGTCGTTGAAAATATATTTTTATAAAATCCACGTTTGTAGGTCTGATTGTCCTTGAAAATATATTTTTAAAAAATCCACGTTTGTAGGTCTGATTGTCGTTGAAAATATATTTTTAAAAAATCCACGTTTGTAACTCTGATTGTCCTTGAAAATATATTTTGAAAAAATCCACGTTTGTAACTCTGATTGTCCTTGAAAATATATTTTTAAAATATCCACGTTTGTAGCTCTGATAGTCTTTGAAAAACAATTTTTAAAAAATCCACGTTTGTAGTTGCGATTGTCCTTGAAAATATATTTTTAAAAAATCCACTTTTGTAGCTCTGATTCTCCTTGGAAAATATTTTTTTTAAAAAGTCCACGTTTGTAGCTTTGATTGTCCTAGAAAATATATTTTAAAAAATCCACGTTTGTAGCTCTGATTGCCCTTGAAAAATATATTTATAAAATTCACGTTAGTAGCTCTGATTGTCCTTGAAAATATATTTTTAAAAAATCCACGTTTGTAGCTCTGATTGTCCTTGAAAATATATTTTTAAAAAATCCACGTTTGTAGCTCCGATAGTTCTTGAAAATATATTTAAAAAATCCACGTTTGTAGCTCTGACTGCCCTTGAATTTTTTTTTTAAATCCACGTTTGTAGCTCTGATAGTCCTTGAAAATTTATTTTTATAAAATCCACGTTTGTAGCTCTGATAGTCCTTGGAAATATATTTTGAAAAAATCTAAGTTTGTACCTCTAATTCTCCTTGAAAATATATATTTTTAAAAAATCCACGTTTATAGCTCTAATTCTCCTTGAAAATATAGTTTTTAAAAAATACACGTTTGTTGCCCATATTTGTTTGTAGCCCTGATATATTTTTTAAAAAATCCACGTTTGTAGCACTGATTTTCCTTGAAAATATATTTTGTCCTTGAAAATATATTTTTATAAAATTCACGTATGAAACTTTAATAGTCCTTGAAAGAATATTTTAAAAAAATCCACGTTTGAAATTTTTATAGTCCTTGAAAAAATATTTTAAAAAATTCAATGTCCAATGTTAAAAATATTTTTGGAAAAAATCCACGTTTGTTGCTCTGATAGTCCTTAAAAAAATGGTCTTGATAATTAGTTGCATCCCTTTAGAGGATTTATCTAATTTAGTTCTTTTTACAAATCCTCGATCTTAGTCCTTGAAAGTCCTCAAGGCCCTGACCTTGGAAAAATACTCCTAAATATCTACCAGTCTTCACAACCCTCATACCTTATAATTTCCAAAATAGTCAATGCTCGACCAAGTGGGTGCAACCCAGGCATCATTCAACTGCCAATACATGGCACCCATTGTTCTTTTATGTGTTCTCTCCGAACGGAAAAGATCAGTGGCTGTCTTCACGGCCATAGCCTGTGTTATTTGACTCAAATAGATTAGTTTATCGATATTCTCTTCGGATACTGTTGCAGGTAGGCGAAAATGTCGGGATATCATTTTTGTTATGGGTGTAAAACCTTTGGGATCATGTTGTCTGTGGACAACAATATCGGCTATCTCATCATCGGGATACATTGTGCGATTCCATGACGATCGTATGGGTAGACTTTGGAAACCGTATTCCGTTATAAATCGAGCCCTTGGATATATATCGGGATCCCAGAGATCTTTTTCATCGTCCCAGAAATGAACTGAAATGCCAAGGAAATAAATAAAAAAACTTCAATCTGCTGTTTAACCCCCCTCACTTACCATCACCATAATTCGGATTTTGTGGTTCAGTGGATAAATCTTTTTTACTCTCCTCCACACCCATAGAGGGCGTGGATATCATTGGCCCAGCTCGCGGATTGAAATCATTACGTGATATCACATTCAGCTCGTGACGAATGGTACCCATAAACAATTGACGATATTCATCCTCCAAACGTTCCGAATCATCTCCAAATTCAGTTTTATTTTTCATTAAATACCATTCAATTTCATCGTTTGTTACAATCATGGCAAAGCTAGGATGAAAAGCCAAACGTTTGGCATTTTGATAGACCTCGACGCGGACCGATCTGCAAAAATAAGATTTAATATTTGAAATGATATTCTAGAGCTTCCATGCAATACTTACTCCACAAAGTCTTTATTTGACATGGGATATGTAGCGCCTGAAAATGCCATTTCCTGCCACACCAGCAGGCCATAGTGATCGGTTAAATTATAGAAGGTATCCGATTCGTAGAGACCTCCACCCCAGACTCGTATCATATTCAAGTGAGTTTCCTTTGCCGATTTGATAATATGCTCCAAACTCGATTCCTTAGACGAGTGCTCTGGCAGTATGTGTGAGGGCACATAACTGGCACCCTTAACAAAAATCGGCTGATCATTAACTTTGAAATAGAAGTTGCGACCATAATCTGGAAAAGAAGAAGATTTTGGAAATATTAAATCAAAGATCGTTTAGAATACTTTGATGGGAAAAAAAAGATATTTCTCAAAAAGAAATTGAAATAGAAATTACGACCATAATCTGAAAAAAATTACAATTTGGAACAATCAAAGACCATTTAGTATACTTCGATAGAAAAACAACGATTTTTCATAAAGAGAAGATAAGAATATCTTTCTTTAGCAGAATATATTGTCTTTAGCTGAAGACCCTAGTGTTACCTTAATAATATCCTTACAGCATTTGTCCCATACAGCAGATGATATTCACTCGCATTGAAGAGCAGACGATAGGCTAGAAAATCTCTTTTATAAAAGAGATGGCTATATTCTGTCCTATAGTGAAGCAAACGATCTTCCCTACCTTTAGGTGATATTTACGGAGAACAGACGAACTTCTCTCTTATAGAAGAAAACATTATTTGAAAAATACATTCCGATTTTTTCCTCACCTATGGGGGAGCAATCTTTGTTCTCTCCTATCGGACCGAACAAGATCTTCTCATAATAGCAAACCTAACGATTTATAGAAAAGCTGACGATACATTCTGTCGAAGAGCAGACGATGTTCACTCCCATAGGGGGGCATAGGATTTTCCCCTAATAAGAGAAAACGATCTCTCCACTATAGGAAATAACTTTACTCGCCCTTTTAAAAAGAAAACGATATGATTTTCTCCCTTATAAGTGAGCCGATAAGAAATTACTCTCTTAGAGGTGAGCAGAGACCATTTTCTCCAATCTTCTCCTATACAGTGAATAAAAAACATTCCGGTTTTCATAGGAAGGTAGAGACAATCTTCTCTCTTACAGGTGAGCTGAGAAAAAAATTACTCTCCTAGAGGTGAGCAGAGACGATTTTCTCTCCTATAGGATCCTATAGGAGAACAGACGATCTTCTTACAATAGCAGAATAAACAATTTATGAGAAAGCTGATGATGTATCCTAGCGGAGAACAGGCGATCTTCCCTTCCATAGAAGGGAGGACAATCTTCACTTAAAGAGAACACAATATCTTATCCACCACAGGAAAGAACTTTACTTGCCTTTTGGTGAAAGAAAAAAACATCCCGGTTTTCCTATAAAAAGGCAGATATAATCTGTCCTCTTATAGGTGAACCATGTGGATTATCTCTCCTAGAGGCGAACAGAGACTTTCTCTCCAGAGATCTTCTTACAATAGAAGAACAAAAGATTTATACGAAATTTGACGACTATTTAGCGGAGAGCAGACTATCTCCTCATTCAAAGGTGGGAAACTATCTTCTCTTCAAGAGAGAAAGAGAAACATTTGGTTTTTTGCTTATGGATGATTTTCTCTGAACACTTTATTTTCTCCTAAAGGAGAGCAGTTTTTATTTTATCCCATAGAATCCTTCTCTCCTAAAGGAGAGCGGAGAAAATTTTTTATGCTCTAATAGAAAAACAGAACGGCTCATATCTTATAGAAGACAAGAAAGAAACAATTCCTTTTTTTTCTATAAGAGGACAGAGACGATCTTCTCTCCTGTAAGAAAGCAGAGACAATCTTCTCTCCTGTAAGAGAGCAGAGACGATACTATATTTTATAAGAGAGCAAAGACGATCTTCCCTTTTATAAGAGAGCAGTCTTCTAGTCTTCATGAGAATAGATTATATATTCTATAAGTGAGCGGTATGTTCCTACAAAGGCCAATATCACTCTCACTGTTTACTTACAGAAACCTTCCTTTTTTGCTACAGATGGCTTCCTCTCATTCAGGAGGACATACTTTATTTTTTCCTATTGGAGAGCAAACCTTCTTCTTTACAAGTGGAGATCAGCTGACGCTTCTCTCCAGTAGGAGAGCAGCAGGCCATATTTTCTTCCGTAGAAGACCAGCTGACTATATTCTCTCATAGAGGAGAGTAAAATACAATCTTCTCTCCTATAGGAGAGCAGCAGACGAGAACAGAAAAAAATGTCTACCTACTCATAGAAAATCAAGGAGTATTCCCATCTATCAAAGACTAAAACTCACTACATATTTATACCCTCCACCTTGGAAAGGAGGGTATATTAACTTTGTCGTTTTAACATCCTTAAATATAACGATACCTCCCGATATTCGGTATTTTGATGATTTATGCCACATTTTTTCACGGATTTGTCTGAAAATTGGTATTTGTAGGTCATGACGGGTCCCAGTTCGTGTGGCGAGAATTTGCATGCCTTATCAAAGACTAAAACTCACTACATATTTACACCCTCCACCTTGGAAAGGAGGGTATATTAACTTTGTCGTTTGTAACATCCTTAAATATAACGATACATCCCGATATTCGGCATTTTGATTGTTTTTGCCACATTTTTTTCACGGATTTGTCTAAAAATTGGTATTGGTCATAATGGGTTCTAGCTCCGATGGCAAAACATTGTATGTATAGGTCCACGTTTTGGTATAGCCCCCATATAACGTTACCTCCCGATATTCGGCATTTTAATGGTTTTCGCCACATCTCTTCGCAGAGTTGTCTAGAAATTGGTATTTATTGGTCTTAGCTCCTTTGGCGAAACACTGTATGTATAGGTCCACGTTTTTGTATAGCCTCATATAGCCGATATTAGGAATTTTGATGATTTTTGGCACATTTTCCCATGAATATGTCTAAAAATTGGTATATGTAGGTCATAATGGGCTCTAAAGTTTCCTTTACCCTAAGGTGGAGGGTAGTAAAAGTTTGGTCCGCCCGAACTTAAATTTTTTTTACTTGTTTTATATACAAAATGTCCTCTCATCTATAGAAGATCAATTGTTATTCGTATCTCTCTGAAGATTAAAATATCTGACATGGAACATACCAACTTCTTAGATTCGAGACTACAAAGTCCCCTCAAATAGTAGACCGTAAGTGTTTCACTCAGAAAAAAGATTATCTGAGAAGGAAACGCTCACATAAGGTCTCAGATCGTCAGATATGTATAAGAGCTTTGCGGTATTATATAGACAAAATAAGGCCTTGTCAGATGGAAGCCCAAAAGGTTTACACAGATGAAAGAAAATCGGCTATTTTCAGTTGGGAGACAAAAAGGTTTGCGGATAGAGGATTGTAGGGTCCTCCCAGATAGAAGAACCTAAGAACTTGTCATTTTCTATATTCTTTTTTGTTTTTCAAAAAACTAAAAACTATTTTAACAGGATGAAGGATCAAAAAGTTCTTTTGCAGACTATTTGTTTCTTGTGCGGAAAGTACAATTTTACTGGAAAAAATATCAGAAGATTCCATTCACCATAGTATGGAGGGTATATTAAGTTTGTCATTCCGTTTGTAACACCTCGAAATACACACTTTAGACCCCACAATGTATATATATTCTTGATCAGCATACAATTCTATGCCGATTTATCAATGTCCGTCCGTCTGTCCGTCTATCCGTCTGTCCGTCTTTGGAAATCACTCTAGCTTCCGAACGAATTGAAGTAGGTTGATAAAATTTTACTCAAATGTGTATTATGTCTGCAGGACTTTTGGTATTGAAAATGGGCCATGTAAGTCCACGTCTTCGTATAGCCCCCATATAATCGATATTTTGATGATTTTAGCGACATTATTTACCGGAATTGTTTCAATTTTGGTATTTAAAGTTCGTAATGGATACCACATCCAAGGACAAAAAATTAGCCGTGGACCTACACGTCTTCGTATAGCCCCCATATAACGGTAACTCCCGATATTGGGTATTCTGATAATCTTAGAGACATTATTTACCGGAACTATTTCAAATTTTGTATTTGAAGTTTGTAATGGATACAACTGCTAAGACAGAAAATTGTCTGTGCAGGTCTACGTTTTATAACCCCTATTGTACCTCCTTATATATAAGCAGATTTTTTTTCAAGTTTCGCATTTGAATATTGTAATAGCTTGTGACAAAAGTTGCCTATGCAGGTCCACGTCGTCGTATAGACCCTAATATTCGGCTACATTCGGTATTTTTAAGATTTTAACAGAATTTTTAACGGATTTTATTTATATGAAAATTGTTAAAGTTTTACCAAGTGGTGGAGGGTATTCAAAGTTCGGCCCGGCAGAACTTAAAGCTTTTTTACTTGTTAATTCTATTATTAATTCGATTATTACTTACCATCTAAATCCTCCTCAAGTTCAATGGTACGAAAACCAATGTTGATAGTTTTTTGGGACTTTGTCTTCGATCGAAGAGTGGGACCATTAATTTCCGTATAGCACTTGGCGACAAAGTATAGCGGGTACAATTTTTGTTCACCATAGCCATTGGGCCACCACAATTTGATTTTATCCTAAATAAAAAACCAGAAGAAAAGAAAATAAACCGAAAGCAAATTTTCAAAAATTTAATTTAAAACATTACCTTGGGAATATGCACCTGGAATTCAATCAGTGGGGAGTTATACAAAATCATGCGTCGATTCAAGGTTAGGGGTGTATCTAAAAGTTCTCTAAAATGTTTTCAAAATTTTCATTTATATCTTCCATTCTATTCAATTCCTATCTCACTTACGCTGCAATAAACAACAATTCGGCATAGAAATTCTGCCTTACACCCGTGGTGAGGAAAACACGTATATCCAACGTCCAATGGGTGTCATTGCGACGCATGGCCACATCAACATCTCGCATAATGGCCACTTCATAGTACTCCAATTCGACAGGTTTCCAGAGGCCAATGGATGGCGCTGCCAAATTCCAATTACCACCGAAACTCATTTGCATTTTCCGCAACATATTACGATGACATTCACCATTCTCGCGTACATGCGGACAATTAGGTGGAGCATTAAAACCCTTGGCCATTAAATCCCCGGCTCGTTCCTTGGCCACCTGTATGGGTGATCTAATTTCAATTTCCAAAACATTTTCCGGTTGTAGCAATGTCGTGATGTCATACGAATAGCGGATAAACATGTTATCCGTTAAACCGAGAATTTTATTGTTCAAACGTATTGTCGAAACCGTATCGATGCCATGGAAGGTCAGATTCAGTTTGGTATTGACATCAAGGGTAGCTGAAAGGAGGTATAGATGTTTTGAGAATTTCTTTGGGGTTTTTTTTTTTTGATGGATGGGTTTGACATACCACTAAATGTTGTTGAAAATGTCCAGGAGTCTTTGGCAATCCAACGTAAAGCTTCATCGTTCTTGGAATATAAAACATCGCCATAGAGATTTCTGAGGGCACTATACACACCAATGGGTGATTTCAATCCATTTAAAGTGATGGCTGCAGGAGATATAGAAAATGTTACTCAGATGCTTTCAAAAAAAAGTTCGAGAAAACTAAATAATCATAAGTCATGCCCCGTCGCCGTTCAGCCGTCGTAAGCAAACTTCTACAGATTCGGGTTTCTTGGTATCTGTAGCAGGAAGGTAAACTACAAACTCCAAGCCTTTGGGGAAATTTATGCTTAACTCCGAATCGAATTGCTTGGGACTCCGAATCGCCAAGGACTTTACTTACACAGAGGAAGAGAACCATGGGTCATGAAAGCAGCCGCTGTCTTTTTCTAAAGTTACCAAGAAGCACTATAGGGAAGAGCTGTGCTATGCAGTAATCGACACAAACAAACAAATATCTCTTGAAGACCGCGGAAGGCTAAGACAACAGAAGATATTGGAACACCACCGACAAGGCGGGGATCCGAAAAACCAAATGAAATTTGAGATAAAAGGCGACATATTATAAATTAAACTCGAAGGGACGAAGTTGAGGTTGGTGAGGAAGGAAGAGTCTTGACAAAGGCAACCTTTTTCGTCGGATGATGGGGTACAAAGAACAAATGCTCTAAGATATTGACCTGCAAAACAGGAGATTGGACGTTAAAAGGTGGGAGATCTTCCCCAGGAAGGGGTGAGAGGACGGTACTCTGCTTGTAGTGAGCCTGTACAAACTATCAATGTCCAGTCCGACCAAGATGAAGGTCATGGCATTCTACGTCCCGAAGACTCTCTTCTTGGCATCTCTAGCAGGAAGGTAAGCTACAAACCCCCAGCCTTTGGGGAAAATTAAGCTTAAGTTCAATTCAACTTTCGGAGACAGGTAGAAACATTGCCTGGGACTCCGAATCGCCAAGGGCTTACTTACACAGAGAAAGAGGACCATGGGTCATGAAAGGAGCCGCTGTCTTTTTCTAAAGTTGCCAAGAAGCACTATAGGGAAAAGCTGTACTATGCAGTAATCGACACCAACAAACTGTATAAAGATCTCTTGAAGAGCGTGGCAGGCTAGGACAAGAGAAGTTATTGGAACACCTGCGATAAGGCAGAGATCCGAAAAGCCAAATGAATTTCAAGATAAAAGGCGACATATTATGAATTAAACCCGAAAGGGACAAAGCTGAGGTTGGTGAGGAAGGAAGAGGCTTGTCTAAGGCAACTTTTTTCGTCGGATGATGGGGTACAAAGAACAAATGCTCGAAGATATTGGCCTGCAAAACAAGAGGTTGAACGTTAGAAGGTGGGAGATCTTTCCCAGGAAGGGCTGCTTGCAGTGGGCTTGGACAAACTCTCAATGCCCAGTCCCGAAGGCTCTCTTCTTTAAAAAGAGAAATCGAGGATCGACCAACAGGAGCATTAGCAGCAAAAAATTGAAATGAACAAATGCTCGAAGATATTGGCCTGCAAAATAAGAGGTTGGACTTTGAAAGGTTGGAGATCTTCCACGAGAAGGGGTGAGAGGACGGTACTCTGCTTGTAGTGGGCCTGGACAAACTCTCAATGTCCAGTCCCGAAGGCTCTCTTCTTTAAAGAGAGAAATCGAGGATCGACCAACAGGAGCACTAGCAATAAAGAGGAGAGGGCCGCAAAAAAGATCAGCGACCCAACCTCAGATATCAATAGCAGCGGCCCTTATATCAAATTTTATGATTTCAATTAATTTCGCCCATTACCAAATTTAGTACAATTTAGTACAATTATAGTACGCATAGCCAAAACCAGCTACTTCTCTCACCCATAGGCATCAACAGTAATATGCATAAAAATTTTCGGGATTCCAGGTCTATCCCATCACCTAATACAAGACTTAGTACCATTCAGTACTTTCCGTTAAATTTTAGTACAAATTTCCAGAACCACCCCTATATCTCAATCCAGATACCAACAAAGACCTCAGTATTAAATTTCGTGATTGCAACTCTATTCCTTCACCCAATACCAAATTTAGTACCCTTAAGATTTGTCGAACAATTATGGTACACATTTTCAAACCACGTCATTATTTCAATCCCAAATAGCAACAGGGAGTACTTTTCGTACAAATATGGGCATATTTCCAAACCACCGCTAAATATCAAATTTCAGAATTTTATCTTTATCCCTTCATTCAATACCAAATATAGTACCATTCAGAGTTTTTCGTACAATTATAGTACAAAATTCCGAAACCTCCATATGGCTACACACGAACAGCGGGCCCAATATTTCTGAAAAATTTCAGACTTCAGGCACTATATCTTCACCCAATATTAAATTGTACCGAATATAGTACAATTTAGTACTTTTCGTGCACTTGTAGTACACACTTCCAAAATCATGTAAATGTACGAAATTTAGTACCATTTAGAGCACATAAGTACAAATTTTCAAAACTACCTACCTCAGTCCAACAATGCAATAGCAACCTAATTTCCAAATTTTATGATGCCAACACTATTGGTTCTCCCAAAATGAAACTGTACCAAATTTACTACCATTTGATACTTTTCGTGCACATAAGTACACATTTCGAAACATCCTTTATAACCCAGTCCTATACTCCGGCAGTAATGTTAATTTAAAATTTCAGGGTTCCGCCACCATCCGTTCCTCCAAATTCAAATTGTACTAAATTTAGTACAATAAGTACGAATTTCCAATACTACAATAGGCAAGGCAATAGTAATATTATTGTCATATTTCAAAATTCCAACTATATTTGTTCTACAAAAATCGAAATTATGCCAAATTTAGTACAACTTAGTACACATAAGTACGAATTTCCAAAACTACTTACATTTCTCAGTCTTAGAGTGCAATATCAATCTTATTTTCAGATTTCAGAATTTCCACTCAATGTGTTCTCCCAAAATTTAAATTGTACCAGATTTAGTGTCATTTATTACAAATGAGTACGATTTTCCAAAACTACCTACTCAATCTTAGAATATAAGAGTAATCTTATTTTAAAATTGCACAATTCCAGCTCTATCGGTTCGCCCAGTACCATTTAGTACTCTTCGCGCACATAAATACATAAATCGAAATCTTCCTCCTTATCCCAATCGTACACTTCACCAGCAATGTTCATTTCAAATTTCTGAATTCCAGCTCCATTCGTTCCTCCAAATTCAACTTGTACTAAATTTAGTACCGTTTAGTACTTTTCGTATACATGAGTACATACTTGAAAAACTATCCCTTACATCGACTCTACTCCTTAACCATGATTCCCTTTCTAAATTTCAAGTTTTTAGTTCTAAATATTCACATGATACGAAATGTTACCAAATGTAGTACATTTTAGTACTTTTCGTACACTTAAAGGGCGATTTTCCAAAAAAACCTTTGGTACATCTAACATACACTCCATCAGTGACCTTCATTTCAAATTTAAGAGTTCTAACTGTACAGCTTCCTCAAATACAAAGGGTACCATATTTAGTACCTTTTAATACTTTTCGTACCGTACTAGTATGAATTTCCAAAGTCCCCTTTGTGAATTTTAGGAGAAAGGCAGAATTGAAAGATTCTAGCTTCAGCTGTTTCGTCTGGCCGTTGATGTCAGTCAGTCAGATATGCAACAGCAGGTTTTTAGAAGCCGAAATTCGAAGCCAAACCCTTGCCATTAGAACGCCAAACCCTATAGAACCTTCCCACTGGTATCTTATGAAATTTTTTTTTTTTTTTGCCCCCAAACTTTGAGTACCCTACAACTTTGTTGTATTTATCCACTTCAAAAAACAACTGAATTCCACCGGAAACCTCAACATTAGTTTTCTTGAGAATCCAAAAATAGTTACAAAAGCTAAACAAAATCACAATCGCAGCGATTTGTTTGTGATATAAACAAACCAGATAAACAAAAATAAAAATTCGCCAATTCAAAGTATTCTCTCAATTGTGTTATAGATAGAGAGAATATCTTTGTTTCCCATTTTTGATTGGTTTTGTTGGTTGAAGAGAACAGTAGGCGGAATTGAGTACCGGTTATCTTATCTCAGAGTGGTATGGCAGCCCATCACACAGCATATTGTTATTAAACATTATTTTTCCGATTTGATTAGATACGCTTGTTTTATACACCACTGTTGTCTGTAATTGCGAGTCAATGGAGAATGCTCCCAGTGTGTGACGCATGTTTCGTTGCACGATTCCAGACAAAGTGGGTCGCAGAGATTATAATTCAGGTGGTCATATGTTATGAGATGTAAGTACACAAATATGGGATTTCAGTGTTTTTTTGAATTTGGCTGAAAACAATTGATAAAAAAGAACTTCTGTCAGGGAGAGAATAACGTTTGATTTGTTACCTCTTGAGTCAGAAAATCAGAGTTAAAATCTGAGCGCAGTTGAACATGATTCTCCTTTTATTAAAATGAAGTTATAATACCCAATTTTTATTATAAAATATTGAAATTGTGGTTAGATACAGGGTGAGATGAAAAAACTACATTTCTAAGCCACTCGTCCGACATATTTTAAAATAATTCCCGTGACAGCTCATTATATTGTTTACAAGCGTACAAAAGCATTTTGCTGAGAATTTTCCAAAGAAAAAGTTATTCGTGATGGAATTTAAGCGTGATAGTGTGATTTCTTTGTATTTTCGACTTGATCGAAACTTGTGTCGCAGTGGCCAAAAAATGGCTCGTGAGCTGAACATATCGCAATATTCCATTCGGCAAATATTGAAAAATGAACTCGGGGTAAAGCCATTGAAATTCCAAAAAGTGCAAGAACTTACACCTCAATAGAAAGAAAATTGACTCAAAAGAGCTGAAGAGGCCGAAAGTGTCGAACTGCCGAATTTGGTTTTCTCCCATGAGAAAACATTCGTTGTCCAGCACTTGTAAACAAACAAAATAATCGTGTCTACTTGCCAAAGAGATAAGCTGAAAATGTGCACCTTCGGTTGGCCACCAGAACTCAAGCGCCGGCCATGGTGATGGTGTGGGCCAACATAACAGCTCTCCGCTCGTATTAATTGACCGTGCCATCTGGAGGGTGTATTAAAGCATTGGAAACGCAAACATTTTTGCCGAAGACCTTGGACATTCCAAGAGGGCTCAGCACCATCGCATTCAGCACGTGCCACCCAAGAATGGTTACAAAATGAGGTTCCTCGCTTCATATCCAGGGCACAATGGCCACCAAAATCTCCGGATACCAATCCGTTGGACTATTGTGTCTGGAGTATTTTGGAAAGTATGTTTGGCACTAAAAAATACCAAAGTGTCGATCACCTCAAGCAAGCACTTCGCCGGGAATGAGCCAAAATACCACAGAGAAAAATTCGGGCAGCGTGTGACGGTTTCATTGGCCGTTTGAATGTTATAATTCCTGCCAAAGGTGACCAATTCGAAAAAATCAAAACTTATTCTAAAATTTGATGCTATTTCCGACATTTTAGGTTTCATTTAATAAAATTAAAAAAATGTAAAAATTATGGCGTTTGGCTTTGTTGCAGTTTTTTTATCCCACCCTGTATATTAGATGTATACCTAGATTTCTTTGGGCGAAATCCGTTTCAGGACATTTGGAGTCGATCTACGATGTCTGTCCGTCCGCCTGTGTGTCTGACTTGTGTGCACTTTACCTCTCGAAGGATCTCTCCAATTTCCTTGAAATTTGTTACAATGTAAGCTAATATTTATTACCAAACATGGATGACATTCGGAGATGCGCAACATCGGTCCACTCCTTTTAGTATTTCCCTCCACATACGATCACAATTTTAAAAGGAAAATAATTTATCTTATAGAGAGAGAGAATTGATCATCCCATTTTGTTCAACCTTGGAAAATCCTAATGTTTTGTATGAATACAAGTTCAAATTCGAAAATGTACAATAGCAGACCTCCCCCGGTTAAAATCTCCACAATTAAAACGGTTAAAATCTCCACAATTTTTGTTTCATTTGATATAATTTACCGATTTAATGCAGTCATAATATTCCATGGAATCATTCGGTCTCGGCAGACTTCAAGTTATTTGTATAAATTTATTATTTACATTTAAAAGCTATTTGACAATGAAAATTTATCACTTAAGTCTACACTAATTCCAGATAATATTGAACACCACTTTTAAAAATAATTTATAAAATAAATTATTGTTCAATATTTAATTGCCTTCTTGCATTGACAGATAAAATCCCATGGCCTTCGAGTGGAAATATTACTACCCATCATTGGGAACTCACTTTTATTTTCATTACTTAAATTCCAATTGGTCAGACTGACCGTTTTGACTTTATCACATTTCACCGGAGAACTTGAAAAGATAGCTGCTGTTGCTACCAATATCAGTAGAAACGCAAATGATTCACTCGACTTTAACATTTTTGTTTTCAATTTGATTTATTGTTATGGTGGTATATTTTTTTTAATTTTTCATTTTTGCATTTATATGGATCTTTTTTGTTATTGACAATTTTATTAAGCCATTTCTTTTTTAGACCATTCAAATCTTTTGTGTTTTTTTCTTATCACTTTTTTGGGGGGTGGCAATTTGATTTGAAAATCACACACGTGCGAATTTGCTACGTTGCGTTCGTTTAAAGAGTTCGTGGAAAACTGTTCTCTGTTTGCTCGTTGAAGTTATTTTCTCTACCGGAGCTGCCCAAAATTTATTGATTATAGCTTGTTTTATATTGACATATCGCTTTTGAAGAGCTGATATGAACCATTTATCAAGAGACTTCAATCAGTCATGTCGTAGCAATCGATTAGTTGTTATTGTTGTGGAATGTTTTTTACAAAAGGGAAAATATGGGGAATTTTTCGGTATAAGGGAAATACAGCCACCTGTTCTGTGAGAGCAGTACAAATATCAGCAAAATCTACTCAATATTGAGGAAGTTGTTTCTGAAGAGTTTCCGTTACTAAAATAGGGGCCTCCACAATATACATTAACAAGAGAGTAATTTGGTTCATTGGCTGAACACAGAACTTTAAAGGAGATCGAGAATTTTGAAAATTTGCGTTGGGCATTTATAGTTTAAAGTGAGATAGTACCAAATAGGGCAAAATTGCACAGAATTGTCATTGGTCATCTGAAAAGAGCTTAAATATTTAATTTGGGTGTTTTGTAACTTAAGGACACCACGGACAAACGCAATCGTAGCAAGTCAAAATCTTCCTCAAAATTATTTGTCATATAATTCTACTATAGGTCTCAGAAGACGTCAAAAATGTAAATCTTATATAAACACGAGTAATGCACCAGGAACCTGTAACCAACTTCAAACTGCTGTCATTTCTAAGCCACTCGTCCGACAGCAGTTAAAGTCATTCCAGTGACAGCCCATTATATTGTTTACAAGAGTACATAAGCATTTTGGTGAGAATTTTCCAGAAAACAAGTTATTCGTGATGGAATTTAAGCGTGATAGATTTCTTTATATTTTTCTGGAAAACCGCAAGTGGCTATTATTAGAGCACTCCAGCATTTAAATGTGAATAAATCTTTTGTCTCTCGTACCGTTGCTCGTTACCGTGATACTGGTATCGTAGCCCGACGTCAAGAAAGTGGACAAAAGAAAACAGCAAGATCAGCAAAAATGGTTCGACCAGTAAAGAAGAGACTTGATCGAAACCCGCGTCGCAGTGGCCGAAAAATGCCTCGCGAACTGAACATATCGCAATATTCCATTCGGCAAATTTTGAAAAATGAGCTTGGGGTAAAGACATTGAAATTCCAAAAAGTGCAAGAACTTACACCGCAACAAAAAGAAAATAGACTCAATAGCGTCTTCGCTTGGCCGAAAGTGTTGAACTGCCAAATTTGGTTTTCTCCGATGAGAAAACATTCGTTGTCCAGCAGTTTGTAAAGAAAAATAAACATAATCGTGTTTACTTTCCAAAGAGGTCAGCTGAAAATGTGCATCTTCGGTTGGCCACTAGAACTCAAGCGCCGGCCATGGTGATGGTGTGGGCCGCCATAACAGGCGATGGTCGCTGTCCGCTCGTATTAATCGACCGTGGCATCAGAATAAATGCCGAATATTATCGTAAATATGTTCTGGAGGGTGTATTAAAGCCTTGGGCACGCAAACTGTTTGGCCGCAGACCTTAGACATTACAACAGGACTCAGCACCATCGCACTCAGCACGTGCCACCCAAGAATGGTTACAAAGTCAGGTTCCCCGCTTCATTTCCAGCGCACAGTGGCCACCAAAATCTCCACCACCAATTCGTTGGATTATTATGCCTGGAGTATTTTGGATAGTAAGATTGGCACTAAAAAATATCGGATATCGCCTGTAAGTAATGTTGGTATTTTTTCAGACAAAGATAGTGGTCCAGTTCTACCCGCTGTCCTAAATTCTAACTTAATGCGAGATTTCGTGTCCTTTGGTTTCTCTGCAAAATCCGGAACATTTTTAAATGTTGGTCCATTTAAACCCCTAAATATATTGCGGACATCTTTGAAAACAATAGGCCTAGCCTTTCCGAGCCTAACTTCACCCTTATGAACATTTTCGTGAGGATCGGGCGATAATTGCAATCTGTAAAGAATATATCCATCCAATATTAACATCATTATAGGCGGCTTTTTATGCGATTTTTTAGATATTATGCGATCATCTCCAAAAACAAAATGGTTCTATTCTGGCCCTAGCCCCACCTCCATTTTCAATTTCGTGAGGATCGGGCCATAATTGCGACCTGTTGAGTGATTACAAATTAACATGGACAGACGGGCGGACGGACATACATAGCTAGATCGACTCAGCTCGGCGAGTAGGAAGATAAATACATACTTTCCTATATGGGAAACCAATATTTCGAGTTGTTACATAATTTTTGGCCCGATCAAACTTATAATACCCCCAACACATAGTGTTGTAGGGTATACAAAATTAAAAACTATGGCGTTTGACATTGTTCCAGTTTTTTTATCTCACCCTGTAATTAAAAACTGGGAAATCTTATTGAGTAGAATACATTTCCTAAAAACTGCTGAATTTATGGGTATTAACAAGGTCTAACCACATTTTCAATATATTAATCTACATTTCTGTATTTTTCAGGTCTCGACAAATCAGCGTCCTAATCCCTTATTATAACATGTGCATGAAGTAGAAAGTAAGTACTTATTTTTCATTGTTTTCTGGCGTTATTCGTTATTCATTACCTCGTATTATAAACGAAAATCATTTGGCCTTGTTGCTTTTATGAGTTACAATTATTTTCAGCTCACTATTATTACAGAGTGTGCAATTGTCATTATTTTGGGGATGCTGGAAGTGCAGAGGGTATATGGTAGTCATTACTAGTAATGTGAAAAGTTACACAAAGGCTATTAAATTTGGCTGTGGCTAAATTGTGGAATTAAGATTTTAAGACCATAGTAATTAATTCGACCATAGTAATAATTTTGACAATCCGTTTTGTCAATCCTTTTGCTGTTAATGGGCACTTATATGTAGCTAACGTTTCTTATATGTAGCAAACATCCCTCCATATACATATGCATATATTCAAGTTTAGGTATAGTCCCCATACCACTGGACCCTCGGTATTCAGGGTGCAGTCATATAAAATTGTCACAAATTTGGTATTTGGAGTTCGTGTCAACACAGGACGTTATTTTATTCTATAAGGGTATTTTATCAAAAAGGAAAACTAAAATGATCCTTTCTTCAATGATCTTCTACACATAGAGGGCTTCAAGTAGTATTTTTCCAATATAAGACTTAAAAACATTTTTATATCACATATTTTTTTTTATTTTCTATTGCATTTATTTATGCATTATTTGGTTTGGCATTCATTAGAATTCGTTCCATTATCTAGCTAGCATTTTTATATAGAATACCTTAGGGCGATGTTATATTACATTTCTGCATTGTTAAGTTTTTACAACCAACTCTTCAACTTTTCATCAATTCAAAGAGAGTACCTTCATATCGAACGAAATGTATGTTCATATATTGTGACAAGGCTGCTCAGAACCGAAAAAGAAAAACATTGAAGAGAAAATTAATATTATATTTTTCTTTGTATTCTAGAATCCATTTTAATTGTTTTTATAGCCTCTACCATAGTATGGAGGGTATATTAAGTTTGTCGCTTGTAACACCACGAAATATACATTTTAGAACCCACAAAGTATATATATCCTCGATCAGCATAAAATTCTATGTCGATTTAGCGATGTCCGTCCGTCTATCCGTCTGTGGAAATCACTCTAGCTTTCGAACGAAATTAAGTTGGTCGATAAAAATTTACTTAAATGTATATGATGTCTGCAGGACTTTTAATATTGAAAATGGGCCATGCAGGTTCACGTTTTGGTATAGCCCCCTTATAACGGTACCTCCCGATATTCGGTATTTTGATGATTTTAGCGACATTATTTACCGGAATTGATTCAAATTTGGTATTTGACGTTCGTAATGGATACTATAGCCTAGGACAGAAAATTGTCTGTGCAGGTCCTCGTCTTCGTTTAGCCCCCACATAACACATTATTCTCTGATTTTTTTTCAAGTTTCGAATTTGAATATTGTAATGGCTTATGACAAAAGTTGCTTATGCAGGTCCACGTCGTTTTATAGACCATAATATAACGGCTACACGCTGCCCGAATGTTGCTCTGCGGTATTTTTGGCCCATTTCCGACGAAATGCTTGCTTGAGGTGATCGACACTTTGGTATTTTTTAGTGCCAACCTTGCTTTCCAAAATACTCCAGACACAATAGTCCAACGGATTGGTATCCGAAGATTTTGGTGGCCATTTTGCGCTGAAGCGAGGAACCTCATTTTGTAACCGATGGTGCTGAGTCCAGTCGGGATGTCCAAGGTCTGCGGCCAAAATGTTTGCGTGCCCAAGATTTTAATACACCCTCCAGAATATTTTCGTGAAAATATTCGGAATATATTCTTATGTCACGGTCGATAAATAGGGGCGGAGAGCGACCATCAGCTGTTATGGCGACCCACACCATAACCATGGTCGGCGCTTGAGTTCTGGTGGCCAACCGAAGGTGCACATTTTCAGCTGACCTTATAGGCAAGTAAACACGATCATTTTATTTGTTTACAAACTGCTGGGAAACGAACGTTTTCTCATCGGATAAAACCGAATTCGGCAGTTCACCACTTTCGGCCATGCGAAGCAACTCTTTTGAGTCTATTTTCTTCCTGTTACGGTGTAGGTTCTTTCACTTTTTAGAATATCAATGACTTTACCCCGAGCTCATTTTTCAATATTTTCCGAATGGAATATGGCGCTATGTTCAGCTCATGAGCAATTTTTCGGGCACTGCGACGTGGGTTTCGATCAAGTTGCTTCTTTACTTTTCGAACCATTTCTGCTGATGTTGCTTTTTTCTTCCGTCCACTTTCTTGACGTCGGGCTACGCTACCAGTATCACGGTAACGAGCGATGGTACGAGACACAAAACATTAATTCACATTGAAATGCTGCAGTGCTCTAACGATAGCCACTTGTGTTTCCTAGCCAAATATAAAGAAATCACATTATCACCCTTAAATTCCATCACGAATAACTTTTTTCTGAAAAATTCTCATTAAAATGCTTTTGTACGCTTGTAAACAATATAATGAGCTGTCACTGGAATAATTTTAACAGCTGCGGCTTAGACGATTGGCTTAGAAAGGACAGCAGTCTTAAGTTGGTTGCAGTTTTTTCATCTCACCCTGTAGAGTATATATTATTTGACACGGCCAAAAGGTGCCTCATCAAAATAACGTTTTTAGACCCTAGGTATTTTTGGGCCAAATCCGTTTCAGGAATTTGGAGTCGATCTAGAGGTGTCCGTCCGTCTGTATGCCTGTCTCCCTGGCTGGTATATGGAATATGTATTATATTTTTATATATATTTGATTTCACTGTCAAACATACCTAATATATTAAATTATCTACCAAACGCACAAACATATTTTTTTGCTATCTCGTGAATTGATAAAAATGAAACTGCCCTACCAGCTGGCATTATCTATCGGCATTGATAATGGCAAATACTATATATAGCAAATAAACAGTTAATATCCAATGATTTCATTTAAGACATGTATTAACAAATAAATTAATTACGTACATTTATTGCAGAATTAAGAGGATTTATTAAATTTCATATCAATACATAGGATGAGTGAATTTAATAACAGATAAATTCTGATAGACCTTTTGCAAGTACGTCATAGTATCTGCCGGTTCTGAAATTTATTAATGTGTTTTAGAACTTAATATTTAAAAACTCTGTGCCACAAAATATTTTTTATCGGATATATAATCTTTCAAATTTTATTCCAGTGACAGCTCATTATATTGTTTACAAGCGTACATAAAGCTTTTTGGTGAGAATTTTCAAGAAAAAAGTTATTCGTGATGGAATTTAAGGGTGATAATGTGATTTCTTTATATTTGGCTAGGAAACACAAGTGGCTATCGTTAGAGCACTCCAGCTCTTAAATGTGAATATATGTTTTGTGTCTCGTACCATCGCACGTTTCCGTGATACTGGTAGCGTAGACCGACGTCAAGAAAGTGGCAACAGCAACATCTGCAGAAATCAGGTTCAAAAAGTAAAGAAACTATTTGTTCGAAACCCGCGCCGCAGTGAGCTCGGGGTAAAGCCATTGAAATTCCAAAAAGTGCAAGAACTTGTACCGCAACAGAAAGAAAGTAGACTCAAAATAGCTAAAGAGTTGCTTCGCTTGGCCGAAAGTGGTGAACTGCCTAATTTGGTTTTCTCCGATGAGAAAATATTCGTTGTCCAGCAGTTTGTAAACAAACAAAATTATCGTGTTTACTTGCCAAAGAGGTCAGCTGAAAATGTGCACCTTCGGTTGGCCACCAGAACTCAAGCGCCGGCCATGGTGATGGTGTTGGCCGCCTTAACAGCCGATGGTCGCTCTCCGCTAGTATTAATCGAAGGTGGCATCAGAATAAATGCCTAATATTATAGAAAAAATATTCTGGAGGGTGTATTTAAGCCTTGGGCATGCAAACATTTTTGCCGCAGACCTTGTACTCACCACCATCGCACTCAGCACGCGCCACTTAAGAGTGGAAACAAAATGAGGTTCCTCGCTTCATTTCCAACGCTCAATGACCACCAAAATCTCCGGATACCTATCCGTTGGACTATTGTGTCTGGAGTATTTTGGAAAGCAAGGTTGGCACTAAAAAATACCAACGAGTCGATCACCTCAAGCAAGCGCTTCGCCGGGAATGGGCCAAAATACCGCGGAGCAACATTTGGGCAGGGTATAAAGGTTTGATTGACCGTTTGAAGGCCATAATTCGTACCAAAGGTGACCAATTCGAACAAATCTAAACTTATTCTAAAATTTTATGCTATTTCCGACATTTTTGCTTTCATTCAAGCAAATTTAAAAAAAAATGAATAATTATGGCGTTGGACTTTGTTGCAGTTTTTTTTATCTCACCCTGTATACCATTTTAATACCAGATCTTGTGTTAGTAGAAATATTTCGAACTTCTGTGGGGGGAGATACCAGAAGGAGGGAACCGATGTTGCCCATCTACGAACTTGATCTTAGTTTAATAAAAATATTACGATGTACCAAGTTTGGACCAAGTCAGATACCCGCTTCGAGAGCTATCGAGCGTACCAGACAGTCAGAGAGACAGACATACAGACGGAAGGACACATCTAGATCGACTCCAAATATCCTGAAACGTATTTGATCCGAACCAAAAAAAAAAAAAAAATGATTCATAGTTCCTTTTGATGATCTGCATAGAATCACCTTCTGAGTCGATTTATGCATGTCCGTCCGTCTGTCCATGTATATTTGTGAACAAAGTACAGTTTGCATTATTACCCGATCCAGATGAAATTTTGCACAAATTATTTGTTTGGCCCAAGGACGAACCCTTTTGAAATTGGAGATAATCGGTCAATTGGAGATATAGCTCCCATATATATCTACGTCCGATTTGCCTTTTATTGTGCACCAAACGTGTAATATAAGCCCGAGTAATGTGGAATTTTGCACATACAACCAAATTAGACCTGCAAATAAGTATACCGAATTTAATCGAAATCTGTTCAGATATAGCTATAGCTCCCATATATATTGTTCATCCTATTTGTTATTTTTGTCCTCCGCAGCCGTAATATGCACTGTGTAACAAAAATATTTGGGGAAATATATCAAATACAGCTCAGAAATACATTTGCTAAATTTTATCGAGACCGGTTTGGATTTGGATATATCTCCCATATATAACTTCGTCCGATTTACCTTTTATTGTGCACCAAACGTCTAATATTTGCCCAAATGGGAATGGGAAATTTGGCACTTACGACCAAATTGAATCTAGAAGCTAGTATGTTAAATTTGGTGAATATCGGTTCAGATATAGCTATATCTCCCATATACATTGTTCATCCGATTTGTTATATTTGTTACCCACAGCCGTAATATGCACTCTGTAATAACGATATTCAGGGAAATATATGAAATACAGCTCAGAAATATCTTTGCCAATTTTTTATCGAGATCGGTTCAGATTTGGATATAGCTCCCATATATGTCAAATGGGCAACACAAATCCGAATTTAAAAGATACGAATGCTTCGGTATATTTAGTCTTTTAAACTTTTAATTATAATTATAATCATAGCGTATATGATTGAATTGTCCCATAAAAACTTTTAATTGTTATTTGGAGCTCTACTAAATTAGCAAAGTGGTATAGGGTATCATAAAGTCGGCCCCGCCCGACTTTGAGACTTTCTTAAATGTCTTTTGTTTTTTTTTTTTTTTTTTTTGAAGTTTGTAGTATAACTTTCTATTAAATTATGTCAAATTTTGGTATCTAAATTTTTATTATGTAGGCAGGCTATTACCAAAAAAAATATAGGACCAGGTTTTTTCAGCTCGTATGTAGAGAGCATTTGGCTTAATGCTTCTATGAGAAAGCTTGACATGAGATTGCCATGGTTTCTCAAGGAAGCAGTAATTATTATTGTTATCTGAATCAGAAATAGACATTTTCATAATTCTTCAATTACATATTGCTATTTTAAAATATTACTGAAAATTCAGTGAAAAACATCCACCTTGACGTAATTTCCCTGCATTACAAATTGACATTATGCAACTAAAGGTCATTGACCTTTAGTTTTTCCGATGCAAATAGTCTATGTATTTCACATCGCTTTTGTTTATTTAATTAAAACAATGCCAATGACATTATCAAGATTAATCACGATTTTGTAATATTTGTGGAACAAAGAACTATGCCCTATAAAATCCAGTGAATGTTCAGAGGAGAACTCAGTGCACATTGAAATTTTTATAGACTCGAATTGAAACGGAGACATGGTAATTTTTTATAAACCCCTACTCCTCATTTTATTGGCCAGCATTGCCTGTCTGCACGCCAATGAAAATGTCAAAGCCATCGAAAGTGACCCAAAGCAAACGGCTGAACTGGAGGAATTAAAAGTGCAACAAAATGATGTGGGTGATACGGAATACACCTTTCGGTGTACAGTAGGTCAAAAGAAAACTGGTAAGTGAAAGAAGTACATTTCGAACTTTGGATTAATTTGAACAAATTTGATTTTCCAGTTCGTGTCGGCTGTACTGGAAAAGATCGAAGCTATTGGCCCACACCTCACGATGTTAACCTGACCTTAAGATGTCCACCCAATGGAGGAGGACCATCTTTGGCCTTTGTCGAGGTGATTTTCACTGTAACAACACGTAATGTAAATTGTGTTGTTGCCGCTGGAGGTATTGGCCAGAATTACATACAAATACGTTTGGATGTTTACGGCACAAAGACATTGGATTACATAGCGGAATTCTATATTTTCTAAAATTTGGTGAAGTTAAGAATTTCGATTTTTTTATAGGGGTTTAAATAAAAATGTATTTTTCTTTGATAAAAACCTAACATAGATTTAAGATTTTCAGAATTGCAACAGCGCACCACATTTATCGATTCCTGAGCATTTATGGGTTTCGGAGGTCCCCGCTGTATTTTCTTCCTAAATATTTATAGGTTAACATGTTCTAGCAAACCATTATTATGGCTTTGTACATTTGTTTGTAACATAGAGGAGGAAGCGAGATAGGCCCATTGTTACTTTTGAGGATCTTAATAGAATCACTTTCTGAGTCGATTTATGCATATCATTCCGTCCGTCAGGTCCCATTTATTGATCGATTGAGCTGAAATTTTCCAAATAATATTTGTGTGGCCAAGAACGAACCCTATAATCCAATTAGATTAAGCCCCCATATATCTTCAAACTATTTTGGGTTTATTGTGCACCAAATGACCAATATAAGTACAAATGACCTGTGCATTCCACCGAATTCAGTCTAGGAGCATGTACATAAAACCTGTTCAGATATAGCTATATCTCGAATATACATGTTTAATCCGATTTGGGGTTTGGTATCGGATATCGGATACATCCCAGAAATACCTCTGCCAAATTTTATCAAGATCGATTCAGATTTGGATGTAGCTCACATATATATCTTTATCCGACATCAGATTTATTGTGCACCAAATGGCTAATATTAGCCCAAATGGACTGAATTTTGGCAATTACGTCCGAATTCGGTATAGAAATAATTACGTCAAATTTAGTGAAAATCGTTTCAGATATAGCTATAGCTCCCATATATATATGTTTTATCCGATTTGGGGTTAAAAGTCCCTCACAAGCATAATATGCATTCCACAAAAATAATCTTTGGTACCAGATCTCAGATACAGCTCTGAATAAAGAGTATCAAATTTTGTCAAAATCGGTTAAGATTTGGATATAGCTCCCATATATATCCTCAACCGATTTCGGGCTAGTTGTTCATCAAACGGCCAATACAAGTCTAAATGGCCTGAATTTTAGCATATCCGAACAAATTCAGTCCAGAAACAAATGCATTATATTTTGGTGAAAATCGGTTAAGATATAGATATAGCTCCCATATGCATGTTTAATCCAATTTGGGGGTTTAAGTCCCTCACATTCGTAATATGCATTCGACAAAAAATTATATTTGGTACCAGAAATCAGATACATCCCAAAAATACTCTTGCCAAATTTCATCATGATCGGTTCAGATTTGGATATAGCTCCTATATATATCCTCAACCGATTTCGGGTTGATTGTGCATCAAATCAAACCAATATAAGTCCAAATAACCTGAATTTTAGCATATCCGAACAAATTCAGTCCAGAAGCAAGTGCATTATATTTTGGTGAAAATCGGTTCAGATATAGCTATAGCTACAAATACACGTTTTATCCGATTTGGGGTTTTAAGTCCCTCACTTTCGTAATATGCATTCGACAAAAAAATATATTTGGTACCAGACATCTTAAAGAGCAAGGAAATACCTCTGCCTCTTTTTTTCAAGATCGGTTCAGATTTGGATATAGCTCCCATATATATCCTTAACCGATTTCGGGTTAATTGTGCATCCAAAAGTCAATATTAGTCCAAAGGACCTGAATTTTGGCATATCTATGATATAAACCTTCTCGAAGTAATAGCAATGTTATTTGGTATAAAATATTAAAATGTCTCCATCAAATTTAGTGAAAATCGATTCAGAATTGGATATGCCTCCCATAAATTTGTTCCCTCTGAAACCAAACTGTAACTGCTCTAAAGCCAAATGTTAATAGGTGGTATGATCTACTTCAAATAAATTCTCTTGTTACGGGAGCTGTACTAAATATGCATTGATGTGTAGGGTATCATATAGTTGGCCCCGATCAACTTTTGTCTTTTCCTTACTGGTTTTATTTTCGACAAATTTGAAACTTTTTCCGAACTCGAACTAAGTATTCTTTTAATTTAACTAATCAATACCAAAACTCGGAATTAAGCTCGCAAGATAGCTCAAAATATTGTTGAGGACCTTTTGTATATGGCCAAGGCCTTTCAAATGCTTCGTTTAAGAACCCGGAACATTTTTGGGTTCTTGATCTACAAACCAAGTGCTATCAAATACATTTGGAATTTTCACAATCTTCACGGTTTTAAAGATACATATTGTGTAAACGATTTTTTTGTTCATAAACTCACATTAAAATTTGGTTTGGATTCAGAATGGAAACCTGTTAAATCACCAGTAAGAAACGTAAACACATAGTTCTCACTTTTTGTACATAAATTTCAAATATAATTTTCTTTAAAACTATTATACCTAAATATATGGTTTATTCAGAGATTTATAATGAAATTTTATGTAGAACATTCTTCTTTTGACACTTTCTGCCTAAAAGGAATCGTAAAGTTTGAATGTCCAAAAATACTATGGTACATCTATCCCGCACTCCATCGGTGTCTCTCATTCCAACTTTCAGCTCGTTCCGTTAGTCCCATACAAAGTATTAAATTTGTAGTAAATGTTAGCACTTTTCATACCATTTTAGTTCGGGTTTCCAGAAACCCAGCCCATGTACCAAGACTGACTCTCGTGTAAAATTTTACGATTTTAGATTCAGCCATTTCTTTTGGTCGTTGATTCTCAGTCGAATGTACCTCCCAATTTCCATCAAACTTCGTAGTTGGTATATTTGTACAAACATTAGATGCAATGTAAGGTTGGGATGTGTAGGTCTATGTATATAATAATTTTGCGAATATGGCCGTAAACTTGAATGGGTCCATATAAAGGTCCTGACCTTAGTTGCCTTTCGTATTATTCTTTAATTACTTCTAAAGCTCTCTCGTCTGGAATACATGTTAAAATGTCTAATCTACCCTCATCAATTTTTTAGTTTTTGGAGGGAATACAAAATTTACGTTTACAACACCTCAAAATATTCGAGGGAGACCCTAAATCACACATGTTTTAATCTTGAGGTTTTAAATTTTTCATAAAGGTCGATAGTCCTATATAACGGTACAACATGATTTTCGGTATTTTGAAGGTTACTGCCACAATCTTCAACCAATTCAGCTAATACTTTATACTTGCTTTTTTGGTAGGTATTTTCTCTCTCTACAAAAAATATTCGGTCCACTAATTGATATGGCACCCTTATAATCGTAGCTCCCTATTTTCGTTATTTTGAAGGCCTCTCTTTTAAATTTCCCACCAAATTAGCTGCAACTTCACAATTTGGGTTTTCGGTAGGTATTTTCTCACCTTGCAAGGAATTTGCGATTCAGGTCCACCAATTGGGATAACCAAATACAGGGTGAGATGAAAAAACTGCAACCAACTTCAGACTGCTGTCATTTCTAACCCACTCGTCCGACAGCTATTAAAATTATTCCAGTGACAGCTCATTGTATTGTTTACAAACGTACAAAAGAATTTTGGTGAGAATTTTCCAGAAAAAAGTTATTCGTGATGGAATTAAAGCGTGATAGTATGATTTCTTTGTACTTGGCTGGAAAACAACAACTCCAGCATTTAAATATGAATAAATCTTTTGTGTCTCATACCATCGCTCGTTACCGTGATACTGGTAGTGACCGAAAAATGGCTCGTAAGCTGAACATATTGAATATTGAAAAATGAGCTCGGGGCTAAAGTCATTGAAATTCCAAAAAGTGCAAGAACTTACACCGCAACAGAAAGAAAACAGACTCAAAAGAGCAAAAGAGTTGCTTCGCTTGGCCGAAAGTTGTGAACTGCCGAATTTGGTTTTCTCCGATGAGAAAACATTCGTTCTCCAGCGGTTTGTAAACAAACAAAATGATCGTGTTTACTTACCAAAGAGGTCGGGTGAAAATGTGCACCTTCGGTTGGCCAGAACTCAAGCGCCGGTCATGGTGATGGTGTGGATTGCCATAACAGCCGATGGTCGCTCTCCGATCGTATTAATCGCATCAGAATAAAGGCTTGGGCACGCAAACATTTTGGCCGCAGATCTTGGATATTCCAACAGGACTCAGCACGCGCCACCCAAAAATGGTTACAAAATGAGATTCCTCGCTTTATTTCCAGCGCACAATAGCCACCAAAATCTCCGGATACCAATCCGTTGGACTATTGTGTCTGGAGTATTTTGGAAAGCAATGTTGGCACCAAAAAATACTAAAGTGTCGATCACCAAGCAAGCGCTTCGCCGGGAATGATCCAAAATATCGCAGAGCAACATTCTGGCAGGGTATGACGATTTTATTGGCCATAATTCGTGCCAAAGGTGACCAATTCAAACAAATCTAAATTTATTATAAAATTTTATGCTATTTCCGACATCTTTTGCTTTTATTTAATAAAATTAAAAGAAAAAAATTAAAAATTATGGCGTTTGACTTTGCTGCAGTTTTTTATCTCAACCTGTATTAATATAGATATAGCCCTTATATATCGGTACCTCCAAATTTTCGGTATTTTCCAGTTAATTCAGCTAATATTTTACATTTGGGGTTTTTGTAGGGCTTTTCTCTCCCTGCAAAAAATATGCGCTTTAGGTCCACTAATTGATTTAGCCCTCTTATAACGGTAGCTCCCTATTTTCGTTATTTTGAAAGTCTCTGTTCTATTTCCATCCAAATAAGCTCAACTGCACAATTTGGGTTTTCGGTAGGTCTTTTCTCTCCTTGCAAGGAATTTGGTACTTCCCTATATCTCCCGATAAACTGAATTCTGCTGATTTAAGCCACATATTACTGCATAATTGTTCAAAATTCGGTATGTGGAGATTGTAATGGCTTCTATCTTCTGTGATATAAGACAGCTGGAATATAAATTAAGTTCAAACGAGTAAGCAAAGGCTATAGTCGTGCGGGGCCGACCATGTGATACCCTACAACACTACAATATGTTAGAAGCCCCCTTATGTCCAAATCCCTTTCAGAAGATTTCGCTTTTGAAATTATGCCACGGAGCACTGCCCAGATATTACCCTTAGCATTATTATTTACGCACTCCATCTTTGTTGTGGTCTATTTAACAGTTACATTTTGGTTCATTTTAACCCCTAAATGTTTTACGATAATTTCTAATATCTCTATATTTAGTCTCATCTATATGTATATTTGATTGTCTACGATATTTGCCTATATTCGTCAACGAAATCAGCGTAAAAAGCCAGAAGTTCGCTTTTGTGTATTTTTGATTTTGCATGAAAGTTATTTTCAGCGTTTCGGTAGAATGGAAATGTTGGTATTTTTTTCAAGCAAAAGTAGTGGTCCATACTACACGCTGTCCTTAACTCTAATTTCATGCCAGATTTCGTATTCCTTGGTTTCTATGTGTGACCAGAAACATTTTTAGTTGTTGCTCCATTTCAACCCCTAAATATATTGCGGACATATTTGAAAACAATAGGCCTAGCTCTTGTGATCCTAACCCTAGCTTTGTGAAGATTTTTGTGAGGATCGGACTATAATTTCAATCTGTATATAATATCCCCAACATGTGTTGTAAGGTGAAAAAAATATTACAAAATTTACATTTCAATATTATAAGTCAAATTGAAAAACTAGCATGCGATAAAAAATATGAAAAAATAAATATATGTCACAAAATACTACAAAATACATATTAACATCATTATTGACATCTTTTTATGCAATATTTTCTAGATTTTATACTTTTATGTCAAGAGGGCATTCTGAATTGACAAAATTTATCAAAATCGGTCCAGCCATTTTTGAGATATAAGCATTCTAGCTAACATCCCCCTCCATTGTATATATACATTGTATATATTTCGCTATATATATCCGATATATTTACTATCGGCATCTATGTAATGGTCAGAATTGGCCTGTTCGTCTATTTGTGATTTCGCCTGGATTAAAAATATTCGCGGTTTAATGGAAAATTTTACTTTTATTTAACACAAAGGTTATGGTCTATTTCACCCACTAAATATTACTCGATGGCCATCAAAATTGGAAGGCTTCTGCACAGCCCTAAGCTTTAGCGCCATGCTAACTTTCGCGTCGATTGGTCTATAATTGCAACCTGTAGAGCAACTGCAAAATCAGGAAATTTTTCAGTTTTTGGTCCATTTCAACCCCTATTCTATTCTGGCTCTAGCCCCACCTAACTTCTAAATTTCGTGAAGATCGGGCTATAATTGCGACCTGTAGAGTGATTAAAAATTAACATGGACAGACGGACGGACATACATAGCTAGATCGACTCAGCTCGGCGAGATAGGAAGATCCATATATACTTTCCTATGTGGGAAACCAATATTTCAAGGTGTTACATAATTTTTTGCCCAATCAAACTTATAATACCCCAACACATAGTGTTGTAGGGTATAAACATTGATATGAAATATTTTTGGAATTTTAAGAAAAAATTTTAAATATTTATCATTCCTATTATATAATCTTTATTCATCAGTATTCGCAAATTAAAAACAACCTCTGCGGCAAATTCAAAAACGTATGTTCCGAAATGTTTTGTCCAAAGATAAGGTTCTTTCAACGCGGAAATACAAAAAATAATCGAGATCTGCTATCTGTTCTGAAATACCGTTGCAAATTATGAAATTTTGATTGAAATCAATATTTAAAATATATAATATAATAAGCCGAAACAAAGAGTCGTGCAAAATATAAAAACTCATTAAGTTGTTAAATGCATGACAGTTCCTAATCAATTTCCCCTCGCAAAACATTCAAAGAAAATGTTCATTACCAATAACCACTTTCAAACACTTATTATTTTGGGCAGCATATCCCACCTATATGCCAGTGGAAATCTAAGGGCAATTGAGTCGAATCAAACACAAATTGTGGAATTGAAGCAGTTGATGGTTGAGCAAGATCTATTGGGTTGTTATTTTTTCACCTTTAAGTGTTCGGTGGGTCAACGAAAAACAGGTAAGATATTCGAAATTTGGCAGTGAAAAAAATGAATGCGAAAGAAAAATACGAATTCTACGATTCTTGAAATTTTTGGATTTTTTTTTTGTTTGGAAAACACCCACAGAATTGTTGTTTTTCTTTCCCATTCATTTATCCGACATACCTAAACCGGCCGTTATGAATTTGTTATTTTCCAGCTCGCATCGATTGTGCCAGCAGGGATCATAGTACATGGCCGAAACCCCATGATGTTGAGCTGAACCTAAAATGTCCCAATGGCGGGGGCGGAGGTGAAGGTTCCACTATAGCATTTGCCGAAGTAGTATTCACTGTTACAAATCAAAATGTCAATTGCTTTGTAGCCGCCGGTGGGGTGGGTCAAAACTTCATTCAAATGCATTTGAATGTTGAAGGTACCAGATCATTGGATTACACGGCTGAGTTTTTTGTTAATTGACATTTGGGAAAAATAAATTAAAGAAAATGTAAAAAATATAAAAGGTCATAATTTTTTCTACAACAAAAATTCGATGATTTTTGCTTTGAAAATATTTTCCTAAAAATCTCGACTTTATTTTTAAAAATGACCGAATTTTAGCATTAATGGTTTGTTAAAAAATATTTTTAATATCCACGACCCTAGACTTGATGGTACTTAAAAAAGTCCTTAAACTTCTACGATTTTAATTTTGACAGCTACTACGTCAGCTAAAAGTCCACCTTAAATTTTAGATGCGTTCCAACAGTTTGTGTTAGGCCCTTTTAGTACTCAAAATGCACATTTTTTCCAATTTGACAAAATTGTGTTATCAAAACTTTTTTATACCCTCCACCATAGGATGGATAATAATAATTCCATATCCACCCCATATATCATTTCCAAATATCAGCAAAGAGCTTAATATCAAATTTCAAAAATCCATCCAAACAGAAATCTATCCCAATAGCCAACAGCACATTTTGTGACATCTTGTACTTTTCGCACGCTCATAGTACGCATTTTCCAAACCACCATCTTCTCACATCTAAAGACACCAACAGTGACATCCATATTAAATTTGAGGATTTCAGCTCTATCGCTTCACCCAATACCAAGCTTAATAGCAATTTGGTGATTTCGTACAGTTAAAGTATGCATTTTCAAAACAATTCCCATATCTCAACCTCAGATACCTAAAGTTATCTAAATATCAAATTTCAGAATTTTATCTCTATCCCTTCATTCAATATAAATTTTTGTTGTATTAAGTACTTTTCGTACAGCTATAGTCCCCGCTATTTCAATTCGGAGACCTCAATATCAAATTTGTTAAGGCTACATCAGAGAAACTAATGCCAAATTTCAGGTTGTAAACCCAATCGGTTCATACAATATCAAATTGTACCAAATATAGTACTATTTAGTACTTTTCGTGCACTTTTAGTACACATTTCCAAAACAAGCTCTTTATTACAAAACTACCACAAACAGGGGGCCAAATACAATATTTCAAAATTCCAGCTTCATCCGTTCACCCTACTAATCCGAACTCTTCCAAATTTGGTACAGCTCGCACACCTGGTACGAATTTTCAAAATAACCTTCATATATACAGGGTGAGATAAAAAAACTGTAACAAAGCCAAACGCCATAATTTTTACATTTTTCTATTCAAAATTTTATTGAATAAAAGCTAAAAGTATCGCAAATAGCATCAAATTTTAGAATAAGTTTAGATTTGTTCGAATTGGTCACCTTTGGCACGAATTATGGTCTTCAAACGGCCAATGAAACTGTCACACTTTGCCCGAATGTTGCTCTGCGTTATTTTTGGTCCATTCCCGGCGAAGCCCTTGCTTGAGGTGTTCGACACTTTGGTATTTTTAGTGCCAACCTTGATTTTCAAAATACCCTAGACACAATAGTCCAACGAATTAGTATCCGGAGATTTTGATGGCCATTGTGTGCTGAAAATGAAGCGAGGAACCTCATTTTGTAACCAGTCCTGTCGGAACACACACATGTCTGCGGCCAAAACGTTTGCGTGCCCAAGGCTTCAATACACCCTCCAGAATATTTTCGCTGTAATATTCGGCATTTATTTATAATAATATTCGATTAATAAGATCGCAGAGAGACCAACGCCTGTTATGGCGGCCCACACAAGCACCATGGCCAGCGCTTGGGTTCAGGTGGCCATTTTCAGCTGACCTCTTTGGCAAGTAAACACGAACATTTTGTTTCTTTACAAACTGCTGTACAACAAATGTGTTCTGATCGGAGAAAACCAAATTCGGCAGTTTACCACTTTCGGCCAAGCGAAGCACCTCTTTAGCTCTTTTGAGTCTATTTTCTTTCTGTTGCGGTGTAAGTTCTTGCACTTTTTGGAATTTCAATGGCTTTACCCCGAGCTCATTTTTCAATATTTGTTGGTTGCAATTTTTCCCCTTACCCTATCCCATCAGCAATATCTTTAAGAAATTCACACCCCCTAAAAACGTTTAAAAAATCCACGCCTTTATCCTTGATATCCTTCAAAACCGCACGACTATGGCAATTTGGATTTTCATTGTCAAAGCTTTAACATGTCTCTCTCTTGAGAGAGTGAAAACGTTCGATTATTCCACTCTCTATCGATAATAATGAAATTATGGCTTTTCTCCTACATTGCGGGTGAATCCTCTTCGAAGCTTTAACACCTCTCTCTTGAGAGAGTAAAAACGTTCGATTCGATTCCACTCTCTATCGATAATAATGGAATAATGGTCTTTCCCCTACATTGCGGGTGGATCCCCTTCAAAAGACTCCACTCATGGGCAAATACCTTTGTTGTGGCCGTTTATTTAATCTCTAGTCGACATTCTCCGAATCATTAAATTTGCAAAAAGACAGAAATGCAAGTTCCACTGAAAATTTCTTTTTTGGTGATAACAAAAGTTAATTCAATTTCTAGTATTTTTAAAATCTATAAAAACAAATTGTTTTGGGCATAAATTCAACAGTTTTAAGTTTATAGCAGAACCGAATAGAATTCAAAATTAAAAAAAAATGGTTTCAATAAATCTCATTTCAATTCTCATGGTATTGGCTCTGGTTTGTTCCACACAAGCGGAATTTTCATTGAAAGCAACTTCAGTGGACAGCAGAAAACAAACTTCACTGAACCTAGTGTCAACCGAAGTTAATGAATGGGGAAAGACTCTGTATAGCTATGTGTGTACAGCGGGTGAAAATAAGACAGGTAGGGGTGCTATAGAAATTAAAAAAATATTATTTTTTTTATATTTGATTTTTTTAGCTTACTGACCTCTATAAGTTTTGCAAATAAAAGATTTGTTTTATTGCATTTTTCCCAACGTTTCTTTATTTTATTTTATTTTTTTATTTTTTATTTTTTTTTATTTTTTTTATTATTTTTTATTTATTATTTATTTTTTTTTTTTAATTATGAATTTCTTATTTCTAGAATCTCTCGGTTGCTATGTAAAAAGTTCGAATGACTGGCCAAGGGATCAAAATTTGGAATTGACCGCCAGCTGTGACAAAAGTTCCGAGGCCAAGAGCATACAATATGTTGAAACCCTGTTTGTAGTATCGACCCAAAATGTGGCCTGTAGCATTTCGTCGGGCAGCATGCGTAGCACTTATGTCGAAGTGAAAGTCAATGTTTGGGGCACTGCAGCCTTGAATTACACGTCTTTGTTTTACACAAATTAAATAAATTCGATTAAGAAAAAACTCAAAATTCAAGAATATAGAAAAATATATAACTAAGGTATTATTAAGAGATTTTTTTTTTTTTTGTTATTAATCTGCATATCAGACTTCGTGAGTTTCAAATTTTACGTATTTTAAAAAAGCGTAACAGTTGAAGTCAAAGTTGTCAATTAGAAATGTAATCAAGTTAAATTAATTATTTCAATCCTACTTTCGATATAGTCTACCACAATATAATACAAAGTCAAAATGAGGACTTATATAAAAATATTTTTCGTAAACCAGTTAGACACCCATTCAAATCTTCAAATACAAAAATTCTGACAATTCCGTCAAAAATATTGGAAAAGCAGTCAGAATACCTAATATAGAGGCTATAAATATCGGATGGAGGCTATAAATAGCGGCTGAAACACCCATTTTCAAATGAGCTCGAGCTATTGCTGATAGTCATATTCATTAATTGACGTGTGGAGAAAGTTCGGATAAACATCATAAGCCTTTGCCGACTTTTAGGCGGATTGTTGTCGCGCAAAAAATCTATTTTGTATTTTATTTCAAATGAAGCAATCTCCTTAAAAATACCTGAAATCGTTGGGAAATGTCCAAAATCGAGCGGAACTGATTGTTGATACTTTGTTCAGATTTGACGCATAACCTGAAGAGAGGGCTTCACAAGATCCAAAATTGGACTAACGTTATTATGTAGACAGCCAAATGCCAAATTATTGCCTGGAATACTACCAAATGTGGTAAAAACAACAAAAAACCAAAAAAATGGCTAGACCAAAACGTGGATCCTTTTCGATTTTTTGTATCACTTTGTAAAATTAAAAACGTGGATGAAACCTTTAAAACCCGAAAATCTAACTGAAACCTTTGTATATGGCCTCTACCAATATTGGAAAAACTACAGTCAGATTATAGACCAACTTGGAAGAAACAAGTAAAACAAGCTGTAAGTTCGGCCGGGCCGAACTTTGAATACCCTCCACCATTTGGAACAAATTTTTCAAAGAATAAAATTCTGTTAAAATCTTAAAAATACCAAATGTAGCCGTTATTTTAAGGTATGTAACACGACGTGGACCTGCCTAAGCAACTTTGGTAATAAGCCATTAAAATATTCAAATACTAAACTTGACAAAAAACGGTAAATATTGTAGCTCATACCGAATATAAGAAAGAGCCATTATATGAGAGCTATACCAAGTCTTGGACCTGCACACACAATTTTCTGCCATAGGCTCTAGTATCCATTACATACTTCAAATAACAAATTTCCGCTGAAAAATGTCGCTAATACCATCAAAATATCGGATATCCGGAGGTACCGTTATATGAGGGCTATACGAAGACGCGGACCTGCACAGGAAATTTTCTGTCATAGGCTGTAGTATCCATTACGAACTTCAAATACTAAATTTGAAGCAATTCCGGCAAATAATGTCGCTAAAATCATCAAAATACCGAATATTAGGAGGTACCTTTATATGGTGACTATACGAAAACGTGGACCTGCACAGAAAATTTTCTGTCATAGCTGTTGTGTTCAGTTGCGAACTTCAAATACCAAATTTGAAACAATTCCGGTAAATAATGTTGCTCAAATCATCAAAACACCGAATATCGGGGGTACCGTTAAATGGGGGCTATACGAAGACGTGGACCTGCACAGAAAATTTTCTGTCATAGCTGTTGTGTTCAGTTGCGAACTTCAAATACCAAATTTGAAACAATTCCGGTAAATAATGTTGATCAAATCATCAAAACACCGAATATCGGTAGGTACCTTTATATGGGGGCTATACAAAGACCTGAACCTGCACAGACAATTTTCTTTCTTAGGCTGTAGTATCCATTACGAACTTCAAATATCAAATTTGAAACAATTCCGGTGAATAATGTTGCTAAAATCATCAAAATATCGCTTATCGGTAGATACCGTTATATGGTGGCTATACGAAGACGTGGACCTGCACAGAAAATTTTCTGTCATAAGCTGTAGTACCCATTACAAACTTCAAATACCAAATTTGAAATTATTCCGGTAAATAATGTCGTTAAAATCATCAAAACACCGATTATCTGGAGGTACCGTTATATGGTGGCTATACGAAGACGAAGACCTGCTCAGACAATTTTCTATCATTGGCTGTAGTATCCATTACGAACTTTAAATACCAAATTTGAAACTATTCCGGTGAATTATGTCGCTTGAATCATCAAAATACCGAATATCCGGAGGTACCGCTATATGGTGGCTATACGAAGACGTGCACCTGCACAGACAATTTTCTGTCATAGGCTGTAGTATCCATTACGAACTTCAAATACCAAATTTGAAACGATCCCGGTGATTAATGTCGCTAAAATCATCAAAATACGGAATATCCGGAGATATCGTTATATGGGGGTTATACGAAGAGGTGGACCTGCTCAGACAATTTTCTGTCATAGGCTGTTGTGTTCATTGCGAACTCCAAATACCAAATTTGAAACGATTTCGGTGAATAATGTCGCTAAAATCATTCAAAAACCAAATATCCGGAGGTACCGCTATATGGTGGCTATACAAAGACGTGGACCTGCACAGACAATTTTCTGTCATAGGCTGTAGTATCCATTATGAACTTCAAATACCTAATTTGAAACAATTCCGGCGAATAATGTCGCTAAAATCATCAAAATACCGAATGTCGGGAGGTACCGTTATATGAGGGCTATACGAAAACGTGGACCAACATGGCACATTTTCAATACCAAAAGTCCTGTAGACATATACATTTAAGTAAAATTTTTTTTTTTAATCTACTTAATTTCGTTCGGAAGCTAGAGTGATTTCCACAGGCGAGGTGTTACAAACAGAATGACAAACTTAATATACCCTACCCCATACTACGGTGGAGGGTATAAAAAAACTCATAACAACACCTTTGTTATATATTTTCCTATATTCTTGGATTTTGAGTCTAATTTATTTAATTTGTGTAAAATAATGACGTGTAATTCAAGGCTGCCGTGCCCCGAACATTGACTTTAATTTCGACATAAGGGCTGCGCATACTGCGCGACGTAATGCTACAGGCCACATTTGGCGTCGACACTACAAACAGGGTCTCAACATATTGTATGCTCTTGCCCTGGGAACATGTGTCACAGCTGGCAGTTAATTCTAAATTCTGGTCAGTTGGCCAGTCATTTGAACTTGTTGCATAACAACCAATTGGTCCTAAAACAAAAAAAAAAATAAATCGAAATTGAAACAAAAATATATATTTTTTTAAATTTTCGTATCACCCTTACGTATCATATTTTCACCCGCTGTACACACATAACTGTATAGAGTCTTTCCCGATTCGATAACTTCCGTTGATAATAGTTTCAGGGAAGTTTGTTTTCTGGTGTCCACTGAAGTGGCTTTCAATGAGAATTCCGCCTGTGTGGAACAAACTAGAGCCAATACAATTAGAATTGCTATGGGATTTATTGTAACCATATTTTTGTTTTCAATTCTATTCGGTTCCGCTATAAACTTAAAACTGTTGAATTTATGTCCAAAACAATTTGTTTTTATAGATTGTGAAAATACTTGAAATTTAATAGATTTTTCTTATCACCAACGAAGACAATTTCAGTGGAACTTGCATTTTTATCTTGTCACAATTAAACGATTATGAGACTACCGACTAAGTAGATTAAGCAAACGACCACAACAAAGGTTCCCATGAATATAGGTTCTCGGGACGTGGATCCACCAACAATGGAAGAGAAACGAAACAACTAAATATGGCGAGATAGGGAAATAATCGAACTTTTCTGATACTAGCTACAGAAAAAATATGTGAAAGCTCTGAGAAGGGAAATGAAAAGTGATAGCGATCCAGGCCATAATCGTGGACCTGTTAAGGCTATTTGTGTTCCGGAGTTTAATTATATTGTTAATTTTTTAGCCCAATAATTACCGTGGTTTCTAAAAATTATGTTTGGAACATAACTGTGCTATAATTTTGGATTTTTATGAGAATTTTACAAATGTAAAAAAGTGGATTATTTAAGGACTTTTTTAATCCTGCATAAGAATAATATTCGATACCCGATATCATATACGCTTTATTTCATTTTTTTGAGATTGGATCAGATTTAGATATGGTGAAAATCGGCCTAAGACAGAAAATTGTCTGTGCAAGTCTACGTCTTTGTATAGCCCCCATATAACGGTACCTCCTGATGATCGGTATTTTGATGATTTTAGCGACATTATTCACCTGAATTGTTTCAAATTTGGTATTTGAAGTTCGTAATGGATACTACAGCCTACGACAGAAAATTGTCTGTGCAGGTCTACGTCTTCGTTTAGGCCCCATATATCAGTACCTCCCTATATTCGGTATTTTGACGAGTTCAGGTACAATACCCACCGAAATTGTGTGAGATGTCGTATTTGAAGTTCGTGATGGATGCTACAGCCTATGGTAGAAAATTGTCTATGATGGTTCACGTCTTCGCACAGCTCCGATATAACGCTACCTCCCTACATATGATATTTTGATGATTTTAGCTACATTATTCACCGTTTATTTCAAGTTTCGAATTTGAATATGGTAATGGTTTATGACAAACAATGCCTTTGTAGGTCCACGTCGTATAGACCCCAATAAAACGGCTATATTCGGTATTTTTAAAATTTTAACAGAATTTTTTAAGGATTTTATTTTTTGAAAATTTTCAAAATTTTCGGCCCGGCCGAACTTACTGTTTTTTAATTAGTTTTTTAATGTTATTGAATGAAAGCAAAAATATCGGAAATAGCATCAAATTTTAAAATAAGTTTAGATTTGTTCGAATTGATCACCTTTGGCACGAATTATGTCCTTCAAATGGCCAATGAAACCGTCACACGCTTCCGGAATGTTGCTCTGCGGTATTTTGGCCCATTCCCGGTGAAGCGCTTGCTTGAGGTGATCGACACTTTGGTATTTAGTAGTGCCAACCTTGCTTTCCAAAATACTCCAGACACAATAGTCCAACGGATTGGTATCCGGAGATTTTGTTGGACACTGAGCATGGAAATGAAGCAAGGTACCTCATTTTGTAACCATTCTTGAGCGGAGCATGCTGAGTGCGATGGTGCTGAGCCCTGTTCGAATTTCCAAGGTCTGCGGCCAAAATATTTGCGTGCCCAAGGCTTTAATTCACCCTCCAAAATATTTTCGCGATAATATTTGGAATTTATACGAGCTGAGAGCGACCATCGGCTGTTATGGCGGCCCACATCATCACCATGGCCGGCGCTTGAGTCCTAGTGGCTAACCGAAGGTGTACATCTTCAGCTGACCTCTTTGACTGACCACGAATGTGTTCTCATCGGAGAAAACCAAATTCGGCAGTTCACCACTTTCGACATTTCACCATTTTAGCGACATTATTTACCGGAATTGTTTCAAATTTTTTATTTGAAGTTTGTAATGGATACTACAGCCTATGACAGAAAATTGTCTGACAGAAAATTGTCTCGTATAGCCCCCTATAACGGTACCTCCCGATATTCAGTATTTAGATGATTTTAGTTACATTTTTTTTTTCAAATTTCGCATTTGAATGGCTTATGACAAAAGGTCCACGAGGGCCAGAAGAAGAGAATGTGGAGTCATTGTGAAAGCGTTTAACCTTTAAAGTAAAAGGTAAAAATTTAGCCAGAATCAAATAAGCTTCTCAGTCGCCACGTATCCAATGTATTTTTTAGTATTTATTTTTTTAGTACTTTTCGAATATATCGTACAAATCCTCGTCCGTACTTACGTTTCAAACTCACAAATATCTTAATACCGAATTTTATCATTTCAGATCTATTCTCACTTTTCGTACTCCTTATATTACGCAGTTCCAAATCCACATCCTTATCTAAAACGTACACACTCACAGTGATCATAATACCAAAATTCACATTCCACATTACATTCTATAGCTAATTTAGTACTATTTAGTACTTGTCGTACACTATATGCTACATATTTGCAAATACACTTCCTTAACTAAACGCTTTGCCATAATACCTACATTTATAATTTTGGTCCGATTCCTACGCACTTTGCCAAATTTAGTTCAATTTAGTACTTTTCGTACACATATTGTATGCATTTCAAAAACCACCTCCATTTATCAGACGTTCTTAAAAATATTGATTCCAAGATTTAAGCTCTACCCGCAAAAAAAATCATTATAGTACCTAATCAGTAGGTTTTAGTACTTTTCGTCCACTCAAAATTCGAATTTTGGAAAAAAGGCTTTGGTAAATCTATACTATGGTGGAGCATACCATTCCAAATTTTAGAATTCTATTCCTATCCTTTCGGCCCTATACTAATGATAAATATGAACCTTTTAGTACTTTCCGTACCGATGTTTCTCCCTGCGCCTTTTTATCACAGACAACCCTACGTACCAAAATTGAGAGTTATAGAATCTCCCAATCGCTCAGTATTAAGGGTTCCATAAGTAGTACATTTTCGTAACTCTCGGGGATAAATTTTTAAGATCCTAACGCCAACCGTTTTTATTCTGAGCGTTGATGAATCTGTCAGTCAGTCAGTAAATTAGTGAACTCATCTTTTCAATGAATATTTTAGGAAATTTAGAGCTTTTGTGTGACGTGCCCAAAGCAGTGAACAATATGGTCCAAAGTTATTAATTACACACCATAGTTCCGCGGAGCGCTCTGTTTAATATCGCGTTAAAATATCTCACATTGTATGCTACAATTTTTTATATTTTATTTTAATTACATCTACTCTTTACTGAATATAAAACAAGGAAGAATATTCCAAATAATTTGTTCCCGCAGCATAAACTTTTACTTCAATGGAACTGGTACCAATGCTGCCGGCAGAAACGTTGCAGCCCACATTTTGTGTGGAAACAACAAAATGTACCTCGACATAGGTGATAATTCTACCAACATTGCTTTTGTCGCAGCTGACAGTCAATTCCACATTTTGTTCACTGGGCCAGGCGACGGAATCGGAACCAACACATCCCAGAGAATCTGTGTTCGAAACTATAAAATTGTATTCATAATTTTTTTAATGGTTTTATGAACATACCAGTTTTAATTTGTCCCACAGTGCACACAAAACCATAGAGGGTATCTCCCGATTTTGTTTTCTGAACAGACTTCAATTCCTTGAGAACTGGTGCTTCGTTTGCATTAACAGGAGAGACCTTTAAATGCTTTACAGCTGGCTCCTCTAGGGATTTTCCCGGATTGACATTCAAAACAACTTCGGCCTTTAAACTGGAGAGGCATCCCAAAAGTCCCAGAACTACTAACTGCTTGGCGGAGAACATGTTGATGTATGGAGGCCTAGATTTGAAGACTGTTTGAAAGGAAGGTAAAAGAGTTACCTTTTATATAGCTCTGATAATGACATCGTTCAAAAAAAAATCAACGTTAATCGCCTATTAAAAAATTCTCCGAAAATTGCATTCTTATCGCACATTTTGAATATCTTCATTGACCAATGGCGTGAAAGAAAGTGCTAGTATAGAAACTACAGGGCTGGTCTCTTAATCTTATCGGGATTTTTCCTAGGAAAATGTCTGGTACGAAGTGAGACAACTACAACTACCTACAGAGTAAGATGAAAAAACTGCAACCAACTTCAGACTGCTGTCATTCCAAAGCCACTCGTCCGACAGCTGTTAAAATTATTCCAGTGACAGCTCATTATGTTGTTTACAAGCGTACAAAAGCATTTTAGTGAGAATTTTCCACAAAAAAAATATTCGTGATGGAATTCAAGCGTGATAGGGTTATTTCTTTATATTTGGCTGGAAAACCACAAGTTACTATCGTTAGAGCTCTCCGGCATTTAAATGTGAATAAATCTTTTGTGTCTCGTACCATCGTGATACTGGTAGCGTAGCCCGACATCAAGGAAGTGGATGGAAGAAAACAGCAACATCAGCAGAAATTGTTCGAAACGTTAAGAAGCGACTTGATCGAAAACCGCGTCGCAGTGGCCGAAAAATGTCTAGTGAGCTGAACATATTGCAATATTCCATTCGGTAAATATTGAAAAATGAACTCGGTGTAAAGGCATTGAAATTCGAAAAAGTGTAATAACTTACACCACAACAGAAAAAAAATAGACTCAAAAGAGCTAGAGTTGCTTCGCTTGGCCGAAAGTGGTAAACTGCCGAATTTGGTTTTTGTCCAACAGTTTGTAAACAAACAAAAAAGATCGTGTTTACTTGTCAAAGAGATCAGCTGAAAATGTGCACCTTCGGTTGGCCATCAGAACTCAAGCGCCGGCCATGGTGATGGTGTGGGCCGCTAAACCAGTCGATGGTCGTTCTCCGCTTGTGTTAATCGACCGTGGACTCAGAATAAATGCCGTGGATACGCAAACATTTTGCTTGCAGACCTTGAACATTCCAAGAGGACCCCACACGCGCCACCCAAGAATCTCCGGATACCAATCCGTTGACTATTGTGTCTGGAGTATTTTGCAAAGCAAAGTTGGCACTAAAAATTACCAAAGTATCGATCACCTTATGCAAGCACTTCGCCGGGATTGGACCAAAATACCGCAGAGCAATATTCGGGCAGCTTGTGAGGCCGTTTGAAGGCCATAATTTGTGCCAAAGGTGACCAATTCGAACAAATCTAAAGTTACTTGCAGTTTTTTCATCTCACCCTGTTAATGAAAAGTAAAGAAATATACTGACTTAAGGATTCACCAAAGCCCAAATAAAGGGGCTGAAGCTAGAATCTTGAAATTTTGGATGAGGGTTGCTCTTGGTCTGAAGATGTCAGATAAGGCTGGGTTTTTTTGAAATTCGTACCAGAACGGTACGAAAACTACTAAAAGGTACTTAATATGGTACCCTTTGCTTTTGACAGACCAGTAGAGCTAAAACTCTTAAATTTTAGAGTTTTTTTTTTTTGAAATTCGGATTAGAAGTGTTGGAAAAGTACTGAAATGTACTATATTTGGTACGGTTATAATTAAAAGCTTGAAATTTGGAATGGAAATCAAAGTTAAGGATACCGGGTCGATGTAAGGAGGTAGTTCGGAAGTGTGAACTAATGTATACGAAAAGTACAAAACGTTACTAAATTTGGTATAGTTCGAATTTGGGAGAATGGATGGAGCTGGAATTGTGAAATTTTTAATTAAGATTACAGGGGGAGTCAAGGATAGTAGGAGGTACTTTTCTAAATTTGTACTAACTTCGGTACAACTTCGATTTGAGTGAAACGATAGGGAGCTGGACTGCTGAAAATAGGAAATTCGAACTTTGTTTTCTAAATGGTACCAAAATTTGGTACAAATTGGAATTGGAATGAACCGATGGAGCTGGAAATTTCGAATGAATGTCACTGATGGAGAGCCAGATAGATGCAACAACGAACGAAATTTAAATTTAGGAAAGGTTCTAAAATATTACTGAACTTCTAAAATGGTATCATTTGATATTATGTGGACGGATAGAGCTAAAGAATAACCGGTAAACAATTTAGAATTAAGGTTGGATAAAAGTTTGATTTTGGAAATGTGTACAAATTGTGTGCGAAGTGTATTAAATTGTACTAAATTTGGAACACTTTGGTTTTGGGTGAACGGATGAAGCGGGCATTTTAAAAATGTTTATTGGGGTCCATTTTGCTAGTAGATTTGTGTTTTGGTACAATTGGGTGATAGTGCTTGAAATCTGAAATTTTGTTTTTTGTGGTCGCTGTCCATGTGTAGCCTGGGAGTGGTTTCGAAATTTCGACAATTGTACGAAAATTACTAAAGGGTACTGTATTTGCCAATGGATGATAGGATAGAGATATGGAATCTCTGTTTGAAATTTCGAGATGGTTTGGGAACGCGTCATATATTTGTACCAATTGGTACTAAATTTGTTGTTGGTACTAAATTTGATATTGGTACTAAATTTGGTATTGGGATGCGTTTGAAATCCTCAAATTTGAAATTGGGGTCTCTGTTGGTATCTGTAATTGAGATACGGAAACAGTTCCGGGAATGTGTACGAAAAGTGGTAAATAGTACTAAATTTGGTATTGGTTGTAGAGATAGGGCTTGAATCCTCCCCTACTAAATTTGGTATCAGTACCAAATTTGGTATTGGGTGAAGGAATGGGTTTGGAATCCTCAAATTTGAAATTGAGGTCTCTGTTGGTATCTGGAATAGGGGATTTGGAGACAGTTCCGGAAATGTGTACAAAAAATGGTAAATAGTACTAAATTTGGTATTGGTTGTAGGGCTTGAATCCTCAAATTTGATGTTGAGGTTGCCGTTGATATTTTTAATTGAGATGTGGAAGTAGTTTTGGAGATGTGTACCATAATTGTACGAAAAGTACTAAATGGTACTATATTTGCAATTGGATAATGGGATAGAGATATGGAATATGTGTTGGAGATTTTGAGATGGTTTGAAAACGCGTCCTATATTTTTTTACTAATTGGTACTAAATTTGGTATCGGTACTAAATTTGGTATTGGTACTAAATCGGTACTAAATTTGGTATTGGTACTAAATTTGGTATCGGTACTAAATTTGGTATTGGGTGAAGGAATGGGTTTGGAATCCTCAAAATTTGAAATTGGGGTCTCTGTTGGTATCAGGAATTGAGATATGGAGATAGTTCCGGAAATTTGTACGAAAAGTGGTAAATAGTACTAAATTTGGTATTGGTTGTCGAGATAGGCCTTAAATCCTCAAATTTGATGTTGAGGTTGCCGTTGATATTTTGAATTGAGATTTGGAATTAGTTTTGGAGATGTGTACCATAATTGTACGAAAAGTACTAGGTGGTACTAATTCGGGAATTAAGTGAAGGCATAGAGTTGGAATCCCGAAATCTGGTATTGAGGTCTCGGCTGGTACTAAGTTTGGTTTACCTGAAGGAATAGAGCTAAAATTCTTTTAAATTAATACAGAAATCTCTTTTGGTGTCTGCGGTGGTTAAGATATGGAGGTGGTTTTGGAAATGTGTACTCTTATTGTTCAAGAAGCATTAAGTTTCGTAAATGGCACTCTTGGTAAATTGTACTCTTGGTGTCTAGAAAACTGAAATTCGGAAATTTGATATTGAAGTTCAGGTTCACATACATATGGAGACGAGATTTAGGGACTGAAAAATTGAATGTGGGCCCAATGGTTTTTTTTTCTAATATCCTCCTCGGTAAACTCCAGAACTAAAGATTTTGGAGACTCTTTGGTAAACATTTTCCTATTATTCTTTTCGTAGAATTCTTTCAAGGAAAAACGTGAGTAATATATAAAACCTTAAAAGTCTTAAAATTTATTGCGATGTACGAAGTTTTGATTAAAAACTTTTGTTAAATCGCTTCCCTTTGATGGAATTGCTGAACTTTTCGCTGCCGGTCCCCAAGCAAATTTATTAATTTGATGATAAACGTTATACAAAGTCGAACCCATTGGTTTTCCTATTGTGTTTACTTATAACTTTAGATACTTCAAAAAGAACCTCGAAATGCAGATAAGAATGCAATTTCCAAAGAATTTTCCAAATAGGAGATTAACATCCATTTCTTCGAAACATATCATTTTTAATACGGAACTGATAATTGTGATTGGCGAAGAAAATTAGAGCTATATATAAAGGCAACGATTTTATTGTCATTTCAAACAGTCTTCAAATCTGTGCCTCCATACAACAACATGTTGTCCACCAAGCAGTTAGTAATTCTGGGTCTTTTGGGATGCCTCTCCACATTACAGGCCGGTGTTGTTTTAAATGTCAATCCTGGAAAATCCCTAGAGGAGCCAGCTGTAAAGCATTTAAAGGTCTCCCCTGTTAATGCAAACGAAGTACCTGTTCTCAAGGAATTGAAGTCGGTTCAGAAAACAAAATCGGGAGACACCCTCTATGGTTTTGTGTGCACAGTGGGACAAATTAAAACTGGTATGTTCATAAAACCATTAAAAAAATTATGAATACAATTTTATAGTTTCGAATATAGATTCTCTGGGATGTGTTGGTTCCGATTCCGTCGCCTGGCCCAGTGAACAAAATGTGGAATTGACTGTCAGCTGCGACAAAAGCAATGTTGGTAGAATTATCACCTATGTCGAGGTACATTTTGTTGTTTCCACACAAAATGTGGGCTGCAACGTTTCAGCCGGCAGCATTGGTACCAGTTCCATTGAAGTAAAAGTTTATGCTGCGGGAACAAATTATTTGGAATATTCTTCCTTGTTTTATATTCAGTAAAATGTAGATAATAAATTAAAATAATTAAATTAAAATAAAATATAAAAATTTGCAGCATACAATGTGAGATATTTTAACGGAATATTTAACAGAGCGCTCCACGGAACTATGGTGTGTCCTTAATAAGTTCGGACCATATTGTTCACTGCTTCGGGCACGTCACACAAAAGCTCCAAATTTCCTAAAATAATAATTGAAAAGATGAGTTCACTAATTTACTGACTGACTGAGAGATTTATCAACGCTCAGAATAAAAAAGGCTGGCGTTAGGATCTTGAGAATTTATACCAGAGAGGTACGAAAATATACTACTTATGGAACCCTTAATACTGATTCTAAAACTCTAAATTTTTGGTACGTAGGTTTGCCTGTGATAAAAAGGCGCAAGGAAAAACATCGGAACGGAAAGTACTAAAAGGTTCATATTTATCATTAGAATTGGGCGGAAAGGATGCAACTGTAATTCTAAAATTTGGAATGGTGGAATATAGCAAAGATGTCCCAAAGCCTTTTTTCCTAAATTCGAATTTTCAGTAGACGAAAAGTACTAAAACCTACTTATTTGGTAGCATAATGATTTTTTGCGGGTAGAGCTAAAATCTTGGAATCAATATTGTTAAGTACGTCTGATGTATGGAGGTAATTTTTGAAATGCATACAATAAGTGTACGAAAAGTACTAAATTGTACTAAATTTGGCATAGTGCGTAGGAATAGAAGCAAAATTATAAATGACGGTGTTATGGCAAAGCGTTTAGTTAAGGAAGTGTATTTGCAAATATGTAGCGTATAGTGTACGACAAGTACTAAATGGTACTAAATTATATTATTTAGCTAAGAATGTAATGTGGAATGTGAATTATGGGTATTATGATCACTGTGAGTGTGTACGTTTTAGACAAGGATGTGGATTTGGAACTGCGTAATATACGGAGTACGAAAAGTGAGAATAGAACTGATATGACAAAATTCGGTATTAAGATAATTATGAGTTTGAAACGTAAATACTCTCGAGGATTTGTACGATATATTCGAAAAGTACTAAAGAAATAAATACTAAAAATTACACTGGCTACATAAAGACTTAGAAGCTTATTTGATTCTGGCTGAATAATAGGAAAATTTTGGCCTTCTCCTATAAAAGTTAAACCCTTTCACATTGGTTCCACCCACATCCATTTTATCTGACCGTATAAAATAGTAAATAATAAAAATTGGTCACCACTATATCTTAATCCTATATAGTATGCATTTCCAAAACACCTCATTTTCAGAACTTCACACACCAACAGTGACATCTATATCAAATTTCAGGACTCCAGCTCTATCCGCTCACCCAATACCAAATTTGGAACTATTTAGTAATTTTCGTGCAATTATAATACCCAAAAGTATCCATTACGTACACTTCCCTCAAATTTTCAAATATGTATGTATGTATATCAAACTTATTTTCCATTCTTGATTCTCATATGAAATTTTAGACGTTTAGTACCATTTTAGAACTTTTCGTAGCCTTTTACTTTGAATTGCCGTTTTTACCTTTATTTTTTAAATTTATTAGTATGTGTATATTAGAACTATAGTACATAATAGTTATACCTTCAGCCATATGGCTAGAAAGGGTATATATCATTTGAAAAACGTGTCAGTCGAAATAACGGTCTTTGACCCTAAGTCTCTTTGGACCAAATCCGTTTCTCGACATTTAGAGTCGATCTAGCGATGTCCGCTCGTCTGTCCGTCTGTCTGTCTGACTGGCTGGTGCGCACGATAACTCTCGAAGGGAGTTTCCGATTTGGTCCAAACTTGGTAAATCGTAATATTTTTGTCGAATTCAGAGATAGGCAATATTGGAATCTTTGTGGGTCGAAATTTTTAAAAAATATTTTTTTTGCACAAAAAGAGAAACGTTAATTCCATTTTGATCCAACTTTGCAAATCCTAATATTTGCGTCAGTGCTAGGTCAGGTGCGAAAATGGACAATATCGGTCTACTCTATCAAGTACCTCCCCCCACAATGGGTTAAAATTTTGAATAATTATAACTCTTATAAATGTGATGTAAGAGCCCCATGGTCTTCCAATTTCACACATCACAAAACTTTTATTAACCCAAGATTTGGTATAAAGGTGGAATACATCTGTCCACTCCTTCTGGTACCTCCTCCACATGATTTTTTCGAATTTTTGTCACCATTGGCACGAATTATGACCTTCAAACGGCTAATAAAACCGTCACACGCAGCCCGAATGTTGCTCTGCGTTATTTTGGCCCATTTCCGTCGAAGCACTTGCTTGAGGCGATCGACAATTTGGTATTTTTTTAGTGCCAACCTTGCTTTCCAAAATACTCCAGACACAACGGTTTGGTATCCGGAGATTTTGGTAACCATTCTTGGGAGGCGCGTGCTAAGTGCGATGGTGCGTGCCCTAGGCTTTAATTCACCCTCCAGAATATATTCGCGATAATATTCGGTATATATTCTGATGTCACGGTCGATTAATACGAGCAGGAAGCGATCATCGGCTGTTATGGCGGCCCACACCATGACCATGGCCGGCGCTTGAGTTCTGGTGGCCAACCGAAGGCGCACATTTTCAGCTGACCTCTTTGGCAAGTAAACACGATCATTTTGTTTGTTTACAAACTGCTAGACAACGAATGTTTTCTCATCGAAGAAAACCAAATTCGGCAGTTCACCACTTTCGGCCAAGCGAAGCAACTCTTTAGCTCTTTTGAGACTATTTTCTTTCTGTTGCGGTGTAATTTCTTGCACTTTTTGGAACTTCAATGACTTTACCCCGAGTTAATTTTTCAATAGTGGCCGAATGGAATATTGCGATATGTTCAGCTCACGAGCCACGGGATTCGATCAAGCCGCTTCTTTACTTTTCGAAGCATTTCTGCTGATATTGCTGTTTTCTTCCGTCCACTTCCTTGACGTCCGGCTACGCTACCAGTATAACTATAACAAGCGATGATACGAGACACAAAAGTTTTGATCACATTTAAATGCTGGAGTGGTCTAACGATAGCCACCTGTGGTTTTCCAGCCGAATATAAAGAAATTACACCATCACGCTCGAATTCCATAACGAATAACTTTTTTCTTGGAAAATTCTCACAAAATTGCTATTGTACGTTTGTAGACAATATAAGGAGCTTTCACTAGAATAATTTTAACAGCTGTCGGACGAGTGGCTTAGAAATGACAGCAGTCTGATGTTGTTTGCAGTTTTTTCATCTCTTTGCGATTTTTAAGATTTCTCTCCTCCGTCTTAAATATCTTCAGTCTATGAAGGAAATCCAATTCCAATCTTTGTTACTATGGACCTGCATACACAAGCATATCTATGAAAATTCTGGAATGCCAAATCAAACTAGTTTGATTATAAAAAATAATACATATTTATTTGTTAATTAATTAATAATTTTCAATTTGCATTAATATTTCTTTTTTTTATAACTAATCTATTTATATAAACAATGATAAATTTACATATCAATTTAATAATATTTAATAATTTTTTTTAACTACATATTCATATGTATGTATATGTGCAGCTAGCTATACTTAACTTATTTCAAATGAAATCCTATGTTACAGCAAAATTTGATTACTTTGTTATTCATAATGGGGAATATTGTCAGAATTTTAGAATTTTGTTTGGTCCCGTTTTAAAGTGATATATCCTTTTTTTATTTGTTTAGGAATTAATAAAAAAATAATTTAAAAAATATAACTCCTCCCCTTATAACAACCAACGTAAAAAGCTACCAAACACCGTCAGTCCTAATAATATGGCCGGCACTGTAATGGTTAAGAAGGCCCGGGTACGTGACCCAGCTCCCGTGGCTGCCCGATACTCTTCCTCGGGTAGATATTCACGTATGTGCCGGGTCTTATTCATCATCCAATAGAAGGCTTTCATGTTGCCCTGGCGTTTCAGTTCTTCGCCCACATATTGGCGAATTTTGGCATTGTATTCGTTGAGCCAGCGTTTCTGAGGGATTAAAAACATAAATATTTTTAAAATTATTCCATTGATTAAAATTAAAAAATTACTTACCTCCAGTGAACTCAGCAGAGTACCATCAATCAAGCGTGGCTCATAAGGCACTAAGGTTACATCTTGGAATGCTAAATATTTGGCCCCAGATGGATGGACATTATGGGTATTCTTTACCTCCAGTACATTCTTCAAGCGCACACCATATTCTCCATTTTTATAGTGGCCGGATTCTGTAACAAATAACAATTAAAAAATTATGAATCAATATCTAATTAAATTTTTAACAAGTAGAAAAGCTGTAAGTTCGGCCCGGCCGAACTTCTAATACACTCCACCATTTGGTACAAATTTGGCAATTTCCAAAAAAAATCCGTTAAAAATTCTGTTAAAATCTTAAAAATACCGAATGCCTATACGACGACTTTGACCTGCATACGACCACGTTGACCAAAAAAAATCCGTTAAAAATTATGTTAAAATCATCAAAATACCGAATATAGGGGGTACCGTTATATGGGGGCTATACAAAGACGTGGACCTGCCCAGACAATTTTCTGGCATGGGCTGAAGTATCCATTTCGAAATCCACATGCGAAATTTGAAACAATCCCGGTAAATAATGTCGCTAAAATCATCAAAATACAGAATATCGGGAGGTACGGTATATGGGGGCTATACGAAAACGTGGACCTACATGGCCCATTTTCTGTTTTTTTGCTGCAGTATATATTACGAACTTCAAATACCAAATTTGGAACGATTCCGTTAAATAATGTCGCTAAAATCATCAAAATACAGAATATCGGGGGGTACCGTGGACCTACATGGCTAATTTTTTGACCTAGGATGTAGTATCCATTACGAACTTCAAATACCAAATTTGAAACAAATCCGGCAAATAATGTCGCTAAAAATATTAAAATACTGAATATCGGGAGGTACCGTTATATGGGGGCTCTACGAAGACGTGGACCTGCACAGACAATTTTCTCTCATAGGCTGTAGTATTCAATACGAACTTCAAATACCAAATTTGGAACGATTCCGTTAAATAATGTCGCTAAAATCATCAACATACCGAATATCGGGGGGTACCGTTATATGGGTGCTATACGAAGACGTGGACCTGCACATACAATTTTCTGTCTTAGGTTGTAGTATTCATTACGAACTTCAAATGCCAAATTTGAAACAATTCCGGTGAATAATGTCGCTAAAATCATCAAAATACCGACTATCAGGAGGTACCCCCATATAAGGCTATGATAACTTGGACCTGTATGGCCCATTTACGAACGTAACCTGCCTACCAGCAAAATATACATGTGTGCAAAATTTTAGCCTTCTATCTCATTTCGTTCGAAAGATAGAGTGATTACAACAGACAGACAGACGGACAAACAGGCGGACATGGCTAAATCGTCTTAGAATTTTACGCTGATCAAGAATATATATACTTTGTTGGGTCTGACATGAGTATTTTGAGGAGTTACAAACGGAATGACAAAATTAATATACCCTCCATAGTATGGTGGAGGGTATAAAAATTGACAGCTACGCCTTACCACTTGAAAAGAAATAACCCTCCTTGAAATGAAAATGACTATCATGGCCATAGTCCACCGAAATTGGAGCTAGAAAGAGACAAGAATATATTAAAAATTTTGTATTAACTAATTTCCCGCAATACCTACGTTCTCGCACCGCCCCATACACTCCAATACCATGTCCTGTCGCACCCGGATAATCACTCATGGTGGTCCACAGGGGACTACGCACCAATGCATCCAATTTCGAGACCTTCAAATCGGAGGGAAATTTCAAATGTGACAAACGTAAAATTCCCGCCAACACCATGGTGTAGGTTTGTTTCATATCATTTGTGGGTTCACCGAAAATAAAGGTCCTCGAAACATCGGTGGTACCGTCATAATATTGACTACCCGATTCTATAACCAAGAGGCTTTGATCGGTCACTTCAATATCGGTTACATTGCTGGAAATATAGAATGGATACGAAGAGTGTTCGCCGTAGGCAACCACGGTGCGCAAAGACAGCCCCTTGGCATGCTGCTGAGATAGACGGGAACGCTCCACTTCATATTTGATTTTCTCCTCTGTCCATTGTTCGGTATAGAACTGCAAGGAAAGAAAATAAAAATATTAGATTAGATTTCCATTCCATGAGGAGTAGAGTCAATGTAAAGCTGTAATTTTGGATATTTGTACTCATGTATACGAAAAGTACTAAACGGTACGAAATATAGTACAATTTATATTTGGAGGAACGGAAAGCTTGACATTTGAAATTAACATTACTTTATGGAGTGTTGAATTGGGATTTTGAAAAAAGTTTTCGAAATTTGTACTGATGTGCACGAAAAGTACTAAATGGGAGTAGATTTGGTACAATTTCGGCGAACCGATAGAGCTGGATTACTGAAATTTAGAAAAAAGATTACTATTGCATTCAAGGACCTGAGGAATGTACGTAATTTTGGAAATTCGTACTTATATGTACTAAATTTGGTACAATTTAAATTTTGGTTGAAATTTGAAACTAACATCACTTGCGGAAAGTTGGAGGAAGTTTTCTATAATTACTAAATGGTACTTAATTTAGTACAATTTAATTTTTGGGTTGGAATTCTTAATTTTAGAAAGATTATTATTGCGTTCTAGGACTGAGGAATGTGGGTAATTTTGGGAAATTCGTTCTTATCCTAATCGTACGTATCCAAAATGGTACTAAATTTCGTACAATTTTGCTTGGAAATTATTATTACTGACGGAGTATTGGACTGGGACAAGGGGGGGAAGTTTTCGAAATTTATACTTATGTGCACGAATAGCACTAAATGGTACCACATTTGTATAATGTGGGTAGTTTTGAAAATTTGTACTTAAGTGCACTAAATTTGGTACAATTTTTGGATTTGGGTGAACCAATAGAGCTGTTATCCTGAAAATTTCAAATAAGATTATTGTCGGTGAGTAGTATTGAGATAGTTGAGTAGAGTAGATAGTTTTGGAAATTTGTACTCATATGTACTAAAATGTACTAAATTTGGATTTAGGTGAACCGATAGAGCTGTAATCCTGAATTTTTTTTTTATATCACTGGTGGAGTGTAAGATTGGGAAATTTTAGAAATTCCTACTGACGTATCTGTACTGTACTAAATTTGGTACATATTGTATTTTGGGATGGAATCCAAAAAAAAAAAAAAACTGGAATTGGGGTTACTATGTAGGTGTAGGAAGTTTTGGAAATTCGTACTTCTGTGTACTAAATAGTACTAAATTTGGAACAATTAGGTTTTGTGTGACCGATAGAGCTGTAGGATTGTGGTATATAGGAAGTTTTGGAAATTCGTACTTAAGTGTACTAAATAGTACTAAATTTGGAACAATTAGGTTTTGGGTGAACCGATAGAGCTGGAATCCTGATATTGGGAAATACGATTTCCATTGGATGCTATCTGTTTAAATGGTACTAAAATTTGTACAAACTGGAATAGTGGAGAACCGATAGAGCTGACGAAACTAAAATCATGAAATTTTGCACGAAAGACAGTCTTGGTGCATAGGAGTTTGTAAAGGTTGGGTTCTTGGAAATGCGTACTAAAATGGTACGAAAAGTACTAAAAATTAATTCTTTGTATTGTACAAATAGAAGTTAGAATTCTGAAAATCGGAATGAGCGTAAATAAAAATCAAATATCAAATTTGAAACTATTCCGGTGCAAAATGTCCATAAAATCATTAAAATACCGAATATCGGGAGGTACCTTTATATGGGGGCTCTATGAAGACGTGGACCTGCACACACAATTTTCTCTCATAGGCTGTAGTATCCATTACGAACTTCAAATACCAAATTTGAAACTATTCTGGCTTATAATGTCGCTATAATCCTCAAAACACCGAATATCGGGAGGTACCTCTATATGGGGGCTATACGAAGACGTGGACCAGCATACAAAAAATGTTGGTATAGGCTGTAGTACGAATTAGGATCTTCCAGTACGAAATTTGAAACGATTCCAGTGAATAATGTTGCTGAAATCATCAAAATACTGAATATCGGAAGGTACCGTTATATGGGGGCTATACGAGGACTTGGACCTGCATACAAAAATTTTTGGCATAGGCTGTAGTACTTATTACGAACTTCAAATACGAAATTTGAAACGATTCCGATGAATAATTTTGTTGGAATCATCAAAATACGAATATTTGGGAGGTGACGGTACCTGGAGGGGGCTATAAGAAAACGTGGACCTGCACAGACAATTTTCTGTCGTAGGCTGTAGTATCCATTACGAACTTCAAATATCAAATTTGAAACAATTCTGGTGAAAAATGTCTCTAAAATCATTAAAATACCGAATATCGGGAGGTACCTTTATATGGGGGCTCTAAGAAGACGTGGACCTGCACAGACAATTATCTGTCTTAGGCTGTAGCATTCATAACGAACTTCAAATACCAAATCTGAAACTATTCCGGCGAATAATGTCCCTAAAATCATTAAAATGCCGAATATCGGGAGGTACCTTTATATGGGAGCTACGAAGAAGTGGGCCTGCACAGACAATTTTCTGTCTTAGGCTGTGCAATCCATTATGAACTTGAAGTACCAAATTTGAAACAATTCCGGTGAAAAATGGGGCTCTACGAAGACGTGGACCTGCACAGACAATTTTCTGTCGTAGGCTGTAGTATCCATTACGAACTTCAAATATCAAATTTGAAACAATTCTGGTGAAAAATGTCCCTAAAATCGTTAAAACACCGAATATCGGTAGGTACAGTTATATGGGGCTATACCAAAACGTGGACCTACATGGCCCATTTTCAATACCAAAAGTGCTGCGGACATAACATACATTTGAGCAACATTTTATCAATCTACTTTAATTCGTTCGGAAGCTAGAGTGATTTCCACATACGGATAGACGGACGGACATTGATAAATCGACATAGAATTTTATGCTGATCAAGAATATATATACTTTGTGGGGCCTAAAATGTGTATTTCGAGGTCTTACAAACGGAATTACAAACTTAATATACCCTCCATAGAATAATGGAGGGTATAAAAATAAAATTGTGGAGGGCGGGGAGGAATTTTTCCATTTTAAAATAATTTGCCATTTAAACGTTCAAAATTCCAATACGCGTGTCATTAACAAAATCCTCTTCATAACTAACTTCTTTTTTTAAGGGAACTCCCAACACATACCCTTGTTTCCAAATTACTCATGGCCTCACATATCGCCGCACCATCTCTGATATGGGCCATTCGCATACCCTCCTGTTCGACGGAATTCTTTTGGGCACGCATCATAATTATGGGTGACATGTGTTCGAAAATGATTTTCTCCGGAAACGAAGAGTAGACCATTTCCGAGGCACCCGGCTCTTGGACACATGGGGCGGGTATTAGAACTTTTCTCCAGATTTGGGCATAGGTGCGTATATCGTTCCAGACCTGTTGGTAGTCCTTAGATCTGAGAGAGAGAGAGAGAGAGAGAGAGAGAGAAAATAAACAATTAATTCATTAAGAGAACATTTAATAAGAAAAGCAAATAAACTTACTTTACACACAAGGAGTTATAACAATCCGTATGTAAATGGGCAGACACTTCCAAGGTCATCTTAAAACGATCGACGTATAGAAATATGTCATGGTGACTGACAATCAAATATGCCTTCAAATTTTTTCAAAATTAAATGAAATTAAATTGTCGGTCATTATTATGGAAATATATATATGACCTACCTTTATAACTGGTGTAAACGGCAAATCTCGCCCGCGTATATTCAACAGATATGCAATCTCCGTCAAAGAGGTGACAATCATGGCATCACATTTAAAATGATGTAATCTTTCACGTAACTCCTTGATTTTATCCTCCCATTTTTCTCCGGCATACGATTTATGCAATATTTGAATTTTAATCATATCCGGTTCGGGGCGATCCTTCCACACCAAATCGATTAGATTATTGTTGACATTTCTCAATTTCAGCATACGATCTTCCAGCTCACTTTCCCATTTACGCCACAAATGGTGGGGCACAAGATGGGGATCTGCTCCAACACGTTGGCCAGGTCGCAAATGATACTAGAATATTGCAGAACATATTATATCTGACATTCGCACACACTTATATTCACTTTTACTTACACCCAACCAATCAACAATGGTCACCGTATCATTCATGCGATAAATTTCCCAATCACAATCCAATTCACCATCCGCCTGTTGGACATAACGATTTTGCACCCACAGTGCCGCCCCCCTCAAAGTGACCACAGCAAAGGCATCGGTGCCACTAAATCCCGTCAAATATTTCAGACGTTGATCCCTGACACTGGTCTCCTCATTCAGATGTTCATCATAGGAGGGTAAAATATAGGCATCAATTTCAGGTCCCTGTAGAGTGGCTCTGATTTGCATTTGTTCTCGTATGGCATTCAGGTGTAGTCGCGGCTCACTGACTGGCTGTAACAGTAATTTGTTAGATTCTTTTGCTCTGAAATACTGCATTGTAATGTTTATATTAGATATCCTACCAATTGAGTACTGCGATATGAGCAAATGTTGCGAAAATATCCTTGTGGTCGATTGCCATTGGCCGGTTGGTAAAGGCAAACTGAAAGTGAGAGGGAATAATTATATGTTAGAAGATAAACTTGATTTTAGTCAAAAAAAAATATATAAAGTAGAGTAAACAAGTTAAAAAACAGTAAGTTCGGCCGGGCCGATTTGGAAGTTTTTAAAACATAAAATTCGTTAAAAATTCTGTTAAAATCTTAAAAATACAGAATATATCCTTTATATTGGACGTGGACCTACATAGGCATGGTATGTCATAAGCCATTACCATATTCAAATTCGAAACTTGAAATAAACGGTGATTAATGTAGCTAAAATCGTCAATACTGTGTATATAGGGTGGTACCGTTATATCGGAGCTGTACGAAGATCTGGACCTGCATAGACAATTTTTTGTCACAGGCTTCAAATACGAACTTCAAATACGACATCTCAAAAAATGTCGGTGAGTATTGTACCTAAAATCGTCAAAATACCGAATATAGGAAGGAACTGATATATCGAGCCTATACGAAGACCTGGACTTGCATAGACAATTTTCTGTCACAGGCAGTAGTTCCCATTACCATCTCTAAGTACCAAATTTGAAACAATTCCGGTAAGTAATGTCGCTATAATTATCAAAATACCTAATATCGGGAGGTTCCCTTATATGGGGGCTATGCGAAGACGTGGAACTGCACCGACAATTTTCTGTCTTAGGCTGTAGTATCCATTTCGAACTTCAAATACCAAATTTGAAACGATTCCGGTAAATAATGTCGCTAATATCATCAAAATACCGAATATCGGCAGGTTCCATCATATGGGGGCTATACGAAGACGTGGACCTGCACAGATAATTTTCTGTCTTAGGCTGCAGTATCCATTTCGAGATTCAAATACCAAATTTGAAATAATTCCGGTGTGTAATGTCTCTAAAATCATTAAAATACCGAATATCGGGAGGTTCCGTCATATGAGGGCTATGTGAAGACGTGCACCTTCACAGACAATTTTCTGTCGTAGGCTGTTGTATCCATTTCGAACTTCAAATACCAAATTTAAAACAATTGCGGTAAATAATGTCGCTAAAATCTTCAAAACACCGAATATCGGGAGGTACCGTTATTTGGGCGCTATGCGAAGACTTGCACCTGAACAGACAATTTTCTGCCTTAGGCTGTAGTATCCATTACAAACTTCAAATACCAAATTTAAAACTATTCTGGTGAATAATGTCGCTACCATCATCAAAATACCGAATATCGGGAGGTTCCATCATATGGGGCCTATGCGAAGACGTGCACAAGCACAGACAATTTTCTGTCTTAAACTGTTATATGCATTTCGAGCTTCAAATACCAAATTTGAAACAATTCCGGTATATAATGTCTCTAAAATCATTAATATACCGAATATCGGGAGGTACCGTTATATGGGGGCTATACCAAATCGTGGACCTTCATGGCGCATTTTCAATACCAAAAGACCTGCAGACATAATATTCATTTGAGTAAAATTTCGTTCGGAAGGTAGAGTTTCCGGACGGACACGCTAAATCGACATAAAATTTTATGCTGATCAAGAATCTATATATTTTCTGGGTTCTAAAATGTATATTTCGAGGTGTAACAAACGTAATGACAAACTTAATATACCCTCCATACTATTGTGGAAGGTACAAAAGGTACTAAAAAGTGTTAAAAAGGCTATAGTCATGCGGGGCCGACCATGTGATACTCTGTTTGCCAAGTTTTAAAAGAATTGGTGACTTTTTTTTTTCGCAAATTATGAGATTTTTAAGTATAGAAAATTGTGATCCTTTATGAAGGGAGGCACAAAAAGTGGTGGATCGGTATCTTTCATCTTCACACCAGATTGGGATGAATAAAATTTTAAGAGAATCTGATGCTTATTTCGCATTTTATGAGAGATATAATTATTCAAAATTTTGACCCATTATTGGGAGATATCAGAGGGAGTGGTCTGACATGTTCGCTCTTCATAAGTGATTTTGTGCTGGTAACACCATTGGGATGCGCCAAGTTGGAAAATAATCGGATGCTCATATCGCGGTTTATGAGCTTCATGATTATTCACAATTTTGACCAATTTGGGAAGGATGTACCAATATATTCCATTTTCACACCAGAGATATTGTGTTTATAAATAAGTACTTTTAATACCCTCCACCTTAGGGTAAAGGAAATATTAGAACCCATTGTGACCAACAAATACCAATTTTTAGACATATTCGTGGGAAAATGTGGCAAAAATCATCAAAATATCGGGAGGTATTGCTATTGGGACTACACAAAAACGTGAACCTATACACGCCATGTTTCGCCACCAGAGCTAGAACCCATTAGGAGGACACACAAATACAAATTTTTAGACAAATCCGCGAAGAAAAGTGCCAAAAATCATCAAAATACCCAAAATCGAGAGGTACCGTTATATGGCGGCTATTCCAAAACGTGGACCTATACAGACAATGTTTCGGGAACAGAGCTAGAACTCATTAGGACACACAAAAACCAATTTTTAGTCAAATCCGCTAAGAAAATTGGCAAAAATCGCCAAAATACCGAATATCTGGAGGTACCGTTATATGGGAGGTATACCAAAACGTGGACCTATAAAGACAATATTTCGCCACACGAACTAGGACCCATTATGACCTACAAACACCAATTATCAGACAAATCCGTGAAAAAATGTGACAAAACCCATCAAAATACCGAATATCGGGAGGTACCGTTATATGGGGGTTATACCAAATCGTGGACCTACACATGCAATGTTTCGCCACCGGAGCTAGAACCCTTTATGACCAACAAATACCAAAAATTATTCTGCTAAATTTTGACGCTCTACGTCAAATAATGTGGACTGAATCGTGATTTCAACAGACAGACGGACGGGTAGATAGACAGATGGACATCGTTAAATCGACTCAGAATTGTATGCAGATTATGAATATATATACCTACGTCTACGACGAATAAATAATCTGCATAAAATTCTGAGTCGATTTAATGGAATGACAAAGTTAAAATACCCTCCTATCCAAGGTGGAGGGTATAAAACCAGTAAGGAAAGCTCGAAAGTCGGGCGGAGCCGACTATATGATACCCTACACCACCATGCATATTTAGTACAGCTCTCGTAAAATAAAGGTTTATATTGGGCATTTCTGAGCTCTAAGAGATATCTGGTACTAAATATGATTATGGTAGAGAGAATATTCCGAAAGTTGGAGATTTAAACACCAAATCGGATGAAACATATATATGGGAGCAAATTTTGAAATTCTTGCTCCTATTCTAAATTCGGTTGAAGTCCGAGAATCTATTTGGACTACTATTAGCCATTTGGTGCACAAAAAACCCTAAAATCGGACGAAGATATATAGGGAAGCTATATCCATATCTGATTCGATCTTGATAAAATTTGAATCATGTAATGCAAGGCTGAATCTAATATCTGGTACCAAATATCATTTTTATGGGGTGTATATTGCGAATGTGAGGGACTTAAACACCAAAATCGGATGAAACATATATATGGGGGCTATAGCTATATCTGAACCGATTTTCACCAAATTTGAAGCACAAGCTTTTAGGCTGAATTCGGTCGGATGCAGCAAAATTCACACCATTTGTACTGTTATTAGCCATTTGGTGCACAAGAAACCTAAAATCGGATGAATATATATATGGGAGCTATATCTTAATTTAGACCGATTTTCATCAATTTCAATAGAGTTCGTCCTTGAGCCAAACAAATGTTATTTAGAAAAATCTCAACCGAATAATAAATGCGACCTGAGTTTGTTTACAAAAATGTGATTCTATGCTGCTCACCAAAAGGAACTATGGGTCTATCTCGTTTCCTTCTCGTTTTGTACCTCCCCTCATACACAAACAAATGCACAAAGGCATAATACCCTGACCACTATGTATTGTATCCGAATACACATTCCTAATTTAATAATTTTCACACTTAAAATGATCATGAACTTAGAGCACAAATTCTTATCTAGATTATTATTTTGGATAAAAATAGCCACGAACGCGTCATAATTATTGTCGGCCAAGAACACGACATCGACGACATCACATCAACACTGAAATAGTACTGTCCGCCTACGATGATGGGGGAAAACATAATTTTCCCACGACCATAAAAAATGGTGTTAGTCCAAATTCTTGGTGTCGTTTTCTTCTAGACGCAGATTTTCTATATGCGTATGGATGTTGTTGGTGTTGCGAAAATTCGTGAAATAAAAAATGTAAATTTCAATTACAAATACAATATTTAAATAATTTTCATATTAAATACATAACAAAAAATTCTATAAATATTGGAGAAAAAATGTCAAATTACTTTTTCATAAAGAAGACGACTGTATTGGGATTCTCTAATTTATTTTTGAGTAACCGACAAAAATCGGTAAATTTCAAACGCAAAATTTTGATATATAAATGTAAATATAGGAAGGTCTTAGCGACTACTTTCCGAAACTATAACAATTTGAATTTTACCGATTTTTTTTCGGTAATTCAGAAATTGAATTACAGAATTCCAATACTGGGATACCTTAAAAATGCAAAAATACAGTTATACAGGGTGATATACAAAAAACTGCAACAAAGTCAAACGCCACATTTTTTAATTTTTTTTTTAATTTCATAAAATAAAATCAAAAATGTTGGAAATAGCAAATCAACCTTGCTTTCCAAAATACTTTAGACAAAATAGTCCAACGGATTGGTATCCGGAGATTTTGGTGGCCATTGTGCGCTGGAAATGAAGCGAGGAACCTCATTTTGTAACCATTCTTGGGTGGCGCGTGCTGAGTGCGATGGTGCCGAGTCCTGTTGGAATGTCCAAGGTCTGCAGCCAAAATGTTTGCGTGCTCAAGGCTATAATACACCCTGCAGAATATTTTCGCGAAAATATTCGGCATTTATTCTGATTCCACGGTCGCTTAATACGAGCGGAGAGTGACCATCGGCTGTTATGGCAGCCCACACCATCACCATGGCCGGCGCTTGAGTTCTGATGGCCAACCGAAGGTGCACATTTTCAGCTGACCTCTTTGGCAAGTAAACCCGATCATTTTGTTTGGTTACAAACTGCTGGACAACGAATGTTTTCTCATCTGAGAAAACCAATTCGGCAGTTCACCACATTCGGCCAAGCGAAACAAGTCTTAGCTCTTTATACCCTACCCCAGAAGTTGGTCAGGGTATTATGTCTTCGTGCATTTGTTTGTAACAGGCAAAAGGAAACGAGATAGACCCATTGTTCCTTTTGATGTTCTGCATAGAATCACATTCCCCGTCCGTCCGTCTGTCCATTTATTTTTGTGAACAAAGTACGCATTTATTTCCCGATCCAGATGAAATTTTGCACAAATCATTTGTTTGGCCTAAGGACGAACCCTATTGAAGTTGGAGATAATCGGTAAAAATTTAGGCATAGCTTCCATATATATCTTCGTCCGATTTACCTTTCATTGTGCACCAAACGTGTAATATCACCCCGAAAAGTATGGAATTTTGCACATACCAACAAATTAGGCCTGAAAAAAGTATGCCAAATCTGATCGAAATCGTTTCAGATATAGCTATAGCTCCTATATGTATTGTTCATCCGATTTGTTATTTTAGTCCTCCGCAGCCGTAATATGCTCTCTGTAACAACAATATTTTGGGAAAAATTTTTCAAATACGGCTCAGAAATACATTTGCTAAATTTTATCGAGATCGGTTCGAATTTGGATATATCTCCCATATAAACCTTCGTCCGATTTACCTTTTATTGTGCACCGAACGTCTACTATTTGCCCAAATGGGATGAAATTTGGCACTTACGGCCGAATTGAGTCTAGAAGCTAGTATGTCAATTTGGTGAAGATCGGTTCAGATATAGCTATAGGTCCTATATATATTGTTCATCCGATTTCTTATTTTAATCCTCCGCAGCCGTAATATGCACTCTGTAACAACAATATTTGGGGAAATTTATCAAATACAGCTCAGAAATACCTTTGCTAAATTTTATCGAGATCGATTCGGATTTGAATATATCCTCCATATATAACTTTGTCCGATTTACCTTTTATTGTGCACCAAATGTCTACTATTTGCCCAAGTGGGATATATATATATATATATATATATATATATATATATATATATATATATATATATATATATATATATATATATATATATATATATATATATATATATATATATATATATATATACACGTCCGAATTTAAAAGATACAAATGCTTCGGCGTTTTGAACTTTAAATTATAATTATAATCATTGCGTGTATGATTGAATTCTCCCATAAAAACTTTTAATTGTTATCTGGAGCTCTACTACATTAGCAAAGTGGTGAAGGGTATCATAAAGTCGGTCCCGCCCGACTTTAAGACTTTCTTTACTGCTTTAAGTCTATTTTCTTTCTTTTGCGGTGTAAGTTCTTGCACTTTTTTGAATTTCCATGGCTTCACCCTGAGCTCATTTTTCAAAATTTTCTGAATGGAATATTGCGATGCGTTTACCTCACGAGCCATTTTTTGACCACTGCGACGCGAAATTCGATCAAGTCGCTTCTTTACTTTTCAAACTATTTCTTCTGATGTTGCTGTTTTCTACTACGGGCTACGCCACCAGTATCACGGCAACGAGCAATGCTACGAGACCCAAAAGATTTATTCAGATTTAAATGCTGGAGTGCTCCAACGATAGCCACTAGTGGTTTTCTAGCCAAATATAAAGAAATCACATTATCACGCTTGAATTCCATAGCGACTAAGTTTTTTTCTGGGAAATTCTCACCCAAATGCTTTTGTACGCTTGTAAATAATATAATGAGCGTTCACTGGAATAATTTTAACAGCTGTCGGACGAGTGCCTTAAGAAATGACAGCAGTCTGAAGTTGGTTGCAGTTTTATTCATTTCACCCTGTATTTCCAATATTTGTACTCTCTTGGCGATTTTCATAAATAATGGATTTTTTACTAATCTCAGATTTTTGCCAAGTTCCGGTAAAAAAAATTGGCAGCTGCCAAACAAACGATTGCATCAGAAACTTATTTATTTATTTTCAAAATGATGACTAACGTACGCACCACTGTGCAGTAACTGAGCTTAAATAGGTGATGACATTTAGACGCTAGGAAAAAAATTAAAAAAAAAAAACATTTCGAATAGAAGTGTGCGATTGATATGACAGGGTACGAAACCAACATTTCCCATCAGCAAGAATTTTAAGCAGTCCCAGTTTTTTTTTTTTTTCTGGGGTGATATACATATATTAACTTGTCTAATGTTGGACGATGATGATGATAATGACGATGCTGATGGTCATGGATATGTTTGTTTATCTTTTGCCATCTCTTTGGTAGACTTCCAAATCCATATCTACATCAGTCAAGTGTGAATGTCAAAAAAAAGCAAATTTTGGTTGTTTTTGTTTTGAAAATGAAAAATGTCGTGTATCTTTATATATATATAAATACGTATGTATGCCTATTTAAATGTCTGCAAAATTTATTTTTTCTCAATGTTAGCGCATATGCCCACCCGGTGTATTTTATCAAAAACAGATTTTTTTTCCAAAAAAATTAAGAAAAATTAATGCTTTTGAAAGAAAAGAAAATATTTTTCGTTGAAATGGCGATGATGATCCCATTTGGAATATTTAAAAAGGGTGATTCAGTGGCGCGATATCCCTCAGATGTTTTCAATGACGTGTTGAATTCCAGGATTTCATTAGTCATTCAGTTTCGAGTCAAAGATCTTGTGTGGCGTTTGTGATATTTTTTAGAAATCCCCTACACAATATCAAAAATTTACGAGAAATGATGCTACCTTTTATGTGTTTTCCAATTAAATAGATATTTTATGATCCGCAATGTGAGCCCATTTAATCGCATGTGACATGGGTATTAAAGATTAAATATATGCCACTATTTTCATTTTTTGACACGTGTTGGCAGTCAAATTATCGAAAAATGAACTAAAGGTGACAATAAAGAAACTTAAATGTTGGCAAAAAAATGAGGACCACATTTTTTATACCCTCCACGTCCACGTTTTCATATAGCCACCATATAACGGTACCTCCCGATATTCGGTATTTTGATGAATTTAGAGACAGTATTCACCGGAATGGTTTCAAATTTGGTATTTGAAGTTCGAAATGGATACTACAGCCCAAGCAGGTGCACGTCTTCGCATACCCCCCATATGATGGAACCTCTCAATATTCGGTATTTTGAAGATTTTAGCGACATTATTCACCGGAATTGTTTCAAATTTGGTATTTAAAGTTCGAAATGGATACTACAGCCTAAGAGAGAAAATTATCTGTGCAGGTTCACGTCTTCATATAGCTCCCATATAACGGTACATCCCGACATTCGGTATTTAAATGATTCTAGCGACATTATTAACCGGAATTGTTTCAAATTTGATATTTGAAGTTCGTAATGGATGTTTCAGCCTATGACAGAAAATTATCTGTACAGGTCCACGTCTTCGTATAGCCCCCATGTAACGGTACCTCCCGAAATTCGGTATTTTAATGATTTTAGCGACATTATTCACGGGAATTGTTTCAAATTTGGTATTTGAAGTTCGTAATAGATACTACAGTCTAAGATAGAAAATTGTTTGTGAAGGTCCACGTCTTCGTATAGCCCCCATTTAACGGTACCTCCCAATATTCGGTATTTTGACGAGTTTAGGTATAATACCCACCGAAATTGTTTGAGATGTCGTATTTGATATTCGGTATTTTAATGATTTTAGCGACATTATTCACCGGAATTGTTACAAATTACGTATTTAGTGTTCGTAATGGAAACTATAGTCTGTGACAGAAAATTGTTTATGCAGGTCCACGTCTTCGTATAGTTCCCATATATCAGTACCTCCCGAAATTTGGTATTTTGATGATTTTAGCGACATTATGAACTGGAAATGTTTCAAATTTGGTATTTGAAGTTCGAAATGGATACTACAGCCTATGACAGAAAATTGTCTGTGCCGGTCCACGTCTTCGTATAGCCGCCATATAACGGTACCTCCCAATATTCGGTATTTTGACGAGTTTAGGTATAATACCCACCGAAATTGTTTGAGATGTCGTATTTGAAGTTCGTAATGGATGCTTCAGCCTGTAAGAGAAAATTGTCTATGCTGGTCCAGGTCTTCGCACAGTTCCGATGTAACGGCACCTCCCTTTATACGATATTTTGATGATTTTAGCTACATTATTCACCGTTTATTTCAAGTTTCGAATTTGAATATGGCAATGGCTTATGACAAACAATGACTTTGTAGGTCCACGTCGTATAGACCCCAATATAACGGCTATGTTCGGTATTTTTAAAATTTTAACAACATTTTTTAAGGATTTTTTGAGGTAACAGATACAGCGGACCGAAGTATTCTATTTTCATACTTCATCTAATGCTGGAGTGCTCTAATGATAGCCACTTGTGGTTTTCCAGCCAAATATAAATAAATCACACTCACTCTCGCTTGAATTCAATCACGAATAACTTTCTTTCTAGAAAATTCTCACCAAAATGCTTTTGTAGGCTTGTAAACCATATAATGAGATGTCACTGGAATAATTTTTACAGCTGTCGGACTAGTGGCTTAGAATTGGCAGCAGTCTAAAGTTGGTTCCAGTTTTTTCATCTCACCCTGTATAGGGGTTTTAAATCGAAGATTGGATACATAACCATCTTTCAAAATATGTTCTTCATTTTTATTCCTTGTGCATCGCACGGTCTTTGTTTTCAGTAAAAAAAAATATCAGCTCACTAATTGAGTTGGATTAATTGATGATCAATTAAAATACATTGGCGGAGAAAGATAAAAATTCAATGAACTCTGCAGGCGAATTTTACCCCAAACGATTTGGTAGAACAGCTCACGCTGCGAAATGCAAAAAAAAACAAACGGCGGAAAATAATTTGAAATGTCAATAAAATCATAAAAAGAAAATCTCACGAAAAAAAATGTGACAGCTACAAATTGTTTGATTTATGAGGCTTTTCCAAAATTTTCGGACAAATAAATAAAAAATGTAATAACAAGAATGTTTCTTTGTTTATTATTATTATTTCCCATTATGAACGCCTCAATATTGAGTCGATTGGCTAACCACCAGTCACCACCGTCCTGTGTTTTATTTTTAAGCAAAACCAAAATATTTAAAAAATTATTTTCGAAAAGTGAAATTGAAAGCAAACTATTTGAGTTTTTAATTAAAAAAAAAATATAAAATTGGAAAAATTTTTCTTATGAATGACGTTAATAGCGGTGGATGTGTTTGTGATTTTGTGGACGTCATATAAATTGGAAAATATTTAGCTTTCATTGAACACAATGGCAAGTGATGATTTTAATAAAAAAAAATTATTTCATATTTTATGGTGTTGCCATTCTATAAAAATTAAACCGATTTATTCGTATGGGTAATTATATCAATTAATTTCAAAATTTCCAGGGGGTAAGGGAGGCAATATCATACCAATACTAAGGGAACTGATGAGAGTTGGTTGCTCTTCCGAAACCATGGTAGATTATTGTATTATATTGTGCAAGAAAAAAAATAAGTACAGAAAAAAAATCCATTAGATTGTGAAGGTAGAGATAAAAATAAAGGACATGTGTATCGGTGTATTGAAAGCTTAACTTCAACATTTTTCAAAATTTTTAGATTAAGATTTCTTGGAATCCTTGAATTTTCAAATATTCGAATTAAAATTTGAAGCTAAAAACCGAGTCATCAAAGGCGTCGTTTTAGGCACCTTTTCAAAATAATGTTAAAAACTTGCTTTAAAAAGAATCGCAGCACTTAAAATTTAATATATCCAGGGTGGGATGAAAAACTTCAACCAAATTCAGACTGCTGTCATTTCTAAGCCACTCGTCCTACAGCTTCTAAATTTATTCAAGTGACAGCTCATTATATTATTTACAAGCGTACAAGAGCCTTTTGGTGAGAATTTTGCAGAAAAAAAGTTATTCGTGATGGAATTCAAGCGGGATGGTGTGATTTCTTTATATTTGGCTGGAAAACTACAAGTGCCTATCGGAAGAGCACTCCAGCATTTAAATGTGAATTAATCTTTTGTGTCTCGTACCATCGCTCGTTACCGTGATACTGGTAGCGTAACCCGACGTCAAGGAAGTGGACGGAAGAAAACAGCAACATCAGAAGAAATGTTTCGAAAAGTAAAAAAGCGACTTGATCGAAATCCGTGACGAAGTGGCCGAAAAATGGCTCGTGAGCTGAACATATCGCAATATTTCATTCGGCAAATATTGAAAAATGAACTCGGGGTAAGCCATTGAAATTCCAAAAAGTGCAAGAACTTACACCGTAACAGAAAGAAAATAGATTCAAAAGAGCTAAAGTGTTGCTTCGCTTGGCCGAAAGTGGTGAACTGCCACCCAAGAATGGTTACAAAATGAGGTTCCTCGCTTCATTTCCAGCGCACAATGCTCGCCAAAATCTCCGCATACCAATCCGTTGGGCTATTGTGTCTGGAGTGTTTTAGAAAGCAAGGTTGGCACTAAAAAATACCAATGTGTCGATCACCTCAAGCAAGCGCTTCGCCGGGAATAGGCCAAAATACCGCAGAGCAACATTGGGGCAGCGTGTGACGGTTTCATAATTCGTGCCAAAGGTGACCAATTCGAAGAAATCTAAACTTATTCTAAAGTTTAATGCTATTTCCGACATTTTTTGCTTTCATTTAATAAAATTTAAAAAAAAAAATAAAAATTATGTCGTTTGACTATGTTGCATTTTTTATCTCACCCTGTATGGTGCATTTATGCTTTCATTCACAAGTGATTTTTTGTCATTGGCTTTAGTACCGATACCGAACTGCAAATACGAAATTTGAAGCAATTCCGGTGAGAAATGCCTTTAAAATCTTCAAAATACCGTGTATCGGGAGGTATCGTTGTATAGGGCTATACGAAGACGTGTAAATGTATAAGCGATTTTTTTTTGTCATAGACTGAAGTTTCCATTTGGAACTTTAAATACGAAACAATTCCGGTAAAAAATATCTCTAAAATCGTCAAAATACCGAATATTGGGAGATACCGTTATATTGGGCCCCCCTGAAAACGTGGACCAATATGACCCCATATGACAAATTTTATGAGAGGAATATATCCTCTGAATCGATTTCTACTAAAATTGTCGAGGCATTTGCGCCTTTTCAATTCGGGCTTGTATTATTTATTCATTTGGTGCACAATTAACTCGGATAGATATATATATCTAAATCTGAACCGATTTCCACCAAATTTGACATATTGGTTTCTAGATTCAATTTGGTCGTAAGTATCACCCAACCCATTTCATTTGGGTTAATATTACACGGTTGGTGCACAATAAAAAGCAAATCGGACGAAAATATGTATGGGAGCTATATCCAAATATTAACCGATCTATTTCTGAGTTTTATTTGATATATTTCCCCAAATATTGTTGTTACAGAGTGCATATTACGGCTGCTGTGGACTAAAATAACAAATCGGATGAACAATATATATGGGAGCTATAGCTATATCTGAAGCGATTTCGATCAAATTTGGCATACTTATTTTCAGGCCTAATTTGGTTGTATGTGCAAAATTCCATACTATTCGGGCTGATATTACACGTTTAGTGCACAATAAAAGGCAAATCGGACGAAGATAAATATGAGAGCAATAACTAAATTTTTACCGATTATCTCCAATTTCAATAAGGTTCGTCCTTGGACCAAACAAATGATTTGTGCAAAATTTCATCTGAATCGGGCAATAAATGCGAACTGAACATTGTTCACAAAAATCCATGGACGAACGAACGGACAGAAGGACAGAGGGCGGACGGATATGCATAAATCGACTCAGAATGTGATTCTATGCAGATCATCAAAAGGAATTATGGGTCTATCTCGTTTCCTTTTGCCTGTAACAAACAAATGCACAAAGACATAATACCCTGACCACCTTTTGGTATAGGGTATAATTAAGGTCATATTCCATTCCGAAAATCTAAATCACATATAGATGTCGCTGTTTAATTATTTTGGTTTATTAACCCAATAAAATTCCCCCATTCGAATGAGCTATTTTAATTCAAAATATAAAACACATTCCGCTGTGAATAAAATATATATCCCATGTTTATCCAATAAAAAAATGTATGGCATTTAACATAAATCAATTAAAATCATGTATATTTATTTTGAAATAGAATATTCCGGCAGAATAAACAATAAACGGGTAACGTCAGTCCGAAAACGAAAATACATACACTTATATATAAATACAACTTACCGAATATCGTTAAAGATAAATACCAAATCCATTTAAGTGACGTCGTCATGGCAGGGAATTTTGATTTTTTTGTTTTAATTTTTAATTGGAACTATATGTGTTTTGGGTATTTTTTTAATTAATATTTGGTTATTGGAAATTGTTGTTGTTTTTATTTTTTTTTTTTTTTTTGTATTAGAAATTTTTGTTTTGTTTTTTTTTTTTATTTAGAATTACATAAATTTTTTTGTAATTTTAATTTAAAATTCAGTTATTGGAAATCGCCGTTTTTATTTATTTTATTATTTATTTATTATTTTTAATGATTTATTTTTTTTTTTTAATTTATATTACATTATGTATGTAATTAATGTTTATATTATAATTTTTTTATTGACAATTCTCGTTATGTTATCACATTTAAATTTGTATTTCTCTTCATCAACTGCTTCTGTTCTATGATTTTCAACACTTCCGTAATGGCACTTCATCAGGTAGTTTTTCGAATTTTCACACTTCCATTCTAAACAATTTTCTAATAACAAAGAAAACAAATGATTTGTTCGTTAGTTTTATGCGAACTGAACTGCTGAACAAGAGGTTTTTGTTTACAAGTCAAAATCTGGGCACCGTGACTTATGTGTTTTTAGAGGTTTTTGTTCATATTTTTTTCCAATTGCATTTAATTCGGAGAATTTTGAAAAATATTCCTGGGTATGTTTTCTTGACGTTTGATCACCTAAGGGAATGCACGTCATCGAATGAAATGAGGGAGAATTTTTTTATTAATAAATTCTTGAAATAGACGTTGATGTGGACAATGTTTTTTATACCCACTGCAGATTTCAAGTGTTAAATTCCAACCAATTTTTAAAGGGTCTACAAAAAAATGTGAGTCCTTAATCCTAGTTTTGTATTAAATGGTAACAAGTCTGAATGGAATCGGATATTAATTTTGCGTTTTATGGGTTTCATGGACATTCAAAATTTTTGACCCATTGTGGGAGAGGTACCAGAAGGAGTGGACCGATATATTCCATCTTCACAGAAGATATTGTGTTAGCAGAAATAATGGAATGTCTAAAATATGAAGAGAACCAGATGCTTATTTCGGATTTTATAATCATTTTGGTAATTCAAAATTTGTACCCTTTGCGGAGGAGGTACCAAAATAAATTGTCCGATCTGTACCATCTTTATAACAGATTTTGTGTTGATAGAAATATTGAGATGTACCAAGTCTGAATGAAATCGAATCGCGTTTATGGGTTAGCAGAAATAATGGAATGTCTGAAATATGAAGAAAACCGCATGCTTATTTCGGATTTTATGAACGTTTTGGTTATTCAAAATTTGGACCCTTTGGTGGGAGGATCCAAAATAAATTGTCCGATCTGTACCATCTTTATAACAGATCTTGTGCTGATAGAAATGTTGATATTTACCAAGTCTGAATGAAATCGGATGTTGAAGCCACTCTTTAGAGTTTCATGGATATTCAAAATTTTGACCCTTTGTGGGGGAGGTACCAGAAGGAGTGGACCGATATATTCCATCTTCACAGCACATCTTGTGTTAGTAAAAATAATGGGATTTCTGAAATATGAAGAGAACCGGATTCTTTTTCCGAATTTTATGATACTTTCATGATACTCAATACATTGGCCCTTTGTGGGGGAGGCACCAGAAGAAATGGGCCCATGTGTCCCATCTTCACAGTAGATCTTGAGTTGATGAAAATATTGAGATGTGCCAAGTCTGAGTGGAATCGGATGTTGATTTCGTGTTTTATGAGCTTCATGGATATTCAAAATTTTGACCCTTTGTGGCGGAGGAGTGGACCGATATTGTCCATTTTCGCACCAGACCTTGGGTTAATAAAAATATTATGATGTGTGTAAGAATTTGAAGACAATCGGACTCTAACATCACATTTTATAACAGTTATAATTAGTCAAAATTTTGACCATTTTTGGTGGAGGTACCTGATGGGGTGGACCGATATTATAAATTTTCGCACCTGACCTAGCACTGATGCAAATATCAGGATTTGCAAAGTTGGAGCAAAATCGAATTATCCTCTCTCTTTCTGTGCAGTAAAATATTTTTTAGAAAATTCCGACATTTTGTGGCGGAGGTACCAGAAAGAGTGGACCGATATATTCCAACTTCACACCAGACCTTGAGTTTATAAAAATATTGTGATGTGTGTAAGAATTTGAAGAAAATCTGACTCTAACATCACATTTTATATTATTCAAAATTTTGACCCTTTGTGGTGGAGGTACCTGATGGGGTGGACCGATATTGGCCATTTTCGCACCTGACCTAGCATTGATTCAAATATCAGGATTTGCAAAGTTTGAGCAAAATCGAATCATCCTCTCTCTCTCTCTCTTTCTGTGCAGTAAAATATATTTTTTTTTTTTTTTTTTTTGAAAAATTCGACCTTTTGTGGGTGAGGTACCAGAAGAAGTGGGCCGATATTACCCATCTCCGAACTCGAACTAAGTTTGATAATTATATTACGATGTACCAAGTTTGGACCAAATAGGATGCTCCCTTTGAGAGTTACCTTACGCACCAGTCAGACAGACGGACGAACATCGCTAGATCAACTCCAAATGTCCTGAAACGAATTTGGTGCAAAGAGACCTAGGGTCAAAAACCGTTATTTCGATTAGGCACGTTGTGGCCGTATTAAATCATATATACCCTCTCTATACCCATATGACTGAGGGTATAAAGATTGAAAATATACTTTAGACGTTGACAATGTGTTGTACCCACTAGAGATCTGAAGTGTCAGTTTCCAATTTTTTGGGGTCTACAAAAAATTAAATTTTTTTTGTTTCTTCATCTCAGGCCGCTTCCTGAACCCTTTAGAATCTTGACTATTCTTATCGATTGCCTTGGACCTCAATTGGAAATTTCCCACATCAAAATGTTCTGCTCCTTATTAAATATAAAAATATCTATAAAAGAAATGTAAATATGACAAACTGTAGCGTGCACATATTTTATTGGATGTGTAACAACGTCGTCAGAACCTAGCCCAAAAGCCTAAGGGAAATTTCAACTCAGATCTTATTATATTAATTGATTTAATTCCATGCGAGCAAATGCTTGTGGAATTTTTACCCAGAGCAGCAATTAAATTTATCATTTCCATTGAATCGGCAACGATTCGGAAACAATTTAAATTCAACAAAACCGGCAGCTCATTGATCTCTAAGAGTCAGTCATTCATTCATGCATTGATCAAACGCTGTTGCAACACAAACTCAATGTAGAAAAATTCAACAACAACAACAAAACCAGCAGCTAATAACTAATTACCGCGTAGGAAAACCGACAAATGGCGAAGGAAAACAACCGCACCAAAAACAACAACACAAATCTACGCCTCTAGAAATAGCCAAAGTAATTTACGGCAACCAAAGAAAAAATTACATGAAACATGAAATGAAAATTGTTTCAATATTGGGTTTTGTACAAAACTAAATTATGCGTACATTCTTTGTACTGACCCTGAAAGCCACAGCGATTAGACGCATTCCAAAATGAGATAGTCGCCCCAGTCGAAAATGTCAATGTCAAAAAATGCAAAGAAATTAGTTTGTTGATATTATTGTGGGAGAAAAGAAACACAAAAAAAAAAATTAACGCTACGCTTGGGGTGCTGTATACCCGTCCCATAGCTAATAGCAACCAGCCAGCTGGTTTATCCATTTATTCTGGCAAGAAATGTTATAATTGGCAATGGCAAATAATTCACTGCAATATAAATGAGTGGGCGCTCTATGCAATACCAGCTACGTCATAATTTATAATTTTTGTTTTATTTTATATTACTTTATAACTGTATGCAATTCATATGCTTCCGCACATAAAATTGAAAATATTGGGTTAGAAAGAGAGAGAGAGAGAGGTTGAGAGAGAAAATTAGAGTTGGCACCTAATATAACAACTCTTTGTTGAAAGAGGCCCTCTGTAAAGTTCTTCTAAAACATTTCCAAAAGCTTTCTATAAATAGAAGAACTTTTAGAGGCCATCTATGCCGACCCTCTTAAATTCTTCTATGGAGAGAATACCTTCTTCCAAAGGTCTACAAAGAAATAAATATCTTAAGGGATCAGAAAAATATAAATTTTGTAACGAATATTTTTTCCAGGTCCTGGGTTTTTTAAGAATATTTTTTCCCAAGGAAAGGTCTTTTATAAAAAAGGTCCTTTAAAGGAAGAAGAAATTATAAAAGTCTTCCAAACACTATACCTTTTTCATAGAATATTTTTCCCAAGACCTAAAGGATATTTTATCCAGGACCTCCTGAGTCACAATCGTGAATTTTGAATCACTAACCTGGTTTTTTTTTAAGAATATTTTTTGCCAGGACCTCTTGAATCACGAACGTCGATTTTTAAAGAATATTTTTTGCCAGGACCTCTTGAATCACTAAGGTGAATTTTTAAAGAATATTTTTTGCCAAGACCTCTTGAATCACAAACGCGGATTTTTAAAAAAATATTTTTTGCCAGGACCCCTTGAATCGCTAACGTGGATTTTTATAAAGTATTTTTTGCCAGAACCTCTTGTATCATGAACGTGGATTTTTAAAGAATATTTTTTGCCAGGACCTCTTGTATCATGAACGTGGATTTTTAAAGAATATTTTTTGCCAGGACCTCTTGAGCCACTAACAAGGATTTCTTAAATAATATTTTTACTCATTTACAAAACGTGGATTTTTTAAACAATATTTCTTGCCAGGACCTCTTGAGCCACAAACGAGGATTTTTTAAGGAATATTTTTTGCTAGGACCTCTTGAGCCTCTAACGAGGATTTCTTAAAGAATATTTTTATTCATTTACAAAACGTGGATTTTTAAAGCATATTTTTTGCCAGGACCTCTTGAGCCACAAACGAGGATTCTTTAAGGAATATTTTTTGCCAGGACCTCTTGAGCCACAAACGAGGATTTTTTGAGGAATATTTTTATTCATTTACAAAAGTGGATTTTTTAAAGAAACATTTTTTTATCCACAAATCGAGTGAAGAACTTTTGAAAAGAGAAAAACTTTTTTAATTTAAATGTTTTCTTAGAACACAAATATCATTTGAAGAACTTCCATAGATAGAAGAGCTTATGAAGTTTTTCAAAAGAGAGGCTTTGTTTTTAGTACAGGGAAAAAAGTCTAATCAAAACTTATATAGAGAAAATATTTTATATTTCATATTTTCATAGAACAGAAATCCAGCCTCCATTTCAGCCAATCAATATTTTCTTAACCAAATCTGCAAGAATGACAGAAGTCTTTCATAAAGTCAATTTAAATAAATTGACAATTGTTTTTTGGTAAATGCACCAATTAAGACAACACATATTTTTTAGAACTTTTATAACATTTTCAATTTCCCATCCCTGTCTAAACCACCCAGTTATCATTTTCATTACCAAAGCCGGGGGTGTTCATGTTATTTTTTTTTTTTTATTTATGCCTTTTATTTAACGCCCATCATCACCAGCATTTGCCCTCGAACTGTGAATATATTGACACAAGTGCAGTGACAACAAAACTGCAGCGTTGGCATTTGCCCACATCAAACGACTCATGATTCTCATTTGGCAGATAATTGAAAATTGTTTTATTTCCCATTTATTTACCAACATTGTTTTGTTATGCCCAACACCATTCTGCATTTTACAAAAATTACAAAAAAATAACAAATGGGAAACATTTATGGCATTTATTTTTTCGATATTAATTTTGTTCCATGGCGATGGCATCAATTTTGAATATGTAAATTTAGATGTATGTGTGTGTGTGTGCGTTTTCCAATCATTTTGAATTGTTAATTTATTTGACACGCGACTAAAATTTTTATATATTTTGTCACTATTATGAAGTGTTATAACAATTGTCATAATCCATAAGAGGATGCGTCACGGTATGCGATTTATATGAAAATCGTACACTTGCTATGGAAATGAATTTCTGTATTCATTTAGGCCTTTAGTATTCTCTATTCGTTGGAAAGGATAGGTCAGGTTTTGAGGGACGTAAACGTTTTTCAATAGGTTTAGACACATATTCTTGTAATGAATCCAGACTCTTTACCTAATTAAACCAGAAACAACCCTTATATGATACCCTACACCACTTTGCTAATTTCAAATCTGAACCGATCTCGATAAAATTTGGCAAAGGTATTTCTGAGCTGTATTTGATATATTTCTCCAAATATTTTTGTTACAGAGTACATATTACGGCTGCGGAGGACTAAAATAACAAATTGGATGAACAATATATATGGGAGCTATAGCTATATCTGAACCGATTTCGATCAAATTTGGCATACTTATTTTCAGGCCTAATTTGGTTGTAGGTGCAAAATTCCATACTATTCGGGCTGATAATACACATTTGGTGCACAATAAAAGGCAAATCGGACGAAGATATATATGGGGGCTATATATAAATATTTACCGATTATCTCCAATTTCAATAGGATTCGTCCTTGGGCCAAACAAATGATTTGTGCAAAATTTCATCTGGTTTTGGTAATAAATGCGAATTGTATCACAAAATACACATGTATTCACAAAAATACATGGACAGACGGATGGACCGACGGACGGATATGCATAAATCGACTCAGAATGTGATTCTATGCAGATCATCAAAAGGAACTATGGGTCTATCTCGTTTCCTTTTGCCTGTTACAAACAAATGCACAAAGACATAATATCCTGACCTCCTTGTGGTGTAGGGTATAAAAAGGAAACGTCTGATGCCAGGATCTTGAAATTTCGTACAACTGTCAGTCTTGGTGTGTAGCCGTGGATATTCGTTCCAAAAAGGGTACGAAAGGTACTAAAATATACTAAAAATTGAATCCTTCGAATTGGACAAACGGAATGAGCTAGAATTCTGAAATTTGGAATGAAAATAACTGACAGAGTACAGGATAGATGTAAGAAAGGGGTTTTTTTTTCAAATTCCAACTTTAAGATTATAAAAAGTTCTAAAATGGTACTAAACTTCTAAAATGTCAAAATTTGGCATTTTGTGAACGGATGGAGCTTGAAATTTGGTATGAGAATCAAGGTTGGAAAATAAGTTTGATATAAATGAAGGTGGTTTTGTAAATGTGTCCGAACTATACTAAATGATACTAAATTGGAAACAGTTTTGTTTATGGTGAGCATATTAAGATGCAATTTTCAAATTTTGTATTGGGTTTCCTGTTGGTAAAAGTTTGCGATAAAGAGGTGGTTTTGAAAATGTGTACTGCATGCGCAGGATAAGTACTAAGTTGTACTATATTTGCTACAATGTAGTATTGGATGACAAATAGAGCTTAATACCTGAAATTAGTTATTAGGATCTCCGTTCAGGTGTAGCCTGGACATGTGGAGGTGGTTTTTGAAATGTATACTAAGTGTGTGAACTGTACTAAATGGTACTAAATTGGGAACAGTCTGAAAATAAGCTTGAAATTTGAAATATTGTTTTGGGGTCCCTGATGGCCATTGGTTTGTGACATAGAGGTGGTTTTCGGAAATGTGTGCTAAGTGTGTGGGGTACTAGGTTTGAAACAGTCCGGTTTAGGTTGAACGGATGAAGCTGGAATTTAAATTTTTGTAGGTTTGTGATAACGAGGTGGTTCTGGAAATGTGTACTACAAATGCAGGAAAAGTACTAAATAGTACTATATTTTGTACAATTTAGTACTGGATGAAGAGACAGTGCTTGAAATCCGAAATTTGGTATAAGGGTCGCTGTCGTGTGTAACCTGGGCATATGGAGTTCATTTCGGAAATACAGAGTAAAATTAAAAAACTGCAACCAACTTCAGACTGCTGTCATTTTTAAGCCACTCGTCCGACAGCTGTTAAAATTATTCCAGTGACAGCTCATTATATTGTTTACAAGTGTACATAAGCATTTTTGTGAGAATTTTCCAGAAACAGAAGTTATTCGTGATGGAATTCAAGCGTGATAGGGTGATTTCTTTATATTTGGCTGGAAAACCATAAGCGGCTATTGTTAGAGCAGTCCAGCTGAACATATTGCAATATTCCATTCGGCAAATATTGAAAAATGAGCTCAGAAAAATGAGCAGAGAGCCATCGAAATTCCAAAAAGTGCAGGACCTTACACCGCAACAGAAAGAAAATAGACTCACAAGAGCGAAAGAGTTGCTTCGCTTGGCCGAAAGTGGTAAACAGCCGAATTTGGTTTTCTCCGACGAGAAAACATTCGTTGTCCAGCAGTTTGCAAACAAACAAAATGATCGTGTTTACTTGCCAAAGAGATCAGCTAAAAATGTACACCTTCGGTTGGCCACCAGAACTCAAGCGCCGGCCATGGTGATGTTGTGGGCCACCATAACAGCCGATGGTCGTTCTCCACTCGTATTAATCGACCGTGGCATCAGAATAAATGCCGAATAATATCGCGCAAATATTCTGGAGGATGTATTAAAGCCTTGGGCACGCAAACATTTTAGCCGCAGACCTTGGACATTCCAACAGGACTTAGCACCATTACACTCAGCACGCTCCACCCAAGAATGGTTACAAAATGGGGTCCCTCGCTTCATTTCTAGCGCACAATGGCCACTAAAATCTCCGGATACCAATCCGTTGGACTATTGTGTCTGGATTATTTTGGAAAGCAAGGTTGGCACTAAAATATACCAAAGTGTCGATCACCTCAAGCAAGCGCTTCGCCGGGAATGGACCAAAATACCGCAGATCAAATTTCGTACGAAAGGTGCTAAATGGTACTTAATTTGGTAGTGGTATTGAAGTCTCCGTTGTATCTGAAATTGAGGTATGGATGTGGTTTCCAAATGTGCACTATAATTGTGCGGAAAGTACTATTTGGTACTAAATTTGGTATTGGCTTAAGGAATAGAGCTGAAATCCTCAAATTTGATATTGAGGTCTCTGTTGGTATCTGGAATTGAGATATTTTCGCTGACATGCAAGTGTCTCTTACTCTCTTACGATGATAATACAATTTTTAGTGGTCAACACTTTCGAATTGCATTTTATTCCCATACCCTATGGTTTTTTGAACATAAATCTTATTTGGAGCCATACGTATTAATTCAAAATCTACAAACATATATTGTACACAAACTTCAATCAACCTACCACCCAATAAAGCTGATCATAATAATTTATTTTAATTATTATCGCTGATCTTTTAAATTTCCAAAAAAGGAACAACATTATTACCATGGCGCAAGGGCTACCCGCATAAATATGCCTTAATGTCTTCCAAGTGGACAAATTGCGGATAAACGTAATTGGTTAATATCACCAATTAAGAAATTGTCAAAATGTTGTGTCAACCAAATAAATTGTCAATAATTGCCTTTTAAGGGTTTAAGTGCCACCATCATGTCTATGAGTAAATGTTGAAGAGTGGCTATTTTGGAAATAAAAAAGAATTTCAGCTAATGACAAGTTCTTCAACGATTCGATCAACTTGAAATTTAATAATTAACACAAATACATGGATTACTATTTTGTTTTTCTTCTAAGTAGTACAGAACTAGTGTATATGTGAGAGTGTGTTGTTTTAACAATTCAAATAAATTGACAATATAATGCCATACCAGAATTTGCAATTTCGAAAACGGGAAATTGAATAACATTATTATATCCGTTTCCTATTCAAAAGAAAGAAAATAACATAAATGTAGGTGTTGACTCATATATTTATCGTTTTGCTGTTTCAAAATAAATTAAAAAAAAAATTAAATGAAAATTTTTTTTTGTAGATTTTTCGAAATTATTAATAATTTCTTTATAATAAATTATAAATATTATTAATATATTTATTTTAAAATAGTTTTTCTTTTGAATATTTCAAAACAACCAAATTCATTGCAGGGAGAGATAAAAAAACTGCTACAAAGTCAACCGCCATAATTTTTTTTTCTTTTGAAATTTTATTGAACGAAAGCAAAAATGTCGGAAATAGCATCAAATTTTAGAATAACTTTAGATTTGATTTAACTTTAGATTGGTCACCTTTGGCACGAATTATGGCCCTGAAACGGCCACACGCTGCCCGAATGTTGCTCTGCGGTATTTTGCTGCCCTGCTTTAGGTGATCGACACTTCGATATTTTTTAGTGCCAACCTTGCTTGCTACTCCAGACACAATAGTTCAACGGATTGGTATCCGGAGATTTTGGTGGCCGTTGTGCCCTGGAAATGAAGCGAGGAACCTCATTTTGTAACCATTCTTGGGTGGCGCGTGCTGAGTCCTGTTGGAATGTCCAAGGTTTGCGGCCAAAATGTTTGCGTGCCCAAGGCTTTAATAAACCCTCCAGAATATTTTTGGTATAATATTCGGCATTTATTCTGATGCCACGGTCGATTGATACGAGCGGAAAGCATGTCCGGCGCTTGAGTTCTGGTGGCCAACCGAAGGTGCACATTTTCAGCTGACCTCTTTGGCAAGTAAACACGATCATTTTGTTTGCTTACAAACTGCTGGACAACGAATGTTTTCTCATCGGAGAAAACCAAATTCGGCAGTTCACCACTTTCGGCCAAGCGCATACACTCTTTAGCTCTTTTGAGTCTATTATCTTTCTCTTGCGATGTAAGTTCTTGCACTTTTTTCAATGGTTTTACCCCGAGCTCATTTTTCAATATTTGCCGAATGGAATATTGCGATATATTCAGCTCACGAGCCAGTTTTCGGCCATTGCGACGCGGGTTTCGATGAAGTCACTTCTTTACTTTTGGAACCATTTCTGCTGATGTTGCTGTTTTCTTCCGTCCACTTCCTTGACGTCGGGCTACGCTGTCAGTATCACGGCAACATTTAAATTCTGGATTGCTCTAACGATAGCCACTTGTGGTTTTCCCGCCAAATATAAAGACATCACACTATCACGCTTGAATTCCATCACGAATAACCTTTTTTCTGGAAAATTCTCAGCCAAATGTTTTGTACGCTTGTAAACAATATAATGATATGTTACTGGAATGATTTTTACAGCTGTCGGACGAGTGGCTTAGAAATGACAACACTCTGAAATTGTTTGCAGTTTTTTCAAAGTTTTATTTTCTAAATCATAGATTTTTCGAAATTCTATAAAAAAACAACTAAGCAAAGGCTATTGTCGTGCGGGCCTGAGCAGGTGATATCCTACAACACTACAATATTTTAGGAACCCCTTTATGCCCAAATCACATTTGGGAAGATGTCGCTTTTGAAATTATATCATAGTACTGCCCAAATATTACCCTTAGCTTTTTGACCATTTTACAGCTAAACATAATCCAATGGTCTTTCAAAATGCTAGACTTCTTCCCTGTTCTTAACTCTCTCTCTCATGCAAAATTCCGTGTCGATTGGTTTCAATTATGTCATCAGGAAAAATTTCCTCTTTTTTTTTTTTTGTTCATTTGAACCTTTAAATATTTTCCGATCATCTCCGAAAGCAAGAGGCCCCTCTGTATCTCCAAATTTAGACTCATTTATATAATTTGCTTGTCTACGATATTTGTCTATATTCGTCAACGAAATCAGCATAAAAAAGCGAAAAGTTCTCCTTTTGTGTACTTTGGATTTCGCCTCTAATTTATTTCCAGCGTTTCGGTAGAATGGAATTCTCGGTATTTTTTTCACAGAAAAGTAGTGGTCCATTCCACCCGCTGTCCTAAACTCTAACTTCGTGTGAGATTTCATGTCCTTTGGTTTCTTTTTGTGACCTTTATAACGGCTGCAAAATTAGGAATATTTTTAGTTGTTGGTCCATTCAAGCCTTAAATATCTTGCGGCCATCTTGAAAAACAACAAGTCTTGCTCTTCTGACCCTAACCCTACCCGTATGAAAATTTTCGTGAGGATCAGACGATAATTGCAATCTATATATAATAACCTGAAACTGTGTTGTAAGGAGAAAAAATATTACAAAATGTACACTTCAATATTTTAAAAAAATCGCATGAGATAAAAACAAGTTAAAAAGCAGTAAGTTTGGCCGGGCCGAACTTTGAATACCCTCTACCATTTGGAACGAATTTGGATATTTTAAAAAATAAATTCCTAAAAAATCTGTTAAAATTTTAAAAATACCGAATATAGCCGTTATATTGGGGTCTATACGACGTGGACCTATTATATCAGATCTGTGCGAAGGCCTGGACCACCATAGACAATTTTCTGTCACAGGCTGTAACATCCATTACGAACTTCAAATACGATATCTCAAACAATTTCGGTGGGTATTGTGCTTAGATTGGTCAAAATACAGAATATAGGGAGGTACTAGTATGTGGGGCCTTAACGAATACCTGGACCTGTACCCTGGACCTGTACAATTTTCTGTCACAGACTGTAGTTCCCATTACGAACTCTAAATACATAATTTGAAAGAATTCCGGTGATTAATGACGCTAAAATCATCAAAGTACCGAATATGGGGACTATATGAAAACGTGGACCTACATGGCCTATTTGCGTACTTAACCTGCCTACTGGAAAAATAAACATGTGTGCAAAATGTTAGCCTTCTACCTCAATGCGTTTGAAAGGTAGCGTAATTACAACAGACAGACACAAGGACAGAAAAACGGCATGCCAAGAGGCCATTTGTCAAAATCGGTCCAGCAATTCTTGAGATATAAGCATTCTGGCTAACATCCCTTTCCTTTGCGTATACACATTGTATTTCTATATATATATATATATATATATATATATATATATATATATATATATATATATATATATATATATATATATATATATAGAAATATATATATATATATATCCGATATATTTACTTTCGGCATCTACGAACGGACCTGTTCGTCTGTTTGTGATTTCGCCGGGATTATTAATATTCGCGGTTTAATGGACAATTTGACTTCTATTAACCACAAATGTTATGGTCTATTTTTCCCGATGACTATCGAAATTTGAAGACTTCGGCCCAGCCCTAATATCATGCTAACTTCCGCGTCAATTGGTCTATAATTGCGACTTGGAAATCAGGAAATTTTTCTGTTTTTGGTCCATTTCAACCCTTAAATAATACGCAATCATCTCCAAAAGCAATAGGCTTCTATTCTGGCCCTACCCCCACCTCCATTCTAAATTCTAATTCCATTCTAGAGTGATTAACATGGATCAGCGGACGGAAGGATGACATACATACATACAAACAGTTTTCGATCCATATATACTTTCCTATGTGGAAAACCAGTATTTCGAGGTGTTACATAATTTTTGGCTCAATCAAACACATAGTATTGCAAGGTATAACAAACAATCCATTTATTAGAAATTGTTTTTCTTTTAAATATATTTTCAAATAAAAATAAAAGCAGAGAAATCCATCATTCACTCAAAGTTTCCTTACCCAAATCATCATTCAATATTGTCCTAAAATATGAACATTTTTCATTTCTAAATGACTTATTTCGAAATGACACTTTTTTTGTCAAAGGAAATTTCAAGCATTTCAAATTTTCGAGCAGATGTTCTGTGGCGAAACCAATAACATTTTTAATGGTCACTGTTCCGCTTGCTTTTATGCGGTGATAAAAATACTTTGTCAGCCAAGAATAATTTCAATTTTAGCAAAACTTGTCAATGGACACGGAAGTTTTTTTTCTTCTAAAGTGAATGTTAATGATTGCAGTTCATTGAACCGAAAAATTTCTGTGAAGATGAAATTCATTTAATAAGAATCAGTATTTTTTAGGAAATTATGAGGGAGCTAGAATATAGTTGCTGGAACATAATTTTAATGAAAAAAAGACTTTAAAAATTCATAATAAGTTAGAATGTGCTGGAAAAAAATTGAAAAAAAAAATCCAGTAAAGAAAGTCATAAAGTCGGGCGGGACCGACTTGATGATACCCTACACCACCTTGCATATTTAGTAGAGCTTCACATAACAAATAAAAGTTTTAATGGGGAATTTGTGAGAATTAATTCATACCAGCTATGAGCATGAGTGCGATTGTTGTGAGTCCTCTTGGAATGTCCAAGGTCTGCGGCCAAAATATTTGCATACCCAAGGCTTTAATACACCCTCCAGAATATTTTCGCGATAGTATTCTGCATTTATTCTGATGCCATGGTCGATTAATACGAGCGAAGAGCGACCATCGACTGCTATGACATCCCACACCATCACCATGGCCGGCGCTTCAGTTCTGGTGGCCAACCGAAGGTGCACATTTTTAGCGAAAATCAAATTCAGCAGTTCACCACTTTCGGCCATGCGAAGCAACTCTTTAGTTCTTTTGAGTCTATTCTTTTTCGGTTGCGGTGTAAGTTTTTGCACTTTTTCGAATTTCAATGGCTTTAACCCGAGCCTATTTTTATACCCCACACCACAAGGTGGTCAGGGTATTATGTCTTTGTGCATTTGTTTGTAACAGGCAAAAGGAAACGAGATAGACCCATAGTTCCTTTTGATGATCTGCATAGAATCACATTCTGAGTCGATTTATGCAGGTCCGTCCGTCCGTCTGTCCATGTATTTTTGTGAACAAAGTACAGTTCGCCTTTTTACCCGATCCAGATAACATTTTGCGCCAATAATTTGTTTGGCCCAAGGACGAACCATACTGAAATTGGAGATAATCGGTAAAAAATTAGATATAGCTAGCATATATATATATCTTCGTTCGATTTGCATTTTGTTGTGCACCAAACGTGTAATATCAGCGCGAATAGTATGGAATTTTGCACATACAACCAAATTAAGCCTGAAAATAAGTATGCCAAATATGATCGAAATTGGTTCAGATATAGCTATAGCTCCAATATATATTGTTCATCCGAATTGTTATTTTAGTCCTCCGCAGCCGTAATATGCACTCTGTAACAACAATATTTTGGGAAATATATCAAATACAGCTCTGAAATACCTTTTTTTAAATTTTATCGAGATCGGTTCGGATTTGGATATATCTCCCATATATAACTTCGTCCGATTTACCTTTCATTTTGCACCAAACGTCTAATATTTGCCCAAATGGGATGAAATGTGACACTTACAACCGAATTGAGTATGTTAAAGCTAGTATGTTAAATTTGGTGAAGATCGGTTCAGATATAGCTATAGCTCCTATATATATTGTTCATCCGATTTGTTATATTTGTTACCCACAGCCGTAATTTGCACTCCGTAACAACGATATTCAGGGAAGTATATGAAATACAGCTCAGAAATATCTTTGTCAAATTTTACGAAGATCGGTTCAGATTTGGATGTATCTCCTATATATAACTTCGTCCGATTTACCTTTTATTGTGCACCAAACGTCTAATATTTTCCCAAATGGGATGAAATGTGACACTTACGACCGAATTGAGTCTAGAAGCTAGTATGTCAAATTTGGTGAAGATCGGTTCAGATATAGCTATAGCTCCCATATATATTGTTCATCCGATTTGTTATATTCAGGGAAATATATGAAATACAGCTCAGAAATATATTCAGGGAAATATATGAAATACAGCTCAGAAATACCTTGGCCAAATGTTATCAATATCGGTTCAGGTTTGGATATATATCCCATATATAACTTCGTCCGATTTACCTTTTATTGTGCACCAAACGTCTAATATTTGCCCAAATGGGATGGAATTTGGCCCTTACGACCGAATTGAGTCTAGAAGCTAGCATGTCAAATTTGGTGAAGATCAGTTCAGATATATACCTATATATTGTTCATCCGATTTATTATATATGTTATCCACAGCCGTAATATGCACTCCGTAACAACGATATTCAGGAAAATATATCAAATACAGCTCAGAAATATATTTGCCAAAATTTATCAAGATCGGTTCAGATTTGGATATAGCTCCCATATATATCAAATGGCCAATACAAGTCCGAATTTAAAAGATACAAATGCTTCGGCATATTTAGTCTTTTGAACTTTAAATTATAATTATAGCGTGTATTGTTGAATTCTCCCATAAAAAACTTTTAATTGTTATGTGGAGCTCTACTAAATTAGAAAAGTGGTGTAGGGTATCAAAGGTCGGCCCCGCCCGACTTTAAGACTTTCTTCACTGGTTTAAAAATGAGTACCTGGCTAAGTATATTCTTATCTATAATATTTTGAAAATTCATCATCCATAATAAGCGAATGATTGTAAATGTATGTCTTTTGAATTTTGCAGAAACAAATCTCCTAGAATTTACATATAAGTGATCCGTAATGAAGGGATGTGAATTGTATGCTTTAATGTAGGCTATGGACATGGTCAGCATGCTAATTGATCATAGTTCCTTTAGTATTTTCTTCTCCCATTTTTTTTTTCAATATACACAGCAACAATTCGAATCCACAACACATGTCGTGGTTATTTTTTGCTAAAAACACTGACAGCCTCCATACAATCTATGCGAAGATTATAAAAATTAGATTATGAAAATATTTGCACAACTAAGTTTGTTCGCTTTTTCATCAGTGTTTCCACAATTTTTTTTTTATTTTATTTTTTTCTTTTTTTTTTTTTTTTTTGCTTCCACTCTCAGACATTTGCAATTAGATAAGATCACTTCGAAGGCGACCACGACGACGTCAGTCAGTCAGTCAGCCAGTCAGCATCATCAACAGCCTTTAGAAAAGAAAATATCTTTTTGACATTATCTCAGTTATGATTTTATCAACAGAAGATGCGGATGCGGTCTACAGCTACGACCAGATACTACTTGAAGAAATAGAACGTAACGGCCAAACGTTTCTAAATCGGGAGCAAAAGATGAATGAATGAATGGTTTCTTTTATTTTAGAAAATCATATAATTTTTTTTGCTTATAATAATTATTTGAATTTAATTTGAAATTATACAATATCAACAAATGCAAACAAACACACACACACACATATATATAATTATAGCCAACAGCTGAACGAATTATGCAAGCATTTCTTTTTTGGAACAAATACAAAACATATGACGATGCACAGTGGGGTATAATTTATTTTCAATTGTGAATGAATGATCATTTTTTTTTTTTTTTTTTTTGGAAATGTCTATCATCTTCAGAATTGTTGTTACGTACATAGAAAATGCTGTGTTAGTGGTACAAGTAGCAAGAGAGAACTCGAGCTTTCAAAAGGAATGAAATATGCTGATACAATTGTACTCAAATGTTTACTGAAAGGTCCATTACAAATCCTTCTCTGGCAGATAATATTCAATGCAGGTACGCGTTTTCGTGAATCTCCAATATATATTTATTTTTAGTTTAAGCCAAAATGTTCAACGGTTCTGCTTTTAATAAGAGTTCGTACCACCTTTTATCATAGAAAATTGTCCATACATGTCAACGCTTCGAACCCATGTTTTTTTTTTTAATCCAAAAAAAAATAAAAATTTGGCGGTTGGCAATGTTAATCATTTAATTTGTTCCAAGTAGATTTGTTTACATCAATTTTTGAATATGATATCTCTCAAATGGCCGCCTCTGGCGTTGATGACGTATTGCGCCCTTTTTGCTGTATTTTCCATCGTTTTTGCCAACATTTCGGCAGGAATAGCGGCTATTTCTTCACGAATGTTGTCCTTGAGCTCTTCTACGGTCCTTATTATGTTAACGTAAACCTTTGACTTCAAATATCCCCACAAGAAGAAGTCAGGCGGCGTCAAATCGGGCGAACGCGGTAGCCATTCCAAATCACCACTCTTCGACATCAAACGGCCCGGAAACAAATTCTTCAGAAAATCGATTGTTATGCGACTTGTGTGCGGTGGAGCGCCGTCTTGTTGAAACCAGAACTGCCTCATACGCTTTCGACGAATAATTGGCATCACAAAATTGGTCATCATGTCGCGATAACGCTCCTGATTGATGGTAACAGCATGGCCATTTTCATTTAGGAAGAAAAACGGCCCAATGACCGTTTTCGCACTAACGCCGCACCAAACTGTGACTTTTTCGTCATGAAGAGGCACTTCTTAAATCTCCTGAGGATTTTCAGTGGCGTAAAAACGGCAATTTTGCTTATTTACGAGTGGGCCGAGCCATGCCCAACTGCTGAGAACGGCGTTTTTGGGATGTTCTTGGGGACCTCTCAACACAGGCTCGTACGGCAGCGATATTCTCGGTCGATCGCCTTGGTCGACTTTTATGTGGCCTCTTCGGATTAGAAAGAGCCTTACCAGTCGACAATTTTTCGTACGAACGCTTAATGGTGTTCTTAGAAGGCGCACTTCTCACATTTTTTAATGTTTTAAAAGCACGTTGAGTTTTCACAATTGACTTCTTGTAAATTTCTACTATTTCAGAGAAAAAACGCTCAAAGGGAGCGAAATTTGCATCCAACTCTCTTCAAATTTCACACATCCAAATATTTTTGTTAGCAAAAGATCTGTTGTGAAGATGATGTATATCTGCTAACACCTTCTGGTACCTCACCGACAAAGGGTCACAATTTTCAATACTTTTATCTGTCATAACTTGCGAAACAAGTGGGCGATTCTTTATGAATTTCTGTATCTAAATATTTCTCTTAACCAGATATCTGAGATGAGTATGGAATTTTTCGGAATTTATAATTTTGCATAAAATTGGATATATATGTTCGATTTTCTTGTAATTTTGCCCATACCAATATTTTTACCTGTATTAGATGAAATGGAATATTTCGGTCTGCTTTACCCGGCATCTCGCACATATTCCACCTTTTCCAAAAAAAGCACATATCTCATATAAGGTATAGGAAGTAGTCGACGTAGTCCAAATATGGGACGTAGTAATATTTATATCAAACTTGTGTCAGATACGAATTGGTGAATATTGGGTAAATGCTTCGGAATCTCCCTCATAGAGGGTCAACAGTTAGAATAATCATATCTCAAGGCTAACCCTTAGCCACATATGTCGGCAATACCGACTGATACTACTTGACTTCTTATTTTTAATTAACGCCATTTTTATACCCTCCACCATACTATGGAGGGTATAATAACTGTCATTCCGTTTGTAACTCCTCGAAATACTCATGTCAGACCCAACAAAGTCGATTTAGCGATGTCCGTCTGTCTGTCTGTCGTAATCACGCTATCTTTCGAACAAATTGGGATAGAAGGCTAAAATTTTGCACACATGTTTATTTTTCCAGTAGGCAGGTTAAGTTCGTAAATGGGCCATGTAGGTCCACGTTTTCATATAGCCCCCATATAACGGTACCTCACGATATTCGGTATTTTGATGATTTTAGCGACATTATTGGTATTTTAAGTTCGAAATGGATACTACAGCCTACGACAGAAAATTGTCTGTTTATGTCTACGTCTTCGTATAGCCTCCATATAAAGGTACCTCCCGATATTCGATATTTTGATGATTTTAGCGGAATTGTTTTAAATTTGGCATTTGAAGTTCGTAATGGGAACTACAGTCTGTGACAGAAAATTGTCTATGCAGGTCCAGGTCTTCGTATAGGCCCCATATGTCAGTACTCCCTATATTCGGTATTTTGATTATTGTATCGACATTATTCACCTGAATTGTTTCAAATTTGGTATTTGAAGTTCGAAATGGATACTACAGCCGAAGACAGAAAATTATCTGTGCAGGTCCGCGTCTTCGTATAGCCCCATATAACAGTACCTCCCTATATTCGGCATTTTGATGATTTTAGCGGAATTGTTTTAAATTTGGCATTTGAAGTTCATAATGGGAACTACAGCCTGTGACAGAAAATTGTCTATGCAGGTCCACGTCTTCGTATAGCCTCCATATAAAGGTACCTCCCGATATTCGATATTTTGATGATTTTAGCGGAATTGTTTTAAATTTGGTATTTGAAGTTCGAAATGGATACCTCAGCCTAAGACACAAAATTCTCTGTGCAGGTCCAGGTCTTCGTATAGCCCCATATAACAGTACCTCCCTATATTCGGCATTTTGATGATTTTAGCGATATTATTCACCGGAATTGTTTTAAATTTGGTATTTGAAGTTCATAATGGGAACTACAGCCTAAGACAGAAAATTATCTGTGCAGATGCACGTCTTCGTATCGCCCCCATATAACGGTACCTCCCGATATTCGGTATTTTAATGATTTTAGCGGCATTATCCACCGGAATTGTTTCAAATTTGGTATTTGAAGTTCGAAATGGATACTTCAGCCTAAGACAGAAAATTCTCTGTGCAGGTCCAGGTCTTCGTATAGCCCCATATAACAGTACCTCCCTATATTCGGCATTTTGATGATTTTAGCGATATTATTCACCGGAATTGTTTTAAATTTGGTATTTGAAGTTCATAATGGGAACTACAGCCTAAGACAGAAAATTATCTGTGCAGGTGCACGTCTTCGTATCGCCCCCATATAACGGTACCTCCCGATATTCGGTATTTTAATGATTTTAGCGACATTATCCACCGGAATTGTTTCAAATTTGGTATTTGAAGTTCGAAATGGATACTTCTGCCTAAGACAGAAAATTCTCTGTGCAGGTCCAGGATTTCGTATAGGCCCCATATATCAGTACCTCCTTATAGTCGGTATTTTGACGATTTTAGGTACAAAACCCACCGAAATTGTTTGAGATGTCGTATTTGAAGTTCGTAATGGATGCTGCAGCCTGTGACAGAAAATTGTCTATGCTGGTCCAGGTTTTCGCACAGCTCCGATATAACGGTACCTCCCAATATACGATATTTTGATGATTTTAGCTACATTATTCACCGTTTATTTCAAGTTTCGAATTTGAATATGGTAATGGCTTATGACAAACAATGCCTATGTAAGTCCACGTCGTATAGAACCCAATATAACGGCTATATTCGGTATTTTTAAAATTTTAACAGGATTTTTTAAGGATTTTATTTTTTCAAAAATATTTTCAAATTCGTTCCAAATGGTGGAGGCTGGTATTCAAATTTCGGGCCTGCCGAACTTACTGCTTTTTAAATTGTTATCATTTGTATCCTGAATTGTTTTTCTTGTCATATAACCATTTTTCAGCACCACTGTCATACGATTGGTCAATTTCAGATTTCATGCCAAAATTCATATAATTTATAGGATGAACATTTTTGCATATTTAATAATGTTTTTATAAAAAGAGAAACACACACACAAACATTTATTCAGCGACTATTTATGATACTTAGAAAAGAGACACCAAAAAAAATCCACATAAACAATATAATTACAAACACACACATTCATATGTCTAACATACAAAACTAAATTACGTTGTTTGTTTGGCGCCCAATATAACATAACAAATTTTACAAGCCTAACAACCAAACAAACAACCGAAGAAATAAATTATTTATATTTTAATTTAAGTGATGTTTGTTTTATTGTTGTAGTTAGTGATTTTCACTTTCATAAAATTAAAAACTAAAAAACCAAAAAAGTGTTGATGGATGTTTATGGTTGTCCCAAACGCAGATGTGTCGGAAAGGAATGTTTACTATCGATGCTGGTCGGACTGACCGTCCACGTTGTAAGAGAATGTGTAACAATTTGTTGCATGAAATGAAATGTAATGCTAAAATGCTTTGGCAGCGAGCGCCAAACAGGAAGAAGAATAAATGATCTTTCAAGAAGAAAAAAAATCACATCCCCCGCCACCCTGACACCCGCCTGCCAGGTGATACACACGCACGCACTCAAACACATAAGTTACAGTGACGACAATAATCACGACGATGATGGCGATGACGATAATGATGATTTTGGTGAGTCACTCAGTGACCCACTGTGCCAAATTTTGTTTTTGTTGTTGTTGTTGCTTTTTTCATTTTCCATTTTAACTATTTTCCTATTTTCCTTGGGTGACCAACTTAAACTAATATCCGTTTTATTTATTGCATTTGTCATTAACAAATTATGGAAGACAACATTATTTATTGTTCACTTTGACATTATTTTTGAATCATTTTCGTATTTTTATCAACAACACAAAATCATTTTTTTTTTTTTTTTCAATTTTCAAAATTTTACCGACCGTTATTTGCCGTTTCAATATGTATTTCATACTCGTTGTTCGCTTGTTTTGTTAAAACAAAAGAAAAAATTAAATAAAATATGTTTTTCCGTTCTAAACTTTCGTCGATGCCGAACCGCTCACGCTAAACGCTCTCAAACAACTGAATTGAATTGTTTTGCTATTTTTTCGTATTTTCTCGCCGCAAACAAATAGACAGACAGTCAGCCGGAGGTATGGCTTTTTCCATTTTCGCTTTTTTTCTATTGGGGAACTTTTGCTCTGCCATGCAATGGTGGGTTATGCCCGCCTAGCTGTCCAACCGCTATGTTGTTGGCGTGTGTGTTATGTGCTGCTTGCTTTTCAAATATGAATTCAAAATCGAACTGTTTTCAAATGAGGCGGCAGGCATTTGGTTTTGTGATTATCCTACGATTTTTCTTTACTTGTTGTTTTCTTGTTGTCATTTGCGGTTGTAATTGTTGCTTTACCACCCTGTTACTTGTTACTATCACTTGGAGATACACAGCATATTTAAATTAATTGAAACCTTAGTACTGACTTTGATACAAAGGCTAAGACATTTGTAGCAAGTTAGTAGGTGTGGTGTAGGGTAATACCAACTGCTTAAATTGCAAAGTAAACTAAATGGAGGAGGAAATTTCCCCCCTTTTCTATATTTTTGGAATTTTCAGACTAGGATTTTTTGGAAATTATTTATATGTGATATTTTTTAATATTACTGACAAAAATATGAGGATTATTTTTATCAAACACCTTAACCCTCAAGCGACTCATCAAAGGGGTCTTTTTTGTACTTTTTACACCACCAGGTGGTCAGGGTATTACGTCTTTGTGCATTTGTTTGTAACAGGCAAAAGGAAATGAGATAGACCCATAGTTCCTTTTGAAGATCTGCATATAATCACATTCTGAGTCGATTTATGCATGTCCGTCCGTCTGTTCGTCCGTCCGTCTGTCCATGTATTTTTGTGAACACAGTACAGTTCGCATTTATTATCCGATCTAGATGAAATTTTGCACAAATCATTTGTTTGGCCCAAGGACGAACCCTACTGAAATTGGAGAAATTAGGTAAAAATTTAGATATAGCTCCCATATATATCTGCGTCCGATTTGCTGTTTATTGTGCAACAAACGTGTAATATCAGCCCGAATAGTATGGAATTTTGCACATACAACCAAATTAGACCTGAAAATAAGTATGCCAAATTTGATCGAAATCGGTTCAGATATAGCTATAGCTCCCATATATATTGTTCATCCGATTTGTTATTTTTGTCCTCCGCAGCCGTAATATGCTCTCTGTAACAAAAATATTTGGGGAAATATATCAAATGCAGCTCAGAAATAGCTTTGCTAAATTTTGTTGAGATCGGTTCAGATTTGGATATAGCTCCCATATATAACTTCGTCCGATTTACCTTTTATTGTACACCAAACGTCTAATATTTGCCCAAATAGGATGAAATGTGGCACTTACGACTGAATTGAGTGTATAAGCTAGTATGTCAAATTTGGTGAAGATCGGTTCAGATATAGCTATAGCTCCCAAATATATTATTTATCCGATTTGTTATATTTGTTACCCACAGGAGAAATATGCACTCCGTAACAACGATATTCAGGGAAATATATTAAATACAGCTAAGAAATATCTTTACCAAATTTTACAAGATCGGTTCAGATTTGGATATAGCTGCCATATATATCAAATGGGCAATACAAGTCCGAATTTAAAATATACAAATGCTTCGGCATATTTAGTCCTTTGAACTTTAAATTATAATTATAATCATAGCGTGTATGATTGAATTCTCCCATAAAAACGTTTAATTGTTATGAAGAGCTCTACTAAATTAGCAAAGTGGTATAGGGTATCAAAAAGTCGGCAAGCCGACTTTAAAACTTTCTTTACTGGTTTTAAAAATATGGGTTAAAACTTCCAAAAGACATCAAAGGTGTAATTCTTACCTGAACGCCAGAAAATCATATACATTAAAAACACATTTTAGGCTTAAAACCTCCTCAACAAAAGTTCGAAATTTTCAAAAAAAAAAAAATATTTTACTGCATGGAAAGTGAAAATTTGATTTGCAAATTCTAATAATTGCATCAGTGCTTGGTCAGGTGCGAAAATGGACTACATCGGCCCATTCCATCAAGTATTTGCCCCACAAAGCGTAAACATTTTAAATAATTAAAACTCTTATAAAATGTGATATAAGATTCCTATCGTCTTCAAACTACACACATCACAATATTTTTATCTTGCGAAGATGGAATATATCGCCCTCATCTTTCTGGTACCTACCTCAAAAACTGTCAAAATTTTGAATAATTATAACTCTTATAAAATATGATGCAAGAGTCCGATTATTTTCAAATGACACACATCACAATATTTTTATTAACCCAAGGTCTGGTATGAAGATGGAATATATCGGTCCACTGCTTCTGGTACCTCCCGCACAAAAGGGTCAAAATTTGGAATATTCTCGAAGCTCATAAAACACGAAATTAACATCCGATTTTATTCAAATTTGGTACATCTCAATATTTCTATTAACACAAATTCTGTAATAAAGTCGGTAGATCGGAACCAAGACGTTTATAAAATCCGAAATAAGCATTAGATTCTCTTTATAATTCACACATACAAACATTTTTGCAAGCACAAGATCTGTTGTGAAGATGCTATATATCTGCGAACCCCTTCTGGTACCTCACCCACAAAGGGACACACTTTTCAATACTTCTATCTGTCATAAATTGCGAAAAAAAACTCAGCTATTCTTTACAATTTGCTTTATCTAAATATATGTATTTCAACCACAAACCTGAGATGAATATGGAATTTATGATTTCCCAAAAATTGGATATAAAACTTCGATTGATTTTGCCCATATCAATGTTTGTATCTGCATTTGATGTAAATGGAACACTTATGTGGTACCTCACATGTATTTCAACATTTTCTAAAAATGATCACATATCTCATATAATGTGAAGAAGTTAACCAATATAGACCAAACCTGGCACGTCGCAATATTTATATCATATTTATTTAGGTAAAATACGAAATGGGCAATACTGGCCCATTCCCTCGGAGCCTACTCCATAGACAATTTGAATAATCACAGCAGAAGTCAAAATATATTTAGAGAATCGAATATTGGCTGAGGGTACACATCTGTAGGTAAAATCGGCTAATACTTCCTAACTTGTTTTTGAGCAATATTTCCTCGGACTTTTTTCGAGTTGCCCTCTGAAAGTAACTGCCTAACTTAGAAAGTTTCAAAGGAAGATATATTCTAAACAAAATTTCACTATAAATCTCAGAATAAACTATATATCTAGGTGTAATCGGTTCGTAGAAAATTATATTCGAACAAATATATTTTTCAAGTGAAATATATTTGTTTACGTTTTTTTTCTTCCTATATAACACGTTCCCATTTTGGGCAAAATTCTCCTACAAAGCATCATTTTAGAAGGACAGCATTAAAGACGTAATTATTCTCTGTCAAATTCTACTATAAGTTATCGAAGAAAAGAAATCTCTATTTTTATTATATATGAAGAAAATATTTGAATTAATGTTGCCGAAAAATAACCCGAAAATATTTCCTCATTTTTTGATAAATTTTTTCCTTGATCTTTTTTGGAGTTGATGCATGAAAGCCAAATAAAATGTAATTTTTGGCAGAAAGTGTCAAAAGATGAAATATTGTACACAAAATGTTATTATAAATCTCAGAATGAACCATATATCTGGGTTTGATAGTTTTTTTTTTTTTAAAAATTACATTCGAATTTTACATATTACAAGTAAGAATTTTGCGTTTAGGTTCTCTGCTTCTAGCTTAACTTATTTCCATTCTACGTCAAAATTTCCCCTAATACTTCTTTTTTTTGGGTAATTGTCGAAGGGCGAATTATTCCAGATCAAATTTCACTATGAGTCTCTGAAATTGAAATTTTTACACTTAAAACGTACCCTATGAAAAACCATCAATTTTGGTTTATAAAAATCCATTTTTATTTTCGACAAATTTAGCACAATTTCCTCAAGCGCTACAAATTTTCTTATAAATTCACTGTCCAATAACTAATCTGGACTGTGAAAAATTCCAAGCGGATTTTATTGGATTTGGTTCTAAATGTTATCTAGAATCTTAATTTTATAGTAAAATTGTATGAAAAATAATTTTTTTGGAATATTTTGACTAGCTACGTCCCATTTAAAGGTATTTTTCAACCATATTTTGAAAAAATTACCAAAAAGACCCCTTTAGTGACTCCCTTGTGGTTTAAAAATGTTGACCAAAATAATCGGTCAATCGTATTGTCGAAAACACTATACACCTTAAAGGTAAGGGTTCCAAGATATCTTTATCAGAACATTTAAAAAAATGTGGAAGAGCTGCAACTTGTCCGCTCTATTTAGGTTACTTTTCACAACAGCCATACACTTTTCCTCTTTTTTATACCCTTCACCTTGAAAAAGAGGGTATATTAACTTTGTCATTCCGTTTGTAGCATCCTTAAATATTTGCCGTAGACCCCACAATGTGTATATATTCATAATCAGCATAAAATTCTAAGTCGATTTAACGATGTCCGTCTGTCTGTCTGATGAAATCACGATACAGCCCACATTATTTGACGTAGAGCCCCAAAATTTAGAAGAGAAATTTGTATTGTGTCCAGGATGGTTGGTATTGAAAATGATATATATCGGCCCACGCTTTGGTATTGCCCCCATATCCAGATATTCGGTATTTTGATTATTATTGCCAAATTTTTTCACGGATGTGTCTAAAAATTAGTATTTGTGGGTCATAATGGATTCTAGCTCCGGTTGCGAAACAATGCAGGTATAGGTCCACGTTTTTGTATGGCCCCCATATAGCCGTATTTCCCGATATTCAGTATTTTGATGATTTCTGCCACATCCCCATGAATTTGTCTAAAAATTGGTATTTGTGGGTCATAATGGGTTCTAGCATAGGTCCAATAGGTCCACGTTTTTGTATAGCGCCATTTAGCATATTTCCGATATTCGGTATTTTGATAATTTTTGGCACATTTTCCCATGAATTTGTCTAAAAATTTGTATTTGTGGGTCATAATGAGCTCTAATGTTTCCTTTACCCTGAGGTAGAGGTATTAAAAGCTTGGCCCGGCCGAACTTAATGTTTCTTACTTGTTTGCTCTTCTCATATAATCTCCTGTTTTCCCGTTAAAAATTAAATTTTATCACACAGTGTGACTAATATTATATGCCAATTTATAGGTATTGTATATCTCCGTAGTATATAGGGTATGGTATAATATTTTATCGCACAGTGCAACCAATCTAACATACCAATTTATAGGGTATAGCATGTATGCATTGTTCTAACAGTAGTGGCGGAATTTTTCTATCGAACAATCAACAAACCAGGCATTCAGCCAAACAAACGGCGAACCCAACAACAACAACTAATCAAACAAACAATCAGCCAACATTTTTCATTACCCTATTTACACACTCGATAGATATTCTGCTGAAAAGGGTATTTGCAACAAATATGTGGCATACATGAGAGGAAAGGGCAAATGCATGCATGGCTACATGCATGCACATGGGCTGCATTGGAATATAATCCAAACTAAGAAGAAATAACATCGAAGGAACCACAACAAAATATGCAGACGAAACTGGAGACGCTTTAAAGGAATAGAAAATGTTCATGTTCAACTAGAAGTAGAACATCAGTGCCAGCTAATATTTCCCTTGATGGTGGTTCGCTCTGCGAGTGGTTAATATCAGTTTGCTTATGGCGGGAACGCCACTTTGAACTGAGGTGAAATGCGATGGCCAAGACAAGCAAAGAAAAAACACGCTTTGGCAACAATGTTTTTTGCATGTTTTTGTGAAGGATGATAAGAAGAATTAGAATTTAGCTGATATGATAAGATATACCAACAATTATCTTTCAATATCTGTAATTTTCTTTATCTAAGCTAATGATTACCCTGGGCGACATCAAAAGTAATAACATGCAAATCTCGAAAGTAGAGCTAACAAGCTAGAAAATATCAGTCGCTTTTACCGACAGATGAAAGGGTGAGATAAAAACAAGTAAAAACAAGTAAGCAAAGGCTACAGTTGAATACCCTACAACACTATAATAAACGATACAGTTTATATAGAGATACTCGAAAGAATTCCACAATATATTGTGACAAATATTAAAAGAAAACCATCGTTCTCTAATTTTCGAATAATAGCAACTTAAACTAATTTGCTCATTTCCAATTTATTGGTAGATGTTCAGTACAACATACAATGGTCTTCCTAGATCTGGAACCAATATTTCCCAAAGACCTATAATCTCTCAGAAGTGGCAAAAGATTAACATTTATTATTGGTTTTTGACTGAAACGCATCTATATGAGATACAGACATTTGACTATATTCTTCAACGAAATCAGCCTTAACGAAATAGTCAGAAGTGCGTCTTTCCTGTATTTGTGAATTTTCCAAAAAGTCACTGGAATGGACATTTTCGTATTTTGTCTACAAAAGTTGGCAAACTCCTTCACACATTGAATATTTTGGATGGCCATCCAAAACAGCTTGACTTTTGCAATGTCCGGTAACCCCCATTCAAATGTGCGTGAGGATCGGGCGATAATTACGACCTGCTGACAATTTTGCAGTTTTTTGGTCCATTTCAACCCCTAAATATAGGGGGATCATCTCCAAAAAGAGTAGGCTTCTATTCTAACCCTCATCTTATCCCCATGCAAAATTTCGTAAGGATCGGGCCATAAATGCGATCTGTATATGATATCCTAACTACTTAGTTTGGTTAGCTGTAGAAATATTACCAAATGTTTAATTCAAAATGAAAATATGCCAAAAATATGACAAAATTGAAAAAATATGAGAAAATATTACAAAATCAATATTTTCATCTTTAGAGAGATATTTTTATGCGATTTTTTAGAAGTTTTTTCTTTCCTGCCAAGAGGCCATTCTGAATTAATGAGAACTGTCGAAATCAGTTCAGCCGTTCTCGACATATATGAGATCTTTCAAGCATATCTTCTTTGATAGACATATATATCGCATATATTTTGCTATATATCCGATTTGTTGGATCTTAACATCAATGTGAAGATCAGAAGTAACCTTGTCATGGCTTTGGATTTCGCCGGGATTTAAAATATTCGCGGTTTAACGAAAAAATTTGAATTTTTTCAACAAAAAAGATATGGTCTATTTTACCCGCTAAATATTATCCTATGAAATTGGTAGACTTCTTCCCCGCCCTAAACTCTAGCTACATGCGAAATTCCGCGTCGATTGGTCTAAAATTGCGACCTGTATAGCTACTTCAAAATCCGAAATTCAGTATTTGGTCCATTTCAACACCTAAACATTTGGCGATCATCTCCAAAAGAAATAGGCTTCTATTCTGACCCTAACCCCACCTTCGTGCAAAATTTCGTTAGGATCGGGCCATAATGGCGACCTGTAGAGTGATTAAAAATTAACATGGACAGACGGACGGACGGACATACCTAGCTAGATCGATTCAGCTCGGCGAGCTAGAAAGATCCATATATACTTTCATATATGGGAAACCAATATTTCGAGGTGTTACATAAATTCTGGCCCAATTAAACTTATAATACCCCCAACACATAGTGTTGTAGGGTATAAACATTAAGTTCGGCCGGGCCGAACTTTTAATACCCTCCACCTTAGGGTAATGGAAACATTAGAACCAATTATGATCCACAAATACCAATTTTTAGACATATTCGTGGGAAAATGTAGCAAAAATCATCAAAATACCGAATATCGGGTGGTACCGCTATATAAGGCTATACAACCACGTGGGCCTATACATACAATGTTTCGGAGCTAGAACCTATTATGACCAACTAATTCCAATTTTTAGACAAATCCGTGAAAAAATGTGACAAAAACCATCAAAATACCGAATATCAAGAGGTACCGCTATATGGGGGCTATACCAAAGCGTGGACCTATACATAAAATGTTTCGCCACCGGAGCTAGAACCCACTATGACCAACAAATACCAATTTTTAGACCAATCCCTGAAAAAATGCGGCAAAAATCATCAAAATACCGAATATCGGGAGGTACTGTTATATGGGGACTATACCAAAACGTGGACCGTGATATCTCATTTTCAGTACCAACCATCCTAGACACAATACAAATTGCTCTGCTAAATTTTGTCAAATAATGTGGACTGTATCGTGATTTCAACAGACAGACAGACAGACGGACATCGTTAAATCGACTTAGAATTTTATGCTGATTATGAATATATATACATACTTTATGGGGTCTACGACGAATATTTAGGGAAAAGCTGGTATGGTGGAGGGTATAAAAAACTGCTACAAAGTCAAACGCCATAATTTGTTATACCCTCCACCATACCATGGAGGGTATATTAACTTTGTCATTCCGTTTGTAATTCCTCGAAATGCTCATGTCAGACCCAACAAAGTATATATATTCTAATATTAGCGATGTCTGTCTGTCTATCCGCCTGTCTGTCTGTTGTAATCACGAACGAAACGGAATAGAATGCTAAAATTTAGCACACATGTTTATTTTTCTGATAAGCAGGTTAAGTTCGTAAATAGGTCATGTAGTTCCACGTCTTCGTATAGCCCCCATATAACGGTACCTCCCGATATTCGGTAGTTTGATGATTTTAGCGACATTATTTACCGGAATTGTTTCAATTTTGGTATTTAAAATTCGAAATGGATACTACAGCCTAAGACAGCAATTATCTGTGCACGTCTTCGTATAGCCCCCATATAACGGTACCTCCCAATATTCGGTATTTTGATGATTTTAGCGTCATGATGATTTTAGAATGGTTTCAAATTACGTATTTAGAGTTCGTAATGGGAACTACAGTCTGTGACAGAAAATTGTCTATGCAGGTCCAGGTCTTCGTATAGGCCCCACATATATTAGTACCTCCCTATATTCGGTATTTTATTGATTTTAGGTACAATACCCACCGAAATGGTTTGAGATGTCGAATTTGCATGTGACAGAAAATTGTCTATGCAGGTCCAGGTCTTCGTATAGACCCCATAAAACAGTACCTCCCTATATTCGGTATTTTGACGAGTTTAGGTACAATACCCACCGAAATTGTTTGAAATGTCGTATTTGAAGTTCGTAATAGATGCTACAGCCTGTGACAGAAAATAGTCTATGCTGGTTCAGATCTTCGCACAGCTCCGATATAACGGTACCGCTCTATATTCGATATTTTGATTATTTTAGCTACTTTATTCACCGTTTATTTCAAGTTTCGAATTTAAATATGGTAATGGCTTATGACAAACCATGCCTATGTAGGTCCACGTCGTATAGACCCCAATATAACGGTTATATTTGGTATTTTTAAAATTTTAACAGAATTTTTTAAGGATTTTATTTTTTTGAAAATTTCCAAATGGTGGAGATTCTTCAAAGTTCTGCCCGGCCACGCTTCCTGCTTTATAACTTGTTACATTTTTTTTTTAATTTTATTGAATGAAAGCAAAAGGTTTCGGAAATAGCATTCACTTTTAGAATAAGTTTTAATTTGTTTGAATTGGTCAACTTTGTCACGAATTATGGCGTCACACGCTGCCCGAATGTTGCTCTGCGGTATTTTTGACCCATTTCCGACGATTCACTTGCTTGAGGTGATCGACGCTTTTGTATTTTTTAGTACCAACCTTGCTTTCCAAAATACTCCAGACACAATAGTCCAACGGATTTTGGTGACCATTGTGTACTGGAAATGGAGCAAGGAACCTCATTTTGTAACCATTCTTGGATGGCTGAGTGCGAAGGTGCTGATTCTTGTTGAAATGCCCAATGTCTGCGGCCAAATGTTTGCGTGCCCAAGACTCTAATACACCCTCCAGAATATTTTCGCGATAATATTCGGCATTTATTCTGCTGCCACGGTCGATTTATACGAGCGAAGAGCTACCATCTTCTGTTATGGCGACTTACACCATCACCATGGCCGGCGCTTGAGTTATGGTGGCCAACCGAAGGTGCACATTTTCAACTGACCTCCTTGGCAAGTAAACACGATCCTTTTGTTTGTTAACATACTCCTGGACAACGAATGTTTTCTCATCGGAAAAACCAAACTCGGCAGTTCACCACTTTCGGTCAAGCGAAGCAACTCTTTAGCTCTTTTGAGTCTATTTTCTTTCGGTTGCGGTGTAAGTTCTTGTTCTTCTTTGGAATTTCAATGGCTTTACCCTGAACTCATTTTTCAATATTTTCCGAATGGAATATTGCGTGATATGTTCAGCTCACGAGCCATTTTTCGGCCACTGCGACGCGGGTTTCGATCAAGTCGCCTCTTTATTTTCGAATCATTTCTGCTGAAGTTGCTGTTTTCTTCCATCTACTTCCTTGACGTCGGGCTACGCTACTACGCTATGCTACGAGACACAAAAGATTTATTCACATTTAAATGCTGGAGTGCTCTAACGATAGCCACTTGTGGTTTTCCAGCCAAATATAAAGAAATAACACTATCACGCTTGAATTCCATCACGAATAACTTTTTTCCTGGAAAATTCTCAACAAAATGCTTTTGTATCCTTGTAAACAATATAATGAGCTGTCACTGGAATAATTTTAACAGTTTTCGGACGAGTGGCTTAAAAATGACAGCAGTCTGAAATTGGTTGCAGTTTTTTCATCTCACCCTGTTATCATCTAAACGGATGAAAAACGGCAAAAGCCATAAAAAAAACACTCTCCCTTACTTGCCCTACGACGCTCCTGCCCTCCTTTTGCCATAAATACTATGTCTGTGCCTGTGCGTGTACATGCCCCGCATTAAAATGAGCCATTCATATTATTATTATTTTTTTTTTTTTTTTTGTGCCAAGTATTCGATTTCCGAACGTTGTACTTATTAAATCTTCTTGCTGCCCTTTTTGAACCAATACTATGTGATTATGTAAATCGAATCGAAACCGCAAATATATATATTTGAGGTTTTAGCTTTGGAAGAAAACTTACGATTAAACCAAAACACGAAAACCCGACTTTGAAGTGCAGTTGACAGCTGCATCGGCGATCGATTACATGGGAATTGAATTTCACATGGTTTTGATACAGATCTACATTTTAAAATGAATCCATGTTGCAGCTTCAACAGAATTTTGTGGGTTAATGGAAATTGGTGCCAATATTTTTGATGAAATAAAAATTAACATTTTACCCTGAAGAGGTCATCAAGGCATCACAAAATAAAACATATTTAACATCTTGAACATACACCGCAAACATGTTCGACCATATGGACACCACCGGGACACACCTCTTTCTATTTATATACACGTGCGTACAACAAATTGAATCATTCATTACCCGATCAAATCGCCGCGCATGGAACATCAATTCAATGGGAAAATGAGAAAATCAACAACCCCAAATCTATTTGTTTGTTTAGTTTTGCCATTCTTGCTGTCGGCGGAAAAAGAAGATATATTTGTTCCTGCTAATGAACTTCAACGATACTCTCACGGACTGTTGATTGACGATCACTTTACATAGTTTATTTTTGAAGATTTCAATTTCAATCTTCAACAATTAGTCTATTTATTCAGAATGTTCTTAATTTAATTTAATAGCTTCCTTTTCCGCATGACGAAAATTCCGATATGAATATTTTGGGATCTTTTCAAAGATTGGATAAAGTAGGCTCTCGTTTTGGCAATATTTTATGTAATTTAATTTTCTCTCTTTCGGTGAATTAAATGGAAATTATGATAAAACGGGAAAGGCACTTGAAAACTGAGTGTACCCTTATATTGGGAAAGTGGACCGACATGGCCCATTTTTTACCCTCCACCTTGGTATATTAACATTGTCTTCCGTTTGTAACATCCTTAAATATTCGTCGTAGACCCCATAAAGTATATATATTCATAATCAGCATAAAATTCTAAGTCGATTTAACAATGTCCGTCGTTCTGTCTGTCTGTCCGTCTGTCTGTTGAAATCACGATACAGCCCACATTATTTGACGCAGAACGCCAAAATTTAGCAGAGCAATTTGTATTGTGTCTAGGAAGGTTGGTATTGAAAATGAAATATATCGGTTCACGTTTTGGTATAACGGTACCTCCCGATATTCGCTATTTTGATGATTTATGCCACATTTTTTCACGGATTTGTCTGAAAATTTGTATGTGTAGGTCATGACGGGTCCCAGTTCGTGTGGCGAATCATTGTAATTATAGGTCCACGTTTTGGTATAGCCCCCCTATAACGGTACATCCCTATATTCGATATTTTGATGATTTTAGCGACCTCATTCACCGGAATATTTTCAAATTTGGCATTTGAAGTTCATAATCGATACTACAGCCTAAGACAGAAGATTGTCTGTGCAGGTCCACGTCTTCGTAGAGCCCCGATATAACGGTACCTCCCGATATTCGGTATTTTAATGATTTTATGGACATTTTTCACCAGAATTGTTTCAAATTTGGTATTTGAAGTTCTTAATGGATACTACAGCCTATGACAGAAAATTGTCTGAGCAGGTCCACGTCTCCATATAACCCCCATATAACGGTACCTCCCGATATTCGATTTTATGGACATTTTTTCACCGGAATTGTCTCATCTTGGGTATTTGAAGTTCGAAATGGATAGTACAGCGTATGACAAAAAATTATCTGTGCAGGTCCACGTTTTCGTATAGCACCCATACAACGGTACCTCCCGATATTCCGTATTTTGATGATTTTAGCGACATTATTCATCGGATTTGTTTCAAATTTGGTATTTGAAGTTCGAAATGGATACTACAGTCTGAGACAGAAAATTGTCTGTGCAGGTCCACGTCTTCGTATAGCCCCGATATAATAGTACCTCCCTATATTCGGTATTTTGATGATTTTAGCGACATTATTCACCGGAATTGTTTTAAGTTTGGTATTTGAGATTCGTAATAGATACTACAGCCTATGACAGAAAATTTGTCTGTGGAGGTCCACGTCTTCGTATAGCCCCCATATAACGGTACCTCCCAATATTCGGTATTTTGATGATTTTAGCGTCATTATTCACCAGAATTGTTTCAAATTACGTATTTGGAGTTCGTTATGAGAATTACAGTCTGTGACAGAAAATTGTCTATACACGGTCAGGTCTTCGTATAGGCCCCATATATCAGTACCTCCCTATATTCGGTATTTTGAAGATTTTAGGGAAATTTTTCACCGAAATTGTTTGAGATGTCGTATTTGAAGTTCGTAATGGATGCTTCAGCCTGTGACAGAAAATTATCTATGTTGGTCCAAGTCTTCGCACAGCTCCGATATAACGGTACCTCTACTATATACGATATTTTGATGATTTTAGCTACATTATTGACCGTTTAATGCAAGTTTCGAATTTGAATATGGTAATGGGGTATGACAAACAATGCCTATATAGGTCCACGTCGTATAGACTCCAATATAACGGCTGTATTTGGTATTTTTAAAATTTTAGCACAATTTTTTAAGGATTTTATTTTTGGAAAATTTCCAAATTTGTTCCAAATGGTGGAGAGTATTCAAAGTTCGGCCCGGCTGAACTTACAGCTTTTTTACTTGTTTATTCTTTGTTTTATTGCTCAAAAATGTATCAGTGAAAAAAAATTTGCTGGGCTACGGTAGTGGTCTTTATCCGTTAAATACGAAATAAGTAGTACATTTGGCCAAAAATATTTTTTTAGATATCTTTTTGTCGATTTTTATAGTCATTTTGATAGACAATCCAATTTTTATTAAAATTTTCGCTGGGATATGTTCAGCATTAACATGCACTACATTTCGTGCTGCATATTAATCATTTCAGCCACACCATGTTTTAAATAAGTCTATTAACAGGTACTAACTCTTGACAAAACTTTTATGAATGCCGTCAAATAAATTATTTGATTCTAATAGAAATAAAATCGCTGCACTTATTTATTTCACATAAAACGTTAAATACTTTATTAAATATGTGACAATTACAATTTACTCACGTCATAAAAAACACTTTTCAGAATATGAAAAAAAGTCTTCTACACTTATATCTCAAATTACAAATCTGGTCCCCCGTCATGTTGTGTTTCTTGTTAAGTGGATTAGTTGTTTATTGTATTTTTTTCTGTGTCGCAACGTTTGAAGCCATCGATCCACTTTGGCATTCATTCAATGCATTTTAATGCACCACAATTGAATATAAATGCGATCGAGAGTTAAGTAAGAGATCAGAAATTCTTAATAAAATTTTCAAAATGATTTCAATAATGCCGTACAATAAATTGTCTATTTAATGGCAATAAAAGTTCATTCTTAAGACAATTTCATTGATTAGAAGATAATTGGGAAGAATGGTTTCAAAAATTAGGGTGGCAATTGTGCGTGTGTGGAGGGGAGGAAAAACAAGTAAAAAAGCGGCTAAGTTCAGCCGGGCCGAACTTTTTATATCCTCCACCATTTAGAAGAAACTTAAAAAATTAAAAAAAAATCCGTCGGAAAACACCGCTCAAATAAAAACCTTTGTACGGGGGCTATACGAAGACGTGGTCCTGTATAAGTAATTTGTGTCATAGGCTGTAGTAACTGTTTCGAACTTTATATACGAAATTTGAAACAATTCCGGTGAATAATGTCGCAAAAATCATAAAAATATCGAATATGGGGAGGAACCGTTATTTAGGGGACATATGATGTGAGGTGAAAAAACTGCAACCAACTTCAACCTGCTGTCATTTCAAAGCCACTCGTCCGACAACAGTTAAGATTTTTTCAGTGACAGCCATGGTGATGGTGTGGACCGCCATAACAGCTGATGGTCGCTCTCTGCTCGTATTAAACGACCGTGGCATCAGAATAAATGCCGAATATTATGGCAAAAATATTGTGGGAGTATATTTAAACTTTGGGCACGCAAACATTTTGGCCGCAGACCTTAGACATCCCAACAGGACTTAGCACCATCGCACTCAGCAAGCGCCACCCAAGAATGGATACAAAGGATGTTCCTCGCTACATTTCCAGCGCACAATGGTCACCAAAATCTTCAGATACCAATCCGTTGGACTATTGTGTCAGGAGTATTTTGGAAAACAAGGTTGGCACTAAAAAATACCAAAGTGTCGATCACCTCAAGCAAGCGCTTCGCCGGTAATGGGCCAAAATACCACTGAGCAATATTCGGGCAGCGTGTGACAGCTTCATTGGCCGTTTGAAGGCTATAATTCGTGCCAAAGGTGACCAATTCGAACAAATCTAAACTTTTACTAAAATTTGATGCTATTTCCGACATTTTTTGCTTTCATTCAGTAAAATTTAAAAAAAAAAATGTAAAAATTATGGAGTTTGACTTTGTTGCAGTTTTTTATCTCACCGTGTATTTCGATTAAGCCTCTATATAACGGAATCTCCCAAGTCCACGTTGACAACCCAGCATTGCCGTTTTGAAAGTTTAAATCAATCCAATCCATTGAAGGTTCTCACACAAAAAAAAAAACAAAGTTTTTCATTAGCCTAAAAAAATTTCGACCCACAGCGGACAACTATTTGTGCACTTATTTGCCACAACTACTCTAATGTGTCTAAGATTGATTGTGCCATAAAACACATTCCCAATAATTTTAGTACTTAGCTAAGCACCAAACCTTTGGTTAAATAGCTTGTGATGGTGTGGGAAAATGCTAAGAGTATCATTCACAATAAAATTATTTTCATTAACCCTTTGGATACTCCGAAGAATAATTTTTATAAAATAATTAATGGTAACATTTCAAGTCCTAAAAAATAAATGTTAATGTAATTGAGTAAAGATTACATTTTATTTTATTGACGATACTCCAATGATATCTTTAAAGTCCAAAACACATTTTAAAAATGAAGCATATTATTGGTTCTTTGGGTATCCTATCTTGCAAAAATATGAAATACTTTTAAAGGTTTTTATTTAAAGAATGACAAATTTTATGAATAATTCAGCTAGAAAAATATCCGCTACAAATCGTGAATTGTTCTGGCAAAGTAGAGATGATATTGAAGACGCGTGTATCGAGTCTTAACCCTCAAAGAATCTTAACCTTCAAGCAAGCCACCGAAATTGCTCCCTTTTTTGATATTTAAAAAAAATACTTAAAAACTTGCTTTAAATTTATTTGTCATAATATTCTACTATAGGCCCCAGAAGACATGAAAAGTATAAATCTTACATAATTACCAGGAATTCATAAATATTAACAATTAAAGAAGCTTAGTTTGGCCGGGCCGAACTTTTAATGCCCTCCCACCATTTTGAACCACCTTAAAATTTTTCAAAAAAAAAAAAAAAACTACATTGAAAAATACCGTAATATAGGGGCTATACGAAGACGTGGATCTGCACAAATCTGTCATAGGCTGTAGTATCCATCACGAACTTCAAATACCAAATTTGAATCAAGTCCGGTGAATAATGTTGCTAATATCATCAAAATACCGAAAACTGAGAGGTACCGTATATGTGGGCTATACGAAGACGTGTCCTATATAGACAATTCTCTTCCTGGGGATAAAGTACTCAGAAGGAATTCCTTGTGTTGATTTTCAGACAATTCCATTGAAAAAATTGGCTATAATCATCAAAATACCAAATAACGGGAGGTACCGTTATAAGGGGGATATACGATATCGTGGACCGATAATAGCCCATCATCGAACTTGACCTGCCTGCACACAAAAGACTGTGCAAAATTCTTACTCCAACATCGTATCAATTACGTTATCCATCAAAGACAAAATTATTCTTCTTTAAAAAAATCACGAAAAAACTCAGAATATATCATATATCTAGGTTAGGTTAGCTAGGTTACCAAATTTAGGTTCAATAGCTTTTAAGAAAAATGCGTTCAAAAACATTTCGAAGAGATTTTTAGTGAAATTTTGTTTCTCCTTTTGAAATCTTCACGCATCAACTGGAAAAAGACCGAGAAAAATTTGATTAAAAAATTAGAAATATTTTCGGTTTCTTTTTTTGGAAAATTTGGTGCAAATATTTTTTGTAATATTTAATGGAAATAAAGATTTATTTTTACTGGCGACTTATACTAGAATATGATGAAGAAAATTTTTGTCTCTGACGTCATACTTTTATAATGATGTTTTTAGGAGTATTTTGCATAAACTCACACAAGGAACTCTAAAATGTCCATTATAGTATGGAGGGTATATTAAGTTTGTCATTCAGTTTGTAGCACCTCGAAATATACATTTTAGACCCCACAAAATATATATATATATATCTTCGATCAGCATAAAATTCTATGTAGTCTGTCTGTATGTGGAAATCACTCTAGATTCCGAACGAATTGAAATAGGTTGATTAAATTGTACTTAAATTTGTATTTCGTCTGTAGACTTTTTGGTATTGAAAGTTATAGCTCCCATATAACAGTGCCTCCCTATATTCGGTATTTTGATGATTTTAGTGACATTATTCACCGGAATTTTTTTTAATTTCTATGCAAGTCCTGGTCTTATAGTATAGCCCCCTGATAACGGTACCTCTCCATTTTCGGTATTTTGCTGATTTCAGCGACATTATTCACCGGAACATGTTTCGTATTTGTATACTTTAATGGCCTATGACAAAAAATGCTTATGCAGGTCCACGTCTTCGAATAGACCTCAATATAATGGTTGGATTTTAGTTTTACAGTTTTTAAAAAGATTTTACTTTTTATTTTATTATTTATTATTATTATTTTTTTTTAAATTTCCATATGTGTTCCAAATGGTTAAGGGTATTCAAATTTTGGACCGAGCGAACTTTACTTGTTAATATATATGAATTTCTGGTATTTGGTAAAATTTTGATTGTTGATGACTTCTAATATCTAAGGAGAATTTTATGCGAGTTTTTAACAATATTTTGAAAACAATAATATTTTGTTTTATGTGTTCATCTTTTGTATTTTTTTTATTGATCGGTTTCAATTTAAATGTGACAAAATAGCTCTAATGCTTCAAGGCATCATTTGACTCGCGATACAGACTTGAGAAATTATTTCTTCATAGAAACACTCCTAAATAACAAATAACACTCCTTTAAATAACAAAAATAGTTTTTTTTCATTTTATTATTATTTTTTTTTTTTTTTTTTGGTTTATTTTTCATATAACAGAGGGTATTTAAATGGTTCAAACCCTTCAGAACGTTACGCCGTTTCAGCTTTATTTTTCCATTGACGATTTTTATTTCTCAAAAAATTAAAACACATTTTTTTGTTTTCTTAATACTTTTTTTTATTTATTTTTATTAATATTTTCTTTAATATGTATAATAATATTTATTTTTCCGTTTTAAATTAAATTAAAATTGTTTATGTTTGGGTTGTTGTTACTTTCTTTTTTTTTTTTTGTATTTATACATTTTTAATGAGTTGGTTTACGTTTTGTTGTATTTTATTTTATTTGTTTTGTATTGCGCTTTTCAAAGGGCTTGAGGAAATTATATAAATTGCTGTTGTTGTTGCTATTTTGTTATCATTATAATAATGTTTTGTTAATGATCGAGTTTTAGAATAAATGAAAAATGTAGATGAATATTCAAGAGGAGTTCCATTTTTTTTTTTTGTTTTTGATGATAAATTCTTCTGCAAATATTTTATTTATTTTCTTTTTTACTTTATTTAGTTTAATATTTTTTGTGGGTGTTGTTGTTTTAATAATACAATACAATTATGATGTTGTTGTTTTGTTTAATAATAATTATAATAAAAATTATAAAGAAAAAAAAATACATTGATAAGAGTTGTAATAATATTTTAAGATAGCAAAACGTTGATAAATATAGCCCATAGTAGCAGTAGAATTAGAAGGGAAAATTATATAAACGATAGGTAAATAAAAAAAAAATACTATAAACTAATGTTAAAAAATTACAACTTATGAACATTTACATAGGTAGAGGGAGGAAGGGGTGGTAATAGATGTTGAATGGATAGATCTGTAACACATAATTATTAACTAAGGTGGTATTTAAAAAAAGGAAGAACTTTTGATTGGATATTTTTTTTTTTTTTGGGGGATGGGGATTGGAAGTATGAAAATAATTATAGCAAATAAATTGTAATCACTTTGTGTATTAAGAAAAAAAAATAATAATAATTATAGAATTTCGTAAAATAAAATATATATGCATTGTTAAATTAAAAAAAAAACACACAAGAAAATTAAATTTTCTTTTAAAAAAATAAAATAACTCAAAAATTAAAATAAAAAAAAAATAATCATAACAAAATAAATGTAATTAAGTTGGTTGTTTTTAATATATTTTAATTGTTTATTATAAATTAAGGGGGTATATTTTGAAAAGGAAGAAGAAGTTTCTAAAGAAAAGGAAAGAATTTATTTTATTTTCGTTTTTCAAATTAAAACCAAAAAATGTATTTAAACATTTGTACTTAATAAACAAAAGTACATTAATTGTTTAACTATTTGGGTGTAGGATGTTGTTTTTGCTTTTCATTTTTGATTTATGAAGGCCTTATTCTTTCCAATTTTCTGTCTAAGTTGTTATTTTAATGCATTGCAAAATATACAAATGGATGGAATCGAAAAGAACTGAGATGGCAGGCATTGCTAACCTGTTTTTCTTTATTCTACTCCACTCTTAGAAAACATAGCCACATGGGTTGGGATATTGCATTAAAAATTAAAAACATTAAAAACGTAATTTGGTGCCTATTATTGAATATAATCCATTTTTGGTCTGTGTAAAATTACCCTGCTGACATACTGCTTGCTTAAAAAATATTCCGATAATTCTCGAAACGTTTTATAGCATATGGAAGTTGTGATCAAGAAAAATCTGAAATTGACACCATAAAAGGTGCCTTAATAAAAGGTCACAGATCATTTTATAATTCCCACTAACCAAAGGAGTACAGTACTATTCTTGATTGTTATAACTCTTTTAGGATACCTTAATGGAAAATGACTATTGTTCCAATTTCGGACAAAAAATTCAACATTTTCATAAATCCTTCCAAAAGTCATACTAACAAACCTTAATGTTCCTGTGATATTTGTAATAAAAACATTTCTTCAATTGTGGGTGATATTGGCAACCTTGAGACATTGAAATCCTAACTTGATACCTTTTATTGGATATAATCCTTATTTAGTTCGTGTTACATAACCCTGATTATAGGTGGAAAGTTCTTGATGACCACTACATTTTGTATTGCATGTGAAAATTGAGATAAGGAAAAAAATTGATGCCATAAAAGTTAATTTGAATGAACAATTGGGATTTATAAAAGGACAAGCTATGTGATCTGTGATTACTTTCCAATTTCTGTCCTTATTGGAAAATTTACGAAGTGGACAGGGTATACTCTAGATTTTGACCCAGTCATTATTTTTACAATTTCGGAAATAGTCCAACATTTTTATAGATGCTTCTATAATATTTACTAACCAAAGGAGTTCCCTGCTGTTTCTGATAGTTGCTATAAAACCCAGATGTTTAATTGGGCACATCACAATTAGTTTCAAGGGTTATTTCTGAAATATATATCTACAGACAAGAAGTCGGAATATAACTCAGTTTTTCTGGAAGATTAAAATATCGAATATTAGTCTTAATTTTGAGAAACAATCGTTTTTTTTTTTAAATTGCTTGAAACAGGACTCACTAACTTTTCATGTGGACTCATTAAGATTTGTTGGGTTCCAGGGTTCGAGACGGATTCCAGACGCTTGATATACCGATTGAATAGACTGTAAAACCACCAATAAGCTATTAAGTTAGCGGCTTCAACACAAAAAATCACATAAAAGAAGCTGGTAGAAGATGGTACTTGGAAACCGGTTGCAAGGCATCAAAGGCCATCTGGCCAGTAATCTCGAGGAGAAGAACAAGTTCCCTTCTATCAATTAGTAGTTCTGATCTCAGAATCGTGGTGGACATACTGACTAGTCACTGCAGTATCAGATATTTGACCTCAAGATATGACAATATTGTTCCTAGCTACTGTAGACTATGTGAAGATAAAGAAAAGGTAGAGATGATCGCACATGTTCCATGTTATCCCACAAAAGGCTAATGGTCTTTTAAGACATAGATCCCATCATCATTTACAAATTTCTCTAAGCCATTTCCTAGCTAGGCAAAACACTCTCCTAAAATAATAACACTTTTCTTTATAGATCGATCTTTTCACTCCTTCTCGCCTCTACGTCTCTCCTATTCCCAATATTTTCATTTCTTCCTTGGATGAACACAATGGACCAAATGTCTCCATGTGAAACAGTTGCCGAATTCATGGAGCTGGACATCCCTAAACCAAACCAATCTTTTGCTTCATTTATAAAATCACTTTCCAAAATAAAATCCCAATATATCCTCCTAAGCAGTTAGTGTCTCCTAACGTTTTCCCCTTCATAGAACACCCAAAGTGGATATAGAAAAGTATTTACAAAATTTGTATAAACCATCATATTGTCTTAACGATAATTGTTTGAAATCTTTAAAACAACAAAAAATAACAACCAAAACGTAATGGAGAAAGAAAAAGGCCTTCCAATCATTTGATACATTTCCATGACACTTTTCTTTTTTTTCTGATAATTTTCATTTTTTTGTAATATCAACTTGCTTGTTTTTCAGTATTTTACTTTGCATACTCAGTTTTGCTTGATTTGAGAGATTGTTTCTTCTCTTTGCTTTACTCTAACTCTTTGCTTTACTTATTAAATGAATGACTTGAGCTTTATGTGTTTTTACTTTTGTTTTACAAAAGGGAATTTCAGTTCCCTTTTTTTTTGTTTTCTGGGGAGTTTAGAGTGTTTGTGTGTATGTTGTGGGGGGGCAATGGTGGACTTTGTTTATATAGAAAATATTTTACAAATATATGCTAAATATATATATAGTATGATTTGTTTTTATATATTAAATCTTCTTCCTTTTTTTTTTTCTTCTTATATTGTTTAAATGTCGATTTTCTTTTCATTCTTATTTTTTTCTTTTCTTTTAATATATATATTGCAACAAAAAACATTTACAAAGCTTTTCTTGGATTTTATGTTTACTCTCTCATTATAATATATAGATATATAAGTGAGGGTTGTTTTGTATTGTATGTATTATGATAAAGTAGGGAGAGGAGGGAGGGTGATATTTTTTCTCCTTTTTGAGGATTTTTAGGTTAGGAGTTGTTCTTAATTTTTAAAAAATAAAAATATATAAATACACAATTAAATTTCATTTCCTAAACGGCTAGTATCCAGGTTGTTTTCTATTTCCACTCGCTCTCTCTCGTGCTCTCTTCAAATACCATACAAAGTCTTTTTTCACATTGTTGTTTTTTCCAAAAACTATTCCCCATCATCTTGCTGTGCCTTTAGCTACCTCAAATGGGTTTTGGGTCTATGTGGTTCCATCAAATAAAAATTGGTTTTGTCATTAGATTATCACTGGTGTTGTTGTTGTTGTATTGTTCTTGATTGGTTGTTGTGTAGAAAAAGAATTGATTTTCTAGAAAAATCAAAAATTGTTTTAGAAAAAATATTTTGCAATTCTTTTTTTTTTTTTTTTGTTTGGTTTGTTGTTCCAGTTACTAAACTATTCTAAAAAAAGAATTGTATAGCGTTATGGAGGAGTTTTTCTCTTCAACTAATTTACATAATTTTAAAAATAAAATTAGCAAAATATTTTCTTATTGTTGTTGTTGCTGTTCTTTTGTGTATACCATGAATGTCGTCTCATTGCAGCCTATAAATATGTGTTTGTTTTGTTTTTCTGGTGGCTTTTTTATTCTAGGTTTCCAATTTTTGGATTTCTTTTCATTTTCTTTTTCGTACAGCATTCCATTTCCATCTTTTGTTTAACTTTTTGTTTTTAATACTTATTACTTGTTGTCTTTTGTGTCTATAAGCATTTTGTTTTTTTCATAGAGTTGAGTTTGTTTTATAGACTATCATTTTGTTTTGTTACTTTTTGTTTTGTTTTGTTTTAAATATTTGTCTAATCTATAAACTCGTGCTAGGCTGAGGCTTGATATCGTAGTAAACTGGAAAATAAATATTACAACACAGGAGGGGGATGTGTTTTCATATAGGCTTTTCCATGTTACTTCTTCATACATCATCTTTTAGATTTATCGCACTCGGGGAATAGTTCTGTAAGAGAGAGAGAGAGAGAGAAAAAAGAAGGGGTAATGTTAATTGCAGCAAATTATGATCAATTAAAATATGGGTTTCAAGAGGTATTCAAATGCGACAATAGAGAATGAATTTAAAATTTAGGAAATGGAAACGTTATAATTCAGTATTTAGATTTCCAATTTGAAAGTAGTTCAACATTTTAATAGATCCTTCTACAATTCTTGCTAAATAAGGGATTCCCTTACAGCCATGATAAATGGAACAAAAGCAGATTTTTGGTTGGGTACATTACAAATTCGTTCCATTAAAAATTTATAAAAAGTATCTGCAGGTAAAAAGTTGAGATATTACATCCGTATTCAGTAATTTAACAAGAAAAAATATAAGTTCGGGGCGAATAATAACATCCAATAAAAATTATGTCATAATCATAACAATACCGAATGTAGCCGTTATGTTAGGATCTATGCGAAGACGTGGACCTGCATAGGCAACTTTTGTCATAAGCCATCATCAAAATGCCGAATATAGGGAGGTACCATTATATGGGGGCTATACCAAAACGTGGACCTGCACATAAAAAATTCTGTCATAGGCTGTAAAACCCATTACGAACTTAAAATACCAAATTTGAAAAAGTTCTGGTGAATAATGTCGCCAATATCATGAAAATACCGAATATCGGGAGGTGCCGTTATATGGGGGCTATACAAAGACGTGGACCTGCACAAAAATCTTAATTTACAGCTGATTTGGTTCAAAATTGGGATGGAAATCTGGTTCCCATGTATGGGGGCTATACAAAACATGGACCTGCTTCGAATATATTTGGCTAGAAATTATCGTATCCACCGAGAACCGTTAATGACAAATTATAACATTTTGGCACAAATCCTCAAATACCGAAAATCGGAAGACTATACCACAATAAGTGGTTTGGTTTCACAATGCGCAGTTGCACAGAAAGCAGTTGCCGGCTCCACTTGGAGACTTTTGGACCACTGTGTTCATCCCAGGAAGAAATACAAAATGTTGGGGATATCAGGAGATATAGAAGCGAGAAGGAGAAAAAAGAGTTATATAGCGAAGTGTATGTATGGCAGGATGTTCTACCTAGCCAGGGAGCCTTTTTGGCAAACTAGTAAATGATTATGGGATCTATCTCGCACCTACCAAATAGTATATGTCTCTGGTGTTGGATAATATAGGAAAACTAGTGAGATATCTGATACTGCAGTGACCTATCAGTATGTCTCCCACGATTATTATGTTACCTACTAGGTGATAAAAGAGATCCTGTTATTCTCCTCGATATTAATGGCCAGATGGCCTTAGATAACAATACGATGATTATTTTTATCGAAAATTCTGACTCAAACAATTTCCAATAAGAAGTCTATTTAAGAAATAGGTAAAAAACTCCCTGTAATCGCGATCGCAGGAAGTCAATATATTTAACAAACTTTTTTTCAAAAAACTCTACCACAAGTCTCAGAATATATTTCAAGTCTAAATCCTCACCAAAAGCCAAAAAAAACTCGAAAATATTAAAAACACATTTTCTGGTAAAAACCGTACCTCATGTGAGAAAATACAAAATTCTCCTACAAAACATAATTTTAGATGGATTATGTGAAATATAAGTCACCAAATTTATTTTATGAGTTAATTATGGTATTTTGATTCTTGTTTTGTAAACTTTCAAAACGCCGAAAATGTGTCTTCAACTTTTAGCTCTACTTTCATAATCTTCAGGAGTTTTTCTGTAAATATTGGAAATTGTTAATTTTGTCGCACAGGAAAGAAAAGTTATAATCTTTTGTCACATTAATACCCATAAAAAATTTTGCAAAAAATTTTCCCATACTACTTACCTTGGTGATTGCACTCTTTTCTTGGGAGTATTTGGAGCCGTCACAGCTACCCTTGAGTTGGGGGTACGGGCCCTGGACGCTGAACCGCCGCCACCGGGCGTTGTTGGTGTTAATGGTGATGACAGCGTTGCTGCAGCAGCACTTGTTGACGATGGTGGTGTCGCTGTCATGCTATAACGTTTCGGTGGCTGTAGACGTGATGGTGAACGTGTTGTCTTGGTGGCATCCGCTTGATTTGTTATTCTAGCAATTTGTGGAGAAATACGTGGAGGTTTAGGTATTTTAGTATTTACAGTGACATTTTTATGAATTGTTGTTGTTGTAGGAGGAGTAGTTGTTGTTGTATTATTATCAGTCATTGTTGTATGATGATTATACATATCAGTTCTTCTACAGTTGTGAATACATTTATATGTATGTATATATGTGTTGACAGAGAGATGTATATTTTACAGGAAAGAAAAAAACAACAACATGCAAATGTTTGTTTTTGTTTTCAAGGGTAGAGTTGAGTAGATATATACGTGGGGAATATGTAATAAACCAACATTTTAAAATATTTTATGATAGTTTTTTTATATATACATAAAAACCAAAACAAAAATTTTAAACCCATAACAGGAATACACAGGCAGGCATATTGTGGTGTTGCGTGGGAGGAGAGGATCAAATGGTGCGTTGGGTAGATAGATTGTTTTTTGTTTTTGACAAATACATGAAAAAATAATAAGAAATAAAAATAAATAAAATTAGCAAAAATATTCACCAAGAAAAAATTTTAGTTAATAATAATAAAATATTGTTTTTTTTTTTTATGAGTTACACAAAAAATTAAAGTGAAAAATATTGGAATTTATTATTAATAATAAAATTTATGAATAATTATATTTATTATTAAGCTTTTCTCCTACAGTGACAAGTATAAAATCCAATGTATCAAAAACCAATGCATACTTTTAGGCGTAAATTCTTAAGGCGTAAATGACAAGGATTGAATAATAAATACTATTATTTTCAGTACTATTTTTTTCAAATTTTTTATTTTATTGGATTCACTGAAAAATTCTGAGAAGAAAGCCTCTTGATCGAAAATATTTTAAATATTTATAAAATTTGTTTAAAGCTTTTTGTGACCATAGATTCTCAATTAAACTCTTTTAGAAAAAAGACTTTGGACATGTCCTCCATAAATAAAGTAATGTATGTAGGTCATCAAGGGGCAGCTTCTGTAAAACGATTGTAAATATTTGATAATTTCTAGATTTTTTGGAGGAGAAAAAACTTCTACAGGTCACCGGTAAATAAAACCCCCTTTAAAGTACTCGGGCCACAGACGTTTCCAACATGGATAACTGGTGTCTTATCCATGTTGTAGTATCCTAATTTTGAAACGCTGTATTGTTTTTCAGGCGACGATTTTTGCAATCAAGAAGGTATCTGAAATGGTAAACGAAATATCACTCTTACGATAGCAGGACCAGTGACTATATATGTCGGTAATCAGACGGCTCTTGTAACAATTTATCGAATGCTATTCTTGATTTCATAAAAGTCCTTCTGAAAATACGTGATCTTTTTAAGATTTGTTGGATTCCAGGACCATAGTAACATATTGAGGAATGAAATGACAGATGAATTAGATCGAAGTAGTTCCTAGTAAATGATCGAGATAGTTCCTAATAGATGGTCGAGATAGTTCCTAATAGATGGTCGAGATAGTTCCTAATAGATGGTCGAGGTAGTTCCAAGTAGAGAGCCACCGATAAGCCATTTTGTCAGCAACTTAAAAAACGCTCTCATGCAAGCAGCTAGTAGAAAATGGCACATCTAAACCGATTGCAAAATATCTGAGACCATTTGAACCAAAATCCCGAGAAGAAGAACGGGCAACCTTCTATTGCTTAGCAGTTTTGATCTAAGAATCGACGAAGGAATATTGACTGGACACCAGTGCAGTATCACATTGATCAGCTAATTGAGTGATCATCATCAAGCAACCGATAAACTATCATGCCAACTGCTTGAAAAAGTGTTTGATCAAGGAAGCTGGCAGAGGACAGCACTTAGAAACCGGTTGCAGGCTGTCGAAGGCATTATGATCTAAAAATCGGGGCAGACATATTGGCCAACCTGTCCAGTATCAGATTGATCTGCTGATTGATGTACTTAGAAAACGGTTGCAGGGTATCTACGGTCATTTGGCCGAAATTCCGAGAAGAAGAATATGATCCCTTCCATTGCTTAAAAGGTCTGATCTAAGAGTCGTGGTAGGCATGTTGACTGGTCAGTGCAGTATCAGATTGATCTACTGATTGATGAGACCTTCAAGCCACCAATAAACTGATTGATGAGACTGTAAAACTACCAACAAGTCAGCTGCTACAAATTCTCCCATCGAAGACGTTGGTAGAGTATGGTCACTAGATACCGGGCGTGCAGGCTCATGCAAGGTCATCTGTCCCGAAATTTCAAGAAGATGAATAGCCTCCCTTCTATCTGCCAATATCTGACTTCAAAATTGGATTGCAGTGGACATGGACACTGCAGACTATGTGAAGATAAAGAAGATGTAGAGACGATTAAACACCTACTATGCAGATGTGGTGCCATGTTATCAAAAAGGAATTACAGGTACTTTGGTAGGTGGGAGATAACAATGTAAAAATTCTTCTCCGACATAGATTCCTAAACTAATTTGTCCTGTCTGAATTTAAAATTTAAATTAAAAAACATTTCGAAACTGTCTGATCTTCCAATATTTTTCACTTCCTTTTTTTTTGGCTCCACATTTAAACCAATTTACAAAACTACCGGACAATACTACAATTTAACAAAATAACTACACAAATATAAACGTATATATTTTAACAAAAATATATTATATAACACATGTTGCCAACTTACTTTCCAGCTGGATAGCTCACAGGACGAGGTATACGTGATTTTGTGGCTGCTGTTGCCGCAGCAGCAGCGGCATTGGCTGCCGCCTGAGCTGATGTGGGCGTTGAACCGCCACTCTTTGTTTGTTCCGCATTGGCCAATTCTTTGAGCATACTCGAATCCTTGCTAATCAGTTCCCATTGTATCTGGAGACGTTTAAAGCGATTACTTTCCGATTTACGTTTTTCCTGCTCATCACGTTGTGAGCAGCGACGTGGAGCTGCAGCAACAGTTGTTTGAGTTGTTGTGGCTGCGTTATTTTGCAAACGTAATGCGGCCGGATTTTGTGGTGCACCACCAGTTGTGGCCATTGAAATATTCGGTGAATTGGGTGGGGTTGAAAACCTTTGTCTTGCCTCTGGTGGCTGCATTTGCATTACATTGGCGGCATTCTGCTCTTGGGCCTCCTTATCGTTGAATGAGACCTTCTTTTGTTGACTCAATGCCCTCGACACCTCCTTCTTTAAGGCAGCTGCATCATATTGAATTTCTGGTTCGGAAGACTCTAATATTGCTGCAATCTCGGCATAATACTTAAGCTCATTGCGTGGCAAGGATGAGAGGAAATTCTCAGCCCGCACACGGGCATCCAGATCTTTGCGTGACAAACGTTCACTGCGCGGCTGAGGACTGGCGTAGAGTTCACAACCGGCTGGTTCTTCCTCGAAAACTTCCGCCAATTCCTCGGCAGAACCAATGTGATAATGATGGGGTGGTTCTTGCAGAGAACGTCTCTTCTCCAACTTGGCCTGTTTGCTGTCTTGCTCTATCATAGAATTACGTTTATTTCTCACCGCCGAAGAGCTCTTGCGCAAAATGCCTCTGGGCATTGGCACGGGCGTTGATTGCACCTTTGGACTCATTTCTACACCCGAATCCATGCGTTGCTGTTCATATTGATAGACATACATTTGTTTCAGATGATTATCGCCACTACCCGAACTGGCATCGAATTCTGAATCGGTGAGCATGGTCGAAGAACCACGATAGCCCGACGAGGGTTGTTGACTAGAACCAGAACTGGACGAAGCACCAGCAGCTGTTGCCTCGGCCTGGTGGCCAGTGTTTTGTTGCTGGTCACGCTGCTGGAAGTATTGATTGCAATCGCAAATGTGGGGTCTATTGCGTCTGACGGGCGGAGTTAGACAGAACAATGGTTTCTGGGCCAATTCAGCCTCCAACTGGCTGAGAATTCCGTCAACTTGTGGAATGTGTTTTAGTCTACGCCTGTAATCACCCGGCAACAGGGTGACCAACGAATGCCAGTCTTGTATGTGCTTGTAGTCCATTGTCTTGAGTATTTCATCTTCATCACTGCCAGCCATGAGGCTGAAACGTTTCTTCAGGGAAGCACATGACGATGAGGCGCTGCCAATGGAGTTCTTGTAGTTGAAGGGTGAGAAAATGACATCCGGTGTGGCTGAGGTCTTGACGAAACCCAAATCGGGCAGAGCATAATTCGGATAGATCACATAGATGGGCGCCTGTCTCTCCTCACCCAGATTATTGAGTTTTTCCAAAAATGAAGGTGGCACACAACGGAAACGATCACTTAAGCTGCTACGTGTACTTAGACTGCCGCAGGAGGTTTGCATGGAACGGGTTATCATTTCCGAGCTGGATGCATTCGATATGGGCCGGGAGGCATCGCGACTTCGGCGCTGTTTGTTGCGCTCAGCTTTGGCAGATGATGAGGCTGATGAGGATGAGGCTTCTTGACCCGATGACAAATGGATTTGGGTCATTTGTTCCGAGGTATTATCCGATGATAGGAGACTAGCAGTGGAGTTGTTGTTGTTGCCGGAATTGTGATGTTGAGTGGCCAAGTGGTTTAGAGCGGGATTGCGCAGAGGCATGCTACGTCTGCGGTGTGCTGGTGAGTTTGTGGCCGTCAATGAACCCGTTGAACTGGAGCTGGGCTCCTCATCGTAGAACAGTGAAGAGCGGCGCTGTTGTTGTTGCTGCTGCTGTTTTTTGGGTGTAGACGATGAGGCATCCATTTGGAATGTTAAAGCCGAGGCATCGGCCACCTCCTCCTCGTCATGTCTACTAAGGGCAGATCCCTTACCCGAGTCATTCATGCTCTTCTTGCGCAAACGCTGCTCCAGCGAAGAACTTGTGCTTGAGTTGGCCGCATCACTGGATGGCCAACAGCCCGAGGACACATCCATGCAGGTGTGAGCACTTGGTTGATCTTCCAAAGAACAATTTGTGCTTTTCTGTTTGATAAACAATTTGACTAGATTGAATGCTGGCGGGTTCGAGGAACCCGACGAAGTAGAACCTGAAATGTGAGCCTTGTTCGAGTGATGCGACGTTAGGGTGGCAGAACCATTGTTACTGGCCATGGAGGTTGAGTGATGGCTGGTACCGGCACCACTGCTGTGGCTGCTGCCACCACCACAACAACACCTATGTTTATTGTGTTTCTGCTGCTGATGATGATGATGATGGTGCGAACCACTGGACTGTTGCTGCAGCTGCTGCTGCTGTTGCGCTAAATCATTTAACCGCTCATCAATGGACGCTGCTGTGGAATTGGCTGTAATGGGTATCTGGCACATGGGCAATAAATTGCGACATTTCAAATTTGCCTCCATATTGGAGGTACTGATCGCCTGTGAGACATTCAATGGTTGTTTTACTTCCAGCTGCTGCTGATGCTGTAGAGGATGTATCTGAGTTTGACTCAAAATCATTACCTCTTGACTGTCGTCACGTAAATTGGGCAAACTACTGCTCTTGCGTACACCGCTAATGGCATTGGTCAGCTGCTGTAGAGCCGGTCGACTTATGATAATGGCATCGGGAGCATTGTTATTGTTGCCCGATGGATATCTATGCGCAGGAGAAGAAAGTAAAGCATATAGACTTTAGTAGCGTCCATCCCCGAAAGAAAAAATTGCGACAACATTTACATGGTAAGTGTGTGTGGTTGTTTACGTGTTTTGGGTTGGGGGCGGGGGGAAACAATAATCATCATGTTGGTGGTTGTTTGGGGGTTTGAGATATTTTTTTCAGATGGTTGGGTTGTTGGGGTTGATTGGTAGTATAATTTTCGGTTACGAAGAGAGTGGGAAGAAAATAAGAAAAGAAAAACAAATTAGGATTAACATTTTATTATAATCGGTGTTTCAAAAGCAAAAAGTGTTTGTTGTTGTAAAATAAAGGGTGCAAAAAGGCAAACAAAATATTTTAAAATGTCAAGCCAAAATTTAGAAAATGAAATTGATTTTAGATATTCTCTAAATGCTTTCTTTTTCAATTTTTCTTTGAAATGAGGCTCCAGAAAAGGTTGAGAGCTTTTTTCTGCGATGAGGACATGTTGGGGTTAAAAATTACAAAAGAAAATATTTGATTGTAAATTTTGACAAGAGGATCTGTGGTAATCCAAATTTTCAAATTTAAAATCCCTATAAGGAACTTAGAGATTAATCAGGTATTTAACTTATTTTGTAATTTCTATTTTGAAGAAGTGTAGTCGATCTAGTCCTGGCGCTCTTGCCGAAATTTAAATGATCACTTTTTTGAAAACTAAGTAATTCTAAGCCCCTCCTCATCGAAAAAATGCAATGCCTTTAAAATGTATTCAGCAATTTACCGGACAATTTCAATTCACATTGTTTCAATTTAAAAAAAAAAATTGTCAACAACAAAAATCCTCATCTCATCCAATAAACTGTTGATGATGAAAGCAAAAACAAAAACAAAACAGCAAAATAAATACATTTAAATTAAAGACAATTGAAATGACCTCTCCGCAACAAAAAACAAGAACAACAACGTCAGTCGAAGACTGATAAAACTAAATTCATTTAAACGCTTTTTTACTTTGGCTCGTCTTTTATGATTTCGAAATATATATTCAAACGGAAATTGAGTGCATAGACGTCATGAACGTGGATGAAGGATGACTCAGAAGAAAGTCTTTGTTTTCGAAGCAATTAAAAATTGAAAAAAGAACCTGAATTCATTCAAAATGATTGAAATGAAAAACGGAAATCAACAAAATGGCAAATAATAATGAGAGATTTATTCCAAATTGGAAAGGTAGAAATCGTCATGCAGGTAGGTGGCGTAGGAGTGATATAGTCTTACTGTGTCTTGCTTGTGTGTTGATTTCTAAGCTTTTGCATCGTCTGTTCTTCTTACCTTTGCAATTGTGTTGTATGTGACTTTTGCAATTTGTTGCGCATATTACAGGGCTGTGGCTGTTCTGACCTTGACATAGAGACTTCCAGAGATTTACGCTTGACAATATCATCCAGATTGCTATGCAAATTAATGCAGTTCTGTTTGTTCTTCATGGCGATTTCATTGGGTTCTGGATGGGAGAGAAGAGGCATAAATAAAGAGGTAATGAAAATATGTCAAACAGGAAAAAAATAGAGTTCGACCGAAAGGTTCTTCTTCTTTTCTATGGCTAGAAGAGCTGCTACTCTTCTATGGCCAGAAGAGCTGCTACTCTTCTATGGCTAGAAGAGCTGCTACTCTTCTATGGCTAGGAGAGCTGCTGCTACTCTTCTATGGCTAGAAGAGCTGCTGTTACTCCTCTATGGCTAGAAGAGCTGCTGCTACTCTTCTATGGCTAGAAGAGCTGCTACTCTTCTATGGCTAGAAGAGCTGCTGCTACTCTTCTATGGCTAGAAGAGCTGCTGCTACTCTTCTATGGCTAGAAGAGCTGCTGCTACTCTTCTATGGCTAGAAGAGCTGCTGCTACTCTTCTATGGCTAGAAGAGCTGCTGCTACTCTTCTATGGCTAGAAGAGCTGCTGCTACTCTTCTATGGCTAGAAGTGCTGCTACTCTTCTATGGCTAGAAGAGCTGCTGCTACTCTTCTAGAATGGCTAGAAGAGCTGCTGCTACTCTTCTATGGCTAGAAGAGCTGCTACTCTTCTATGGCTAGAAGAGCTGCTGCTACTCTTCTATGGCTAGAAGAGCTGCTGCTACTCTTCTATGGCTAGAAGAGCTGCTGCTACTCTTCTATGGCTAGAAGAGCTGCTGCTACTCTTCTATGGCTAGAAGAGCTGCTGCTACTCTTCTATGGCTAGAAGAGCTGCTGCTACTCTTCTATGGCTAGAAGAGCTGCTGCTACTCTTCTATGGCTAGAAAAGCTGCTGCCACTCTTTTATGGCTAGAAGAGCTGCTTCTACTCTTCTATGGCTAGAAGAGCTGCTGCTACTCTTCTATAGCTAGAAGAGCTGCTACTCTTCTATGGCTAAAAGAGCTGCTACTCTTCTTGGTTAGAAGAGCTGCTAATCTTCTATAAATAGAAGAGCGTCCACTCTTCTATGAATAGAAGAGCTGCTACTCTTCTATGCCCAGAAGAGCTACTGCAACTCTTCTATGCCCAGAAGAGCTGCTGCTCTTTTGCGACCCTCTCCCCCCAGATCGAACTCTACTTTTAAATTCCATTTCATCCTACTCACCATAAAAACTTTCATCCGAATAGAGGACACTACCCTCAAACGCTATGGTATAGTTATCCTTATTTGCCTTACATGTCAGTATTATATCACCATCATCCGGATAGCCATCCATGTCGAGAGAATCCACCGATATGTGCGATTCTTTGACGGGTGAAAATAACAATTCCGATTTACAAAATGAATTATCAATCAAATCATTTGTGGATGTTGTTGATGTCTGTGACATGGTTTGAGCTGCAGCCATTTGTTGTTGCATTTGTTGTGCTGTCATATTTTGTGATGACATAAAGTGATGTTGTTGATGCTGCTGCTGTTGCTGTTGCATCAGCAGTGATTGCTGCAAACGATTACCGCCTAGACTCTTACAATACGAGGGCAATTGTGAGAGCAAGGAGTGTATGTCCTCGGCCCGAAAACTCTCCATGTCCACTTCGGCCAGATTGGCATCCAGATTCTTGGCCAAATCTTCATAGATGAGATCACCCAAACCGTTGTACGAGGCCGACAGCGAGGAGAGCACACTGCGTTGCATGCCACCACAGCCATCTCTGTAGCCGTAGTCCAAGAACCACTGGTAATCAGAATTATCATGAGTAAAATCGTGGGACGAAGCCAACGAACAAGTTAAATTGTTGCCCATATAAGCATTACCGACCCCGACACCAACACCACCACCACTACAAGCATTGTTTATACCACTACTAACGTTGTTATGCGTATAACCTACCAATTGTTGTTGGGCCTGATTGGGCAACATGTTGCTGGACGCCGACGAGTCGTAGGGCGGCAGCATGTTGTTGCTGCGCGAGCCCGGCGTTGTGGCATTGCTGTTGTAGTCCGATTCCGGTGTTATTGCCGTTGCCATATTGTTCGATAGCTGTTGATTGTTGTTACCACAGTTGAGAAAATTCAAATCTGACTCGTCATAAAATACCGAAGAACTAGCAGTGTTCGTGTTGACCTGCTCATTCAAAATAATGCTACGCAGAGCGTTGTTGTAACGATCCAAATTGCTCAGAACAATGGCCACATTTTGTTTCAAACTCTCTTCGCTGAGCTCGTCATCGGTGGCACTGGCGCTGGCGTCCTTGCCTAGCAACAATTGTTGTTGCTGCTGTTGCAAATGTTGCTGCTGCGAGAGTAGATCATTCAAATGTTGCTGATACTGGGTGTGCGTTAGGAAGGGCAATTTACGGCGCTGTTGCAAGAGATGTTGCTGGCCACAGGTGATGCCGCCGGTAAAGGGTGAATTTTGTGGTGAATTAAATGGCTTGCGGTAATGCGTGGGGGAATGTGTTACTGATGAGCCGTTCGATGAGGGTGAGCGAAGCACGTCATTAAATTTATTGTTGATATTTGCAGAAGAATTTATCGTCGTCGTCGTCACGTTCGTTGCGTTTGTCGCTGATGGGGTGGTGGTGATTTGATTATTTTTACAGTTATTGATGAGCTGTTGTTTTAATGTTTGTGTGAATTGTTTGTTAAATTGTGCATTGAATGTGGTGTTGTGTGTGTTATTTGGATGATGATGTTGTTGCTGTGGTGTGGTGAAATTAGTTGTATGATTGTTGGCTAGATAATGATGATGGCGTGGTGAATTTTGAAGCGGCTGAGATGATAGATGATGAGATTTATTGTTGATGTCGTTGTTTGTGGAGAATTCTGTCATGCCACGATTGGATTTTTGTCCTGTAAATAAAAAAAAGAAAAGAATCGAAATGAGTTGAATGTAAATTGTCTGCTAATAAAAGTGGAAATATTGAAGGCAAAATATAGGTAAAAAGAATTATTATCCATTAATTAATATTTTCAGGAATACACTTATTTCTAATATTTATAATTTAGATTTATGTTAGAAATTTAAACATTATTAACGTAAATTCAAAATTTAATTACAAGGAGTTCAGGAAAATATTGAAAATGTTACTGCAACATTAAAACAATTTGCTCCAATATTGAAAAGCATTGTTGGAACATTATACACGTTGACTCCCCTCAAAGTATCTAAGTTAGAGAGGAGACATTGTTAAGGATTTATTTTATTTATTTATTTTTTTTTTTTAAGAGCAACCTTCTCTTGAAATAAATGTTGAATAAAAATTGGAAAAAAGGTTGACGCAACATTTAAGAAATTTTGTGTTGACCCAATATATCAAATGTATACTTAACATTTTAAAATGTAGCTTCAAAAAAATGTTATGTTATAATATATTGTTTCAACATCATGAGGTGATGAAGAAATTTAGATTTTAAGAAAGTTCTTCATTGTTCGAAAAAGTTTGAAATTATTTTCATTATAAGAGACAAGAAGCATTGTGTTTGACAGACAGAAATATGGACTTAACATTTTCTAAATGCAACTTCAACGCAAGAAAATGTTGAGTCAACATTCGAAAACGGACTCAACATTCGAAAATGTTGCTCAACATTACGAAATATTTTTCAACATTAGGAACACCGTTATAAACATTGGGAAATATTACTTCAATGTATATTTAAAAAAAAATGTTCTTCGTTGCCTGAAATACTTAATAACACTTAATAACAAGAGACAGAAAAGCATAATTTTCCGAGCATTAGCCTCCCAATAGCCACAAATAAAGATTTAACATTAGCAAGTGTAGCTGCAATATAAATGTTGACTCAACATTCCAAAATGTTGTTTCAACATTACGAAATGTTTCGCTAGGAATAATTTTTTAAAATTAGGAAATGCGTAATAAATATTGGGAGATGTTGCTTCAACAATCCAAAATGTTGTTTCAACATTACGAAATGTTGCTACAACATTCCAAAATGTTTCGCAAGGAAATATTTTGTTTTTAAATTATGAAATGCGTGAAAAATATTGCTTCAACAATCCAGAAAGTTGCTTCAACATTACGAAATGTTGCTTCAACATTCCAAAATGTTGCTTCAACAATACGAAATGTTTCGTTAGGAAATATTTTTTTAAAATTAGGAAATGCGTGATAAATATTGGGAAATGTTGCTTCAACATTACAAAATGTTGCTTCCACATTTTAAAATGTTACTTCAATATTCCAAAATGTTTCGCAAGGAAATATTTTTTTTAAATTATGAAATGCGTGATAAATATTGGGAAATGTTGCTTCAACATTTTAAAATGTTGATTCAACGTTACGAAATGTTTCGCTAGGAAATATTTTTTAAAATTATGAAATGCGTGATAAATATTGGGAAATGTTGCTTCAACATTACGAAATGTTGCTTCAACATTTCAAAATATTGCTTCAACATTAAGAAATGTAGATTGTGAAAAAGGACGATGTCTAAAATAGGTTAATATTGACAAGCGACAAGGATCATAATTTTCAGATTTTCCTGGCTTTTGCTTGAAAGAAATGTAGAATTAAGATTTCAAAGTGTAGCTGCAAATAAAAGGAAATGTAGACTCAACATTCGATAATGTTGCTTCAACTTTACTAAATATTTTACTACGAAAAATGTTTTAAAATTAGCAAACGCGTCATAAACATTAGAAAATTTTACATTATAAACTGTTGCAACAGCATTTTGCAATGTAGATTGTGAAAAAGTTCTTCGATGGCTGAAAGAAGAATCATCTTTTTCAGGTTTAGCAGGAAAGAAATGATGACTCAAAACCCAACCGTAGAATCATCAAGATTTCCAAGTGTAGCTGCAAATAAAAGAAAATGTTGACTCAACATTGCGAATTGGTTTGTTATTTAATGTTGCCTCAACATAACGAAATGTTGCGAAGAAATTGAAAAATGTTGATTGAATATTAGCAAATGTTGAATGAATGTTAGAATGTTCTTTTTTGATTGAAATATTGAGATTCTCACAAAAGACACAAGCGAATAAATGTCTGAGTAATGTGGGCTGGGCATTTCAATTATAAAGACCGAATTCGTATTTACTTCAATATCAAAATATTATTATTATTATTAAGACAATATATGTACACTTTTCTTAACTTATTCACCACAAAGAAATGAAAATAAATTTTTATATATTTTTTTAAATTTCACTTACAAAAAAAAAAAAAACAAGAAGAAGAAAAAAAACACCGAATAGGAATCAAAGAAAAATCACCAAGAAATATTATATATTTAAAGTGCAATGATCACCCGCTACAGATAAACGACCACATGTAGATGAGGAAAAACGCCTTTTGAAATAAGAAAACTAAGAAAAAAGAGAGAAGAATGATCACCACATACATTATCGAATAAAGGGCAGCGGTGGTGGAGACTCTGAGACGACACAACGTACTATTGTCATTTAGAAGTAGAAGAAGAGGAGGAGGATAAGGGGAAAACATGTACAATGACACACTTGAGTCTGTAAATAAATAAGAAGAAAATACTATAATGCCGCCATGCATCATGGGCGTGAAGAAAAAAAGAAGAGCCATAAAAATATTGCCCACAAAGAAAGAAGATAAAATTTTATGGACCACTACTAGTACTAGCTGTCCCCTCCTCCTCCCTGCCCACAATGAATGAATATGTGTAGATGGAATGATTGAATGAATGAATTCCACTCTTACAACAAATGATGACAAATTTTTTTTATTGGCTCGAAGACACTATTCTTGTATTTTTTACAGCTTTGTTAAAAGCATGAGAAATTTACAAAAAAAAAAAAAAAAAATTAAATACAGTCTACAGAAAATCTATGTGCCCCATCGGGCAGTAAAATATTTTGTTGCAAAGTCGTTAACATATGATATCTTTCATAGGCTATTAATGATAATATGCCCCATTATAACATTTAATTATCTAATACTTATGTTGACAGATCAACCCAGGAGGACATATTTTTAAAGAGGGATGATGGGGGGCCTTAGATAAGACAACACTTTTTTTAAATAGGATTTTTAAAACGAAAACTCAAAATAAAAATATTTGGAAATTTAAAAAGGCTGCAGCAAAAAAAATTTGTTAAAAAAAATAAACAAAAAAAAAAAAATTTAAAACTTACAATTTTTTCAGTATTTCATCAAATGACGACGAAAATTTAGTCTTTGGTCTAGAAAATCGAATTCCTAATCACTGAAGGACGTTGGATTTTGAGATGTTGAAAATCACTATTAATTACAAAAACAAGCAAAACTGTTCCAATTTTTTTCTTTTCTTTCAACCCCAAACTGATTCTCATTCCCATTGAAAAGAAAAACAAGTTAAGGGGTATCAGTAGGTTTTCCCGACGGATGTATACCCTCAGCCAATCTTCGATTATTTAAATATATTTTAACTTCTGTTATGATTATTCAAAATGTTGACCCTCTATGGAGTAGGTTCTGAAAGAATGGGTTAATATTGTCTATTTCGTAAAGGACCTAAATAAATATGATTAAAATATTACGACGTGCCAGGAAAAATTAGAAGATAATCGAACAGTTATATCCAATTTTATGCGAAATTAGAAATTCCATATTCATCTCAGATTTTCGCTTGAGAGAAATATTCAGATATAGCAAGTTGCAAAGAATCGCTGACTTATTTCGCAAGTTACGACAGATAAAAATATTGAATATTGTGACCCTTTGTGAAGGGATCATCTTCACAACAGATCTTGTGTTAGCAAAAATGTTTGTAAGTGTGAAATTTGAAGAGAGTTGGATGCTTATTTGAAAAATCTAAATCTTGAACCCCATGTGGGGAAGGTACCAGAAGTAATGGTCCAATCTCTACTATCTTTATAACATATCTTGTGTTGATGGATCGGATCGGATGTTTGCGTTTTATGAGCTTCAAGGATATTCAAAATTTTGACCCTTTGCGTGGGAGGTACCATCATCACAGCAGACCTTGGATTAATAAAAATATTGTGGTGTGTGTAATTTGAGAACCGGACGCTTATTTCGGATTTTAAAATCGTTTTGGATAATCAAAACTTTGACCCTTTGTGGGGGAGGTAGCAGAAGAAATGGTCCAATCTCTACCATTTTTATAACAGATCTTGTGTTGATAGAAATATTGAGATGTTCCAAGTCTGAATGGAATCGGATGGTTACTCTGCGTTTTATGAGCTTCAAGGGTATTCAAAATGTTGACCCTTTGTGGGGGAGGTACCAGAAGGAATGGACCAATATATCCCATCTATACAGCAGATCTTGTGCTAGTAGAAATATTTCAATGTGTGAAATATGAAGAGAATCGGATGTTTACTTCGGACTTTATAATAGCGTTGGTTATTAAAACCTTGACCCTTTGTGGGGGAGGTGCCAGAAGTAATGGTCCGATCTCTACCATCTTTATAACAGATCTTGTGTTGATGGAAATATTGAGATGTGCCAAGTCTGGAGTGCAATCCCCCCTTTATGGGGGATGCACCAGAAGGAGTGGATCGATATATTCAATCTTCAGACCAGACATTGGATTAAAAAAATATTGTGATCTTCGTGATTTGGAGACAATCGGACTTTTATTTCGGATTTTTTAATAGTTTTGGATAATCAAAACTTTGACCCTTTGTGGGGGAGGTGCCAGAAGGAGTGAACCTATATATTCCATCTTGACACTAGACCGTGGGTTAATAAAAATATAGTGATCTGTGTGATTTGGAGACAATCGTGATTTGGACACCTGGCCTTGCACTGAAGCAAATATTAGGATTGGCAAAGTTGGAGCAAAATCCGATTCTCTTTCTGTGCAGTAAAACTTTTTTTTTTTTTTTTTGAAAATTTTGAGATACCAATATTGCCAATCTCCAAACTCTATCTAAGTTTGGTAATAATATTACGTTGTACCAAGTTTGGACCAAATCGGATACTCCCTTCTAGAATTATGGTGCGCATCAGACAGATAGATGGATGGACGGACGGTCACCGCTAGATCGACTCCAAATGTCCTAAAATGGATTTGGTCTAAAGAGATCAAGGGTGTAAAACCGTAATTTCGATGAGGCCGTATATAATGATAATGACGACAAAAATTGAATTGAAGAGACTTTGGTTTTTGTGATATTTAAGATCCTTCTGAATTATGACAGCGATCAAAAAGTTTCCAAGTTGTATTAAATTTATGAAGCCATTTACATCTTTTCTTTCCAACCCCAAAAAAATTCTCATTGCCATTGAAAAAATTATAATTTCCCATTTTTAAAGAGCCGGCGGCTAGAAAACTACCCAAAAAAGAATTGAAATTAAAATTTTTCAAAATTTCTGATAATAAAATAAATATAAAACCAAAGAAAATATTACCCAAAAATGTCTAAAATGAAACTTTTATGTAAAACATATGGAAGCCATATTTCATTTCTCGGAGGAGATAATGTGATGGTGGAGCAACAAAAGCACAACTTGGTCTCCCCAATTTTGAATTTCTTTGAAGTTATATTTTTCGTTTGCTCTATTTAGAGCAGAGCAAGTAACACTTGATAATTAACACTTGTCATGGCAGTGCTCCCCCCTCCCTCTCTTATAAGCCCCCTCACTGTAACACATGTATGTAACAATTCCTCCCCCCTCCATATCTTTGGAAAAAATAAAATCGAAAAAAATATAAAAACTAAATATAAATTTTTTTGAATTATATGGCATATTTAAGATTATTCTCAAACATATTTGAGACATTTTGAGTGGCTGTTTTCCTTTTAAAGAATGCATGAAATAACAAAAACAATGTGAAGCTCCACACACACTTGTTTCCATATTTACCCACCACCACAAAATGAACAAACTATTTGTAATCGAATTCAGGCGTTCAATGAAATAAGGGAAAATTTTAAATTTAATGATAAAAGCATTCTGCTTCAAAATAAAGAGGGGAGAAAGGGGAAGGGGATTATACATGGAAATATGTTGTGTTTTCAGAGTAAATTCTGTTTCATAAGAAAATAAATTCCCAAATGTTTTGAAGGGCAAATGTTAGGATAAGGGAATACATACAATCCAGCCAATAATAAAAACAACATTTGGATGATTTTTAAGGTTAGGGTAATTGTTTAAATGGGGTGTGCAGGGGAAGGGGTTCTAATAATGACATTGGGAAATTTCTCCCTACATTCTTTGTAAAATTTTAAAAATAAACACTTGTCTCCACTCTATTAATTTATGTATAATTCAGATATTGAATAGTCAACATTATAAAGAGGTCCCATAAAAGATTAAGTTTTGGTAGTAAGGGGGATCGATTCCCTTTTTTATACCCTCCACCTTGGAAAGGGGGGTATATTAACTTTGTCATTCCGTTTGTTACATCCCTTCTGAAGCAATTGGACAATATTGACCACTTCGTATCTGACCTGAGACTGATAAAAATATTACTACTTGCCAGATTTGGACAATATATCGATTACATTCTGTACTTTATATCTCATGGGCAAATTTTTGGAAAATGTGGAAATTTGCGTGAGGTAACAGATATAGCGGACCGAAGTTTTCCATTTTCATTTTTCTAATACAGATAAAAATGTGCAAAATTTGAAGGAAATTGAACATTTATATGCACTTTTATGCGAAATCATAAATGGTGCGATCTTTTCTTGTGTTCATGGATACTCACAATTTTGACTCTTTGTGCGGAGGTATCAGAAGAAGTGAACCGATATATCCCATCTTCTCATCAGACATTGGGCAAAAAAAAATGTTGTGTTTTGTGTAATTTTTGGAGAACTGGATGTATATTTCGTATTTTATGATGGTTTTTGGTTATTCAAAATATTAAGCCTTTGTGAGGGGGAGGTACAAGAAGGAATAGTCCGATTTGTACCATCTTTATTACAGATCTTATGTTGATGAAAATACTGAGATGTACCAAGTCTGAATGGAATCGGATGTTAATTTCATGTTTTATGAGCTTAATGGATATTCAAAGTTTCGACCTTTAGTGGGGGAGGTACCAGAAGAAGTGGACCGATATATTCCATCTTAACACCAGATCTTGTGTTTATAAAATACTGGGATGTGTGAAATTTTAAAACCATCGGATTCTTATCACATTTTATGAGTTGTAATTATTCAAAAAATTTACCCTATGTGGGGGATGTTTTTGATGGAGTGGACCGATATTGTCCATTTTCGCCCCTGACGACCTAGCACTGATGCAAATATTCGGATTTGCGAAATTGGAGCAAAATCGGATTATCGATTCTCTTTCTGTGCAAAAAATATATTTTTGAAAATTTCGATCTTATGAAGGATTGGACCGGTATTGCCCATCTCTGAACTCGATCTAAGTTTGACAAAAATATTACGATGTACCAAGTTTGGAACAAATCGGATACTCCTTTCGAGTTTTATCGTGCGCACCAGTCAGACAGACATACGGTTGGACGGACATCACTAGATCGACTCCAAATATCCTGAAACGGATTTGGTCTAAAGAGACCTAGGGTCTTAAGCCGATATTTCGATGAGGTACGTTTTGGCCTTATAGCCTTCGAGTAACTGACTTCATTTCGTTTTCAGTTTCGATTGCCTTAGAATTTTGAATTATTTTTATTATTCCTAATACTAAAAAGAAAAAAGGTATCCCGCTTTCTCTATATTGATATCCATATTAAATGCCTTTTATTTAAGAAATCCCTCACCAAAGTGCGTTATTTTGTATATTTACAATTTTTCAACATTGCCTTGTCGCAACCATATCCGGTCAATAAAATAAAGAGTATGAGGTTCGCAAGCCCCCCCCCCCCCCCTGTTGCGAGACACAACAAATGTGTTGTTTGTAAGATTTCTTACAATTTTTCAAGGCCTTTCTTAATCGGCTACTTCTTTAAAATGTAACGATGTACATGGTGTACATACATATGTAAACGACAATGTGTATAAATGTTGTAACTAAAACTCACATAGAATCCAGGCACAACCTTCTCTTGCACATCCATCAACATCGTAAAGTGCCTTTAAGATTCGTTTTTTTTTTTAATTAAAGTTCTTGGTAATTATGCGGGTTTGTTTCACACTCTTATACCCTCGGTTATTATATCTATGCCTCACACACTCTCTGTCTCTCTCTCTCTCTATCTCTTTCTGCCTTGGAAAATTATGCTTGCAAAAGAAAAGTGTATTAGCTGATGGTGTTCCAGGCTTCATACAAAAGTGGAAGTGAACTCTTGTGTTAATGACATTGAGACAGTTATATGTTTATATCTTAAGTCTGAGGCCGCGCTAGGACTTTATGGAGATACATATACATTTTTTTATACACACATAAACTTATATATTTCAAAATACAAAAATCCGGTTATGAAGTTATTCGACCTAAATAAAAGTTTCAGAACTGTTTGAAAACACCCAATAAAAAATAAACCTAGGATCCCATGAATAGAGCTCTGAATATATGTTCCTTAAAATAAAATAAATATGCCACTGTTCACTGTTATACTCCGTATAACAGCTTTTAACTCACAAGACTAACACAGTGTGACAAAATTGATTTTTTTTTAATTACAAATAAAACCCAGTAAATCATGGAAGTAGAGCTAAAAATAGAACACATGAGTATGTATAGGCGTTTTGAATGTTTACATCGCAAAGTAACCTAAGATTTCTTGACATTGTCTTCGACAATGTTACTGATAACCATACGAGGATTATTTTCGACGAAAATTTTAACATTGAAGGAAGTCATCAAAGGGGTAATTTTTCACTTTTTTCAAAAAAAAATTTTTTTTTGACATGTTTCCGAATTTCCAGCAAATCTTGCATAAAAGTAAGATAAAAATTCGTTTTAGATGATTTTCGGTATTTTGATGATTTTTGCCACATTTCGTCGCGGATTTGTCTAAAAATTAATATTTGTGTGTTCCAATGGGTTCTAGCTCCGTTGCCGAAACATTGTAAGTATAGGTTCACGTTTTTGTATAGCCCCATAGAGCGATACCTCCCGATATTCGATGTTTTTATGATTTTTGCCACATTTTCCCACGAATATTTCTAAAAATTGGTATTTGTGGGTGGGGTTATAATTTTTCCTTTACCCTAAGGTTGAGGGAATTAAAAGTTCGGCCCGGCCAAACCTAATGTTTTTTTTCCTTGTTTTATCTCACCCTGTATGTTTCATCAGATTTGGGGTTTTAAGTCCCCTACATGCTTTATATGTACTCTACAACAATGATATTTTATACCGGACATCAGATACTGCTCAGAAATAAGTGTATACATTTTTGTCCAGATCGGTTCCCATATTGATATTGGATACCACAGCCTAAGACAGAAAATTGTCTGTGCAGGTCCACGTCCTTGTATAGCCCCCATATAATAGCTTTTGTTTTTGATGCAGTTTTTTTATTTCTCTGTATTTTTTTATTTTTTTTTTTTTTTTTTTTGTGTTGCACAGTGTTCTTACTGCCAAATATTTAAATAAATACACTGCGAATGTGGGCTTTAATGAGCTGAAATTCATTGTAACTCGCATTCTTTGTTGAATTAATAACATTTAATTCCATGTAAATATGCATGAAAAAAGATAAACCGTTTTATATCCAGGTGGACATACAATGACAATATTTTAAGGAAGCAATTGAAGAGTAATTAAAACAATTCGAAAAGCCATTATTATTATTATTCTTTTCAATATTAAATAAAGAAATGTATTAAAGCTGCATAATAATTTTGGAAATTTTAAGGAAATATCTACAAATCCCCTATTATGTTAGGTTATGTCACCTCTTGGATGCCTCAAGCCAAAAAAAATGTCATTAGAAAAATGGGTTTCCTTATCCATCACTCAATAATTCTCATTAACTATAGATCTTTTTGCAAATGATAGGAAAATTCCCAAAACAAAAATCACCCGGTGTTATTACTTGTCGGATTTTTGTTTTCATTTCAAAATAATAGATAAATTTTTATGACGACCAAACACTGATAATATACATTATTCTAATTATTTCTATATGTATGTATGTGTTTATTTTTGTTTCTCTTTAGAAATTAAAACCCACAACCCAAAATAATATTATTAAACTGAATTTTGGCCAAAACCCAAAAACATCCCACCCAAACCAAAAATATAGTTGCGTTTTATTGCCGCTGTTTTCAACTCATCAACGAAATTGTGTTGGCTCGTTAAATTCAAGGTGAATATGCATTTTCATTTTGCAGTTTTGCCATACACTTGGTTGCCAGAACATTTACACAGCTAATCAAAATGAGAATTTTAGATGTGGATTTTGGGGAAGATTATTCTAGCGTCTTTATTGAAGTCTAAAGTCCAAAGTCTATATTTACAAGAAGTAAAAAAGTTTTGTAAATGAAAAACAAAAATCACGAATAAAAATAAGGCCAATGTCACTGAGATTATTTTTGGTGGGTTAACGAACGCCTGAGAGACGCCTTCCTGATTTTTCTTCAAATTTCGCTTTTGCATTAGAAATTGCATCAATGGACGGACCTGCTCATTGGTATAAAATCAATGGACATCAATTAGCTTTTCAATACAATTTGAGTGCATAATAGAATACATAAAAATTAGACCCTGGAATTCTATGGAAATTAAACCTATTAAATACATTGGGGGTGAGAAACCAGGAGAATTGGGCCGATGTTGTCCATTTTCACTTTTATTTATTTTTTTTATGAACGACATTTTGTGCGTATCAAAGTATTTACAAAAAATAGGTATTTTTCAGGAGATCTTTGTAAAGGTCCTTTGAAAACCTATTACGAAATCCATATTGTCTGCAGAAGTTCTTGAAAATTCTTTTTAAATTTCCAAGAATTTTGTCCCAAAAACACGGTGCAAAATATTCAAAAAAAAAAAAAAAAACAGATTTATTCCTATTTTGGAAAGACTTTGACTTCATATCTGGGAAGTTTTATATAAAATACATGAAAATAATATCAGAAGGTCATTGAAAAAATGTTTTAAAAAATTTGAATGTTTAAAGGATTTTCTTAAATATATTTGAACAATCTACGATTTTTAGGGTATCCTTGAGAATTTTTTTGGAAATCCACGATTTTCAATTAGTAATATTAAAAAAAAATTAAAAAAAAAAAAACGGAAAACCCAGCAGATTCTCAAAATAGAGCTAAAAATACAAGACATGTGTATTTGTGTTTAGAAAGTTTACGTCGCAAAGTAATCTCTTTACGGGAGGGGTCAAGTTCCCACCTCTGACACATTTTTCGAAAATTTCAGATTAGGACTCCTTGAATATTTTAAGGATTTTTCTTAAATATATTTGAACAATCTACGATTTTAAGGCCATCCTTGGTGATATTAAAAAAAATCCACGACTTTAAGGGATTTTAAAAAAATCAATAATTTCTTCAGGAAAAACAAGTAAAAAAGCTGTAAGTTCGGCCGGGCCGAACTTTGAATACCCTCCACCATTTGGAATGAATTTGAAAAATAAAATCCTTAAAAAATTCTGTTAAAATTTTAAAAGTACAGAATATTGCCACTATTTTGGTGTCTATACGACGTGGACCTACATGGGCATTGTTTCTCATAAGCCATTACCATATTCAAATTCGAAACTTCAAATAAACTTAAAATAAATAGCCATCAATAACAATAATCATCAAAATATCTTATATGGGAAGGTAGCGTTATATCAGAGCTGTGCGAAGACCTGAACCAGCATAGACAATATTCTGCCATAGGCTGTAGCATACATTAGGAACTTCAAATACGCGTCTCAAACAATTTTGGTGGATATTGTACCTAAACTCTTCCAAATACCGAATATAGGGAGGTACTGATGTATGGGGCCTATACGAAGACCTGGACTAGCATAGACAATTTTCTGTCTTAGGCTATAGTATCCATTACGAACTTTAAATACCAAATTTTAAGCAGTTCCGGTGATGAAATCATTAAAATACCGAATATCGGGAGGTACCTTTATATGGGGGCTATACGAAGACGTGGACCTGAACAGACAATTTTCTGTCTTAGGCTGTAGTATCCTTTACGAACTTCAAATACCAAATTTGAAAAAATTCCGTTAAATAATGTCGCTAAAATCATCAAAATACCGAACATCGGGAGGTATCGTTATATGGGGGCTATACGAAGACGTGGACTTGAACAGACAATTTTCTGTCTTAGGCTGTACTATCCATTACGAACTTCAAATACCAAATTTTAAACAATTCCGTTGAATAATGTCGCTAAAATCATCAAAATACCGAATATCGGAAGGTACCGTTATATGGGGGCTATACGAAGACGTGGACCCGAACAGACAATTTTCAGTCTTAGGCTGTAGTATATATTACGAACTTCAAATACCAAATTTTAAACAATTCCGTTGAATAATGCCGCTAAAATCATCAAAATACCGAATATGGGGAGAAAGTTTACGTCGCAAAGTAATCTCTATAAGGGAGGGGGTCAAGTTCCCACCTCTGACACATTTTCCGAGAATTTCAGATTAGGTTACCTTTGATGTTTTAAGGACTTTCTTAAATATATTTGAACATTCGAAGATTTTTAGGCGTTCCTTGGAGATATTAAAAAAATCCACGACTTTAAGGGATTTATTAGAAATATTTTAAAAAAATGATGATATTTTAAAAAATGATCAATGATGTTTTCAGGAAAAAAATTGCCGGGAAATCCAGCTGATTCTCAGAATAGAGCTAAAAATAGAAGACACTTTTATCGGCGTTTATCAAGTTTACATAGCAAAGTAACCAAAATAGAGGGGGCACGTCCCCGCATCTTCCACATTTTTGAAATTTTCGAAAAAAAAAAATCCTCGGAATCCTTACATTTTAGGCACATATAGTGTCTTCGACAATATTGCAGACAATAGGATGAAGATTATTTAGATCAAAAATTTTACCCTTCGGACGAGTAAACCTAGGGGTCATTTTTGTCCTTTTTTTTTAAATATGGTTAAAAACTCCCTTTAAACGGGATCGTAGCAGGTCAAAATATTCTACAAAATTATTTGTCATACCATTCTACTATAGGTACTAGAAGACGTCAAGAGTCTAAATCTTACCTAGAAATCAGAAATTTATATATATTGGAAAACACATCTTAGGGTTAAAGCAGTAATTTGCGCAAAAATCTCCAACAAAGCATAATTTTAGAAGAATAGCGTCAAAGACAAAAATATTCCTCATCAAATTTCACTATATGTCACCACGGAAAAGAAATCTCTATTTCCACCGTATATCAAAAACTACTTACACAGGTGTTCACGAAAAATATTCCCTAGTTTTTGATCAATTTTTCCTCGAATTTCGAGAAAAAAATATTAAAAAATTAGGAAATATTTTTGTTTTTTTTTTTTTTTTTGTTATGCGGTGGAAATAGAGATATTATTCCTTTGGAGACTTATAGTGAAATTTGATGAGGAATATTTTTATCTTTGACGTCATTCTTCTGAAAGGAGGCTTTGTTGGAGATAAAGTACCGTTTTAACTATAAAATGTTTTTGTTTTTAATATTTTTGAGTTTCTAGCGTTTAGGTAAGATTTAGCCTTTTGATATCTTCCAGAACCTATCGTAGAATTTTATGAAAACTAATTTTGTAAAATATTTTGTCTCGCTACGATCCCATTTAACCATATTTTCAGAAAAGGACCAAAAAGACCCCTTTTTTCTCGCCCGAGGGTTAAAGTTTTGGAGTGATATAATACTCGTCATATTATCTATAATATTCCCAAAGACACTATATACCTAAAATTAACGGATTCGAAGGAATCTTAATCCGAAAATTTAAAAAAATGTGGAGGAGTTGGGAACTTGCCCCCTCGATTTAGGTTACTTTGCGCTTTTTACTTTAAAAACTCCGATACTTCTCTTCTTCTCTTTTCAGATCTATTTTCATAATCTGCTGGATTCTTCCTGTAATTCTTATAAAACATTAAATTGATATAAATCTTCTAAAGTCATAAGGTTAGGGGTACCTTAAAATAATAAAACATTAAATGTTACAACTAAATCCCACCTTTAAAATGCATGGCATTAGGTTGCTGTTGGCCATCATTTAATTGTTGCATTTGTTGTTGTTGTTGTAGATAATAATCATTGGTTGTAATGTTGTTGTTATTATTATTTAAAATATCATTGATATTTTTATTGTGGAACATATAGTTGTCCAGTTGTTGGGGTTTTTGAAAACGTTGCTGTTGGTGTTGTTCAGGTCTCATAACCTGATAAATTTGTTGTTGCTGACGCATTTGTCGCAAATATTGTTGGTTGCAAGTCAAGGCTGGGGTGGTTGTTTTCCCCGAGGCTTTGGAGGATATTTCAACTCCTTGTTCGCGCAGTTGTTGTTGCAAACGTTTCCGTTGTATCAATTGTTGTTGCAACAGCTGCAATTGTTGCTGCTGCAGCTGATGATAGTAACGCAATTTTTGCAATTGCTGAGGTGTCAAGGAGACATTTTGTAAATGTTCCTGGTGTTGTTGGTGATGATAGTTGTTCTCTTTGGAAGAGGAATTGGTCGATTGTGAGGAGGCGGCACTGTCACAACCACTGCTGGTACTACTGGAGTTTGAATTGTTGTTGTTGTGATTTGTTGAGGTTTTGCCACCGGCAACAATGTGTTGCCATTTGTGTTTGTGCGACATGTTGCCGTTGTTGGTATTGGTATTTGAATTGTTGTGATTGCTGTTGTTGTGGTTGCCGTTGGCATTGTTTAACATAAATCGTTTGCCGTGCATTTTGGAAATGTCACTGATTTTCATGAGAAATGCCAAAATTATTAACAACATTTAGTTTTGAGGAATTAGGCTCTCTCCCTCTCTCCTCGGATGTTGTGAGATAACTATTGTTCTCTTTCTCTCCTTATGTTAACGTAGTTAAAAGCTGGGAGTTAAAATACATTTGCAGTTCTATGTCAACATGTTGCTGGCAATAATGTTTCCAAGCGAAGAAAATGTTGCAGCTCACTTTGCATCAATGTTGATTGGTATTTTTCACAGTTTTTTTGTTGTTCTCTTGTGCGTTTTATTTTCAGAATCAAAAATTCTGGATTTTTTATTTATGTTTTTTTTTTTTGTTTTTCTCGAGGGTTTTCTGTGATGGACCCATGCAAAGCTTTGTGTTGTTTTATTTTTATTAAGTTTTTTTTTTTTGGTAATAATTGTTTGGGGGAAGACTTTATTTGGTTTGGTTGCTATGCACTTTTTTCTTTGTTGCGGGAGAATGGGTTATTTTTGGTTTTGGAATTTGTTTGTTCTTTCTTTTTTGTTGTTGTTTATTTTTAAAATTGAATTTTTTTCAGTCTTTCAATATTGTGTATTTTTATTGTTTTTTTTTTTTTCTCTAGTACACTTTGTGTTTTCAATACATTTGTTTGGATTGGTAATGAATGCCTTGGGGAAATTAAAAAAAAATTAGGAAAATCTTGGGGGGAAATGATAAGAATTGAAAAGTCCAAAAAGAAAAGAAAACTTCTAAAATTTTGAACTTTAATAAAATAAAAAATACGATCGAGAGAATTTCTTGGGTCTAAAAAAATCAGGAATATTTTCGGCTTTGGCGTCATTCTTCTACAACGATGTTTTGTGGGAGATTTTTGCATCAGCACGAACAGAGTACGACCTAAACCTTAAAATATGATTTTAATATTTTTAAATTCCTGGCATTCGGGTAAGATTTAGCCTTTAGATGTCTTCTAGGACCTATAGTAGAATTTTATGAGAAATAATTCGGAATATTTTGATTTGCTAGGATCCCATTTAAAGGGAGTTTTAACCATATTTTGAAAAAAAAAAAAAAACTGACTGATTAACATTCTTCACCAAAATAATTCTCGTGTTTTTATCATTGATAGAAAGAGGAAAGAAGAAACTATGTGCCTAAAATTTAAGGGTTCTAATGAATCTTAAACAGAAATTTTCCAAAAACAAAAAAAAACATTAAAGTGGTGGTGGACCAACTTTCCCTTTTCTATTTTGGGTTCTTTCAAAACCCCGATACACGTGTCATCTATTTTTAGCAATTCTCCAATAATCTGCCGGAATTTTCCTACAATTATTTTTTTTTGTGTTGCACAGTTTTATGAGAATTTCTAGGATTTTAAAAATTGAATTTTTTTCCACCATTTTTTAGTTGAATATTAGTATCCTAATCATACATTTCATAAAATTTCAATTTATCTTTGGCCTAATTGCCTTGCAAAATTGAAAAATTAACCCATAATTTGCCAAGGATATTTATGCTGCTTAAGTAGAGGCTTTTCTCTCCCCATTTCAATTTAAATTTGGCTAAATTTATGGCCTATGGCTGGCAATAGAAACAAAAGGAATAAATGTAGAACTCAAAAACGTACTTCAACACATACATGCCTTCATACACTTGAGCAACATTTCCGGTTAGCCAACTATTTGGCCAAACAATTACGGCCCGGCCCATCCTTACTACTTGTAGCCGCCCCGCCCGCCCTCCATCCTTACAACTTTTGAAAACCTAGTATTAAATTTAACCTTTTTCGCAATTTATTTTTTCGCCTTTCATGTTAGCATGTCGAGCTAGCTGTGTTCAATTTGAAATGCAAAGTTTTTGCAGTTGTTTTTGCTGTTTCTCTTCATTAACTTCAATGTTAAACGCTGAATGCCTGCCTGCTGGAGCTTTGCCATCACCACCCCATAAAACGATTGCAAATTGCCATACAAATTTAGCGCAAATAATAAATTTTAGAAATTGTTCCAACAAGAAACTATTTTTACAAGGTAATAAAAGATGATTTTTCTTTAAGGCAAAAGAAAATCGGGGTGGTGGAAAAAGCAAAGGATATTTAAACTTAAAAAAAATCGAAAAAAAATCCGAAAAGGAAAATTTTTGAAATTTTACCCCGTCATTACCTTTCTTTCATAAAAACCAAAAATTATTATTTCTTTTAGAAAAGGCAAAAAGAAGAAAAAAATCAATTTCATTAATTAAATTTTCAAAAAGATAATTTTTATAAAAAATTCCTTAAATCATTCCCCCTTTGATGGGGTCAAAATTGAAAAATTTATAGGAAAATGACAAAAAAAAAAAAAACAAGTTAAAAAGTATCAATCGGTTTTGCCGACAGCGATTATTTAAAAATATTTTGACTTCTGTCTTCAAACAGTTGACCCTTTATGTAATAGGTTCCGAAGGAGTTGGGCAATATTTTCCATTTCGTATCGGACCTAAATAAGTAAGACATAAATGTTTAGCGTTTTGTTTTTAAAAATCTTGGACCCAATGCGGTGGAGGTAAAAGGAGTGCGCCGATATATCCCATATTTACAGCGTAGAAATAATGGGATGTGCGCAGTTTGAGGAAAACCGGATGCTTATTTCGAATTTTATGATCGTTTGTTTTTTTTTTTTTTTTTAATATTGACCCTTTGCGGGGAAGGTACCAGACGAAATGGTCCGATCTCTACGATCTTCATAACAGATTTTGTTTTATCGAAAATTTTGAGATGTGTGAAATATGAAGAGAACCGGATGCTTATTTCGGATTTTATGATCGTTTTGTTTTTTTAAAATATTGACACTTTGTGGAGGTACCTGAAGCAACGGTTCGATATCTATCATATTTATAAGAGATCTTGTGTTAATACAAATATTCAAATGTACCAAGTCTGAATGGAATCGGATGCTAATTTCACGTTTTATGAGCTTCATGAATATCAAACAAGTAAAAAAGCAGTAAGTTCGGCCGGGCCGAACTTTGAATACCCTTCATCATTTGAAACGAATTTGGCAATTCTCAAAAACAATAAAATCCGTTAAAAATTCTGTTTAAATCTTAAAAAGTACCGAATGTGGCTTTTATATTAGGGTCTATACGACGACATATACCTGCATAGTTAACTTTTGTCATAAGCCATTACAATATTCAAATGCGAAACTTAAAAAAATCGGCGAATATCGGGAGGTACCTTTATATGGGGGCTATACAAAGACGGAGACCTTCACAGACAATTTTCTGTCTTAGGCTCTAGTATCTATTACGAACTTCAAATACCAAATTTGAAACAATTCCGGTAAATAATGTCGCTATAATCATCAGAATACCGAATATCGGGAGGTACCCTTATATGGGGGCTAGACGAAGACGTGGCCCTGCTCAGACAATTTTCTGCCTTATGCAAATATTAGGATTTGCAAAGTTGGAGCAAAATAGGTTTATACTTCACTTTCTGTGCAGTCAAATATTTTCTTCGAAAATGTTGACATTTTGTGTGAGATGTACCAGAAGAAGAAGGACCGATATTACTCATCTCCGAACTCGATCTAAATTTGACAATAATATTACGATGTTCCAAGTTTGGATCAAATCGAATACTCCCTTCGAGAGGTATCGTTTGCCCCAGCCAGCCAGACAGACAAACTGAGGACATCGCTAGATCGACTCCAAATGTCCTGAAACGGATTTGGTCCAAAGAGACCTAGGGTCTACAACCATTATTTCGATGAGGCACGATTTGGCCTATCAAATGATATATATACCATCTGTAGGCATATGACTGAGGGAATAAAAATTCACTTAGAAGGTGAAATTGATGTCCCTAAAAAATTCCACAAAAAGGAACTTTTTTTTTGAATTCTACCTCCATCAATTATTTTTTTCATTGGACCAAAAATGAATAAATTTCTTGGAAAATAATCCTTCGAAAAGAAAATGCCCTTAAGTTTTTTTAGATCCTTTAAAAAAAATTAAATTTCCCTATGGTTGAATAAAATTCCGCTTCAAGAATTAAATATTCGAATCAAATTTACACTCAAGAACTACAAACATTTTTCAACTCCACTGCTCTCTCTTTCCAATACACACAGACACACACATTGCCATATTTAGATATACTTTCTTGTGTTAACTGCCATCGCAACTTAAATGTTAAGTAATTTATGGCTATAAATTCTACAAAAGGTTTGGTCATGTAATTATTCTTTTTTCTGCAAGTTGTAGAAAAAAATTCTCTGCATGCAAAAAAGAAACTCGAACTCGAAATGTTTGAAAAAAATATCAACCAACTGCAATGGAATGTGGAAGTATGGACGGATAGTTTCAACACTTCTGCGTCAAAAAGTGGACAAAAAAAACAACGAAAATTAGCAAATAAATTAAGTTTGACATTCTAAAAGCGAAGCGAAGGGTTCACCACAACGTCTTTTTTTTGCGGCAGGCGAAACTCAGGGCCATACATCAAAGTTGACATTTTTGGGGGTTTTAATTAGTTTGGAAATGACAAATATTAAGTCACTAAAAAAGTCTTTGGGTTTTATAGAAATTGTGAGAAAAAGTTGGTGAAGTCACTTAAAGCAGATCTTAGGGAATATTTTATTTAAACATATATCTTAGTAGGATCTAATAGCTTAATAAAATCTCAATATCCATATGTTTTTTATACCCTAAGCCATATGACTAGAAAGGGTATATATCGTTTGATACGGTCAAAACATGCATCATTGAAATAAAGGTTTTAGGCCCTAGGTCTCTTTGGACCAAATCCGTTTCAGGACATTTGGAATCGATCTGAAGCGATGTCCGTCCGTTTGTCTGTTTGGCTGGTGCGCACAAGAACTCTCAATGAGAGTATCCGATTTGATTCAAACTTGGTACATCGTAATATTATTGCCAAACATAGATCGAGTTCGCAGATAGGCAATATCGGTCTACTCCTTCTGGTACATCCCCCACAAATGGTCGAAATTTTCAAAAAAAAAAAAAAAAAAAAAAAAAAAAACTGCACAGTATGAGAAAGGATAATCTCATTTTTCTCCAACTTTGCGAACCTTAATATTTTCATCAGTGCTAGGTTAGGTCTGAAAATGGACAATATCGGTCGACTCCATTAAGTACCCAAAAAAGGGTCAACATTTTGAATAATTTTAGCTCATATAAAATATGATGAAAGATTCCGATTGTCTTCAAATTACTCACATCACAATATTTTTATAAAACCATGATCTGGTGGGAAAATGGAATATCCCTCCTTCTGGTACCTCCCTCACAAAGGGTCAACATTTTGAATAACCAAAATGATTATAAAATCCGAAATAAGCATTCATATTTCACACATCCCATTATTTCTAACACAAGATCTTCTGCAAAGATGGGATATATCGGTCCACTCCCTCTGATACCTCCCCTACAAAGGGTTAAAATTTTGAAAATTCGCAAAACACGCGAAATCAACATTCGATTCCATTCAGACTTGGTACATCTTAATATTTCCATCAACACAAGATCTGTTATAAAGATGGTAGAGATCGGACTATTTATTCTAGTTCATCCCCCACAAAGGGTCAAAGTTTTGAATAACCAAAACGGTTCTAAAATCCGAAATAAGTATAAAACTCTCTTCAAATTTTACCCATACAAACATTTTTTCTAACACAAAATCTGTTGTGAAGAAGTCTGGGAAACCCATCTGGTACCTCACCCACAAAAGGTCGCAAGTTCATCTGTCATTACTTGCGAAATAAGTTAGCGATTTTTTACAACTTGTATTATCTAAATATTACTTTCAACCAGAAACCTGAGATGAATATGGAATTTTTGATTTCGCATAAAATTGGATAGAAATGTTCGATTTTCTTGTAATTTTGTATGAAAATGGAATACCTCGATCCATTATTTTTGGTACCTCAAGCGCATTTTAACATTTTCCAGTATAGGTCAAATCTAGCACGTCGCAATATTTCTATGGTATTTATTTAGGTCGCATACGAAATGGACAATATTGGCAAATTCCCTTGGAACGAACTCTATAGAGGGTCAATCGTTTGAGTAATCATAACATAATTAATATATAGTCAATTAATCGAACATTGGCTGAAGGTATACATCTATCGGCAAAACCAACTGAATTTTTTAATTTGTTTTATGTGTGATTCGAGTCATTTCTCCAAATCCCCACGACAAAAAGGCGAATTCATTTAATGGTATTTTTATTGAGATTTTTTGGAATAAAAATTTTTGAAATTGGTAAATTTTGTAAGAATTTTGAATGTAAATTAAATAATAAAATATATTAATATGGAATTCTAAATTTTAATTTTATTATTGAAAATATTGCTTTCTTCAGTCCAAATATTCACATTTGCAAACATTTTAATTCATTATCCCTTTTTTAATGTGTCACTCTCTAGTGATTTCCTCTAATTCCCATGACAAAATGTCTTAATAAATCATTATAGATTTTAATGATTTTTCACCCAAGAATTTTCTATTGCTTTTAATCCCACACATACACACAGAAAATCCCGAGAACACCTTAAAAATTGTCTAAACGCCCACCATTTGGCATATGAAATGGCTGGCAGGGTATCGAAACATAAAAATAACACCTGCCAAACTGAGTGATATACAAACCTACAAATTTGAATATCGGAAGATAGATATTAAAACAAAGATACATATATACAAAATAATATGTATTATTCCTCACTTTCCACAGCACCCACCCCTTGCAAATATTTTTCATTTGACAAAAAAAAAGTTGTTCTACATAATTTTTCATTTCACTTTTTCGAATGTAGCTATAGTATTTGCCTGCCCTCATATAACATAGAATTCATTGGAATTTTTGGTTTTTCATTCGCTTTTTTTGTTTTTCGACTGACATCCATGATCACTGAGACACTCGTGTCAAAGCGTAGAAGAAGAAAACAAATAAACATTTCCATTTTTCGGCGAAAGTAATGGCCATATGCTGATTCGAATTTTCGGTATTTGCTTAAGTGATAAACTTGAACTAATATTTATGTAAATAAATTTTAAAATGAAAAAGAAAATATATATATGTCGTTTTGTGGCTGATATGGTGCGAGCTATATACACATGCATGTCTGGCTACAATTTCTCTTTGCCGGCTGATGTTAGAAATTTTATTGGGTTATGTCATGTAGGTTAAATATCTGAGAAGAGAACAAATTATATGTACATGTGTGTGTGTGTGTGTATGCCACGAGTCTCTTAATTTTTTGGCACAAAAATAATTTTCCAAATTATTGGAAACAATCCATCAAGATAACCTATATTTAATGCACTGATGGATTATATTTCCCTTGGGGCACTTATGTCAAATAAATTTTTCTCACAGAATTCTGAAGAAACAATTCAGCCGTAGAGGGCTCTCCTATACATAGTTCTCCGATTTCAGTAGCTGCATTAAAAACAAGTTTAAAAAGCATCAGTCGGTTTTGCCGACAGATGTATACCTCAGCCAATGTTCAATTATTTAAATATATTCTGACTTTTGTTATGTATATTCAAATTGTTGACCCTCTATGGAGGGTCTTATCGGACCTTCATAAATATTATATGAATATTGCGACGTGTCAGGTTTAGACTATATCCATTTCTTCCTCCACCTTATATTAAATATGTGATAATTTTTAGAAAATGTTAAAATGAGCCTGAGGTACTAGATATAGTCAAAGACCGAAGTATAGTATGAGGTATGAAACCTACTACAGATAAATATATTGGTATGGACAAAAATACAAGAAAGTCGAACATTTATGTTCAATTTTATGCGAAATCATAAATTTCATATTCACCTCAGGATTCTCCTTAGGAGAAATATTTAGATATAGGAAGTTGTAAAGAATCGCTGACTTGTTTCGCAAGTTATGAAAGATAAAAGTATTGATATTTAATTGTGACCCTTTATGGGGGAGGTACCAAATGGGATTCGCAGATATATATCATCTTTACAACCGATTTTGTGTTAGCAAAAATATGTAAAATTTGAAGAGAGTTGGATGCTTATTTCGCCTTCTTTGAGCGTTTTGTTTTTCAAAATCTTGAGCCCTATGGGGGGGAGGAACCACAAGAAATGGTCCGATCTCTAACATCTTTATAACAAATCTTAGATTGATGGAAATATTGAAATGTACCACCAAGTCCCTGTGGAATTGGATTTTAATTTTGCGTATTGAAAATTGATATTTAAAATTTTGACCATTTGTGGGGGAGGTACCGGAAGGGGTGGACCGATATATCCCATCTTCGCAACAGATCTTGTTTTAGCAGGAATAATGGAATGTGTGAAATTTAAAGAGAACCGTAGGCTTATTTCGGTTTTTGTGATCGTTTTGGATATTTCAAAATTTGACCCTTTGTGGGGGAGGTACAAGGAGGAATGGTCCGATCTCTAGCATCTTTATAATAGATCTTGCGTTGATAGAAATATTGAGATGTGCCAAGTCGGAATGGAATCATATCTTGTGTTGATGAAAATATCGAGATATACTAAGTTTGAGTGGAATCGGACTTAACTTCGCTTTTTATGAGCTTCCTGAATATTCAAAATTTTGACCCTTTGTGGGTGAGGTACCAGAAGGAATGGAACGAGATATTCCATTTTCACAGTGGATCTTGAGTTAGAGGTAGTTAGTTAGAACCGGATGCTTATTTCGGATTTTATGCTTGTTTTGTTTTCTAAAATCTTGAACCCTATGTGAGGGAGGTACCGAAAAAAATGGTTCGATCTCTACCATCTTTATAACAGAGCTTGTGTTGATGTTGAGATATTGAGATGAGAGTCTGAAAGAAACCGGATGTTAATTTCGCGTTTCATGAGTTTCATGGATATTAAAAACGTTGACCCTTTGTGGCGGAGGCACCAGAAGGAATGGTCCGATCTCTAGAATCTTTATAATAGATCATGTGTTGACGGAAATATTGATATGTACCAAGCCGGAGAGGAATTGGATGTTAATTTCGCGTTTTAGGAGACTCATTGATATTCAAAATGTTAACCCTATGTGTAGGAGGTACCAGAAGGTGCGGACCGATATATTCCATCTTCACACCAGACCTTGGGTTAATAAAAGGTATTTTGACGTGTATAATTTGAAGACAATAGGACTCTTGCATCACATTTGGTAAGATATTGTCCATGTTCACACCTGGCATGGCACTGATGAAAATATTAGGATTTGCAAAGTTGGAGCAAAATCGGATTATTCTTTCTCTTTCTGCGTAGTAAAATATTATTTATTTATTTATTTTTTTTAAATATTGACCCTTTGTGAAGGATGTACCAGAAGAAGTGCACCGATATTGCCCTTCTCCGAACTCGTTCTAAGTTTGATAATGATATCATGATGTACTAAGTTTGGACCAAATCAGATACTCTCTTCGCGAGTTATTGTGCGAAACGGTCATACAGACAGGAAGGCGTATAGACATCGCTACATCGATGCCAAATGTCCTGAAACGGATTTGGTGCAAAGATACCTAGGGTCTAAAAATGTTATTTCGATAGGGCACGTTTTGGTCGTATCAAATGATATATACCCTCTCCAGCCATATGGTTGGCTGAGAGTATAAAAAGGGATTAATAATTAAAATTTTCCAAATTTTGAGCCTTTGGAATTAGAAATTCTAATTTTTTCAATAATGCCATTGCCAAATATTATTTTCATTTTATTTACATTCAAATTCTTACAAGTTTACTAATTTCAAAAACGTTTTATTCCAAAAAAAAATTTCAATAAAAATATCTTTAAATAAATTCGAATTTTTTTTGGTAATTTCTTTAATAAATTCTCTTTCCTCTTTTCCCACCCTTGAATTCCATCTAAGAAGAAGACATTAAAAAACAAGTTTCCAAATAAAAGAAAATTGTTGTCTGCCAGACAACAACAAGAACAACTCATTTGCTCATCTACGCAATTATCAAACCGGGAGGAAATATTGCGCATTTTTTCCAAAACATCCACCTCCTGCACCAAACTCTTTGACTGACTGGCATACCATTCAATTGCCGCCGCCGCCGCCACGCAGTTATGTATCATTTATCACCGGGGATACAAAGACTGGATGATGGTTGGCACACTCACGGGGAATAAATGCATGATAAACGACAACGACAAACGACACACGCCGCCAGACATAGAGACGTTGTTGTCGTCGTCGTAATATATCCTTTCGGCTCTTCATCGTTGATATGGCAGTAAACACGAAACGAAAAGCAAACAAAGTGAAAGAGAAAGTTTCCTCTGTTCAAATGGCAGCAACAACAAGGATAACGCACGGTTGAACATCATTGTAATCGCCATTTGATGAAAGAGGAGAATAGACATCGACCAAAAAAAAAAAACACAATTCAAGGATATCTTTGCTGGCAAAAACACGAGTTTCCACAAAATGCCGAACATTAATTTTAAAGTGAAGTGATGCGATGCGAAGTAATGCAGGCTGGCTGGCTGGCATCGCCAAGGGTACCATTGAAAAGGGACATTGCCATAGAGATTACTCACACGTCTATAAATTAGATGTGCATGTGTATTAGAGATAGTAATAGGGAGATAAAAGTTCATGAAGTATCTGCAGCAAAAACCGGAAATTGACAAAGTTTTCAAAGGATAACAGGCAACGAAAAAACAACTATAAAATTACTTTGAGTTTTGAATACTCGCAAGACCTTAGGTATTTTTTTAATAAAAAAACAAGGAGAAAGTTCATAAAACATTAAAATCTTTCTAAAAAAAAAAATTCCTCCCACAGTACTTCTACGCACAGAACGCCTTATACAGGCTTTATGGACAACATGGAGTACACTATGGAGGTATTTTAAACAGAGAAGTGCTCCCAGAGATCTTGAGATTTAGAATGCTTTCTAAAAGTCCTTTATACGAGGAAGACCTTTAAGAAGTCTCTGCACTTGGACATTTTTGGAAGTGTATTTTTGAAATTATAAAAAAATCTGAAAACTATATGTTCCGACTAACCCCTACTCAATTCCTCAAAAATAAAAAAGGTATCAAAAATATATTATTTTCCTCATTACCATCATAATTCGGCAAATAAAAATTATTAAAGAGCAGGTCTTCTAACCATAAAAATGCTGTAACAGGTCTTCTTCCCTTAGAAAAGCCGTAGCCAGATATTGTGGCCATAGAAGAGCTGTAACAGGTCTTCTAGCCATAAATGAGCTGTAAAAGGTTGTCTAACAATATAAGAACTGTAACAGGTCTTCTAACGATATAAGAGCTGTAACAGGTTTTCTAACGATATAAGAGCTGTAACAGGTCTTCTAGCCATAGAAGGGGTACAACAGGTCTTCTGGCAATAGAATTGCTTTCAGGTCTTCTGGCAATAGAAGAACTGCTTCCAGGTCTTCTAGCCATAGAAGAGCTGCAGCAGGTCGTCTAGGCCATATAATCGCTGTATTCTGGTCATTGAGGAGCTGCATCAAGTCTTTTATCAATAGAAGACCTGAAGCAAGTCTTCTAAACCTTAGAAGAGCTGCTGCAGGTCTTTTAGTCCCTGGAGGAGATTTAGCTGGTCTTCTAGCTATAGAAGAGTTGTAACAGATCTTTTGGCTATAGAAGAGTTGTGCCAGATCTTCTGGCTATAGAAGAGCTGTACCAGATCTTCTGGCTATAGAAGAGCTGTACCAGATCTTCTGGCTATAGAAGAGCTGTACCAGATCTTCTGCCTATAAAAGAGCTGTACCAGATCTTCTGGCTATAGAAGAGATGAGACAGATGTTCTGGTTATATAAGAGATGTGCCAGATCTTCTGGCTATAGAAGAGATGTGCCAGATCTTCTGGTTATAGAAGAGATGTGCCAAATCTTCTGGTTATAGAAGAGATGTGCCAAATCTTCTGGCTATAGAAGAGATGTGCCAGATCTTCTGACCATTGAAGAGCTGTGCCAGATCTTCTGACCATTGAAGAGCTGTACCAGATCTTCTGGCTATAGAGGAGCTGTAATAGATCTTCTGACTATAGAAGAGCTGTGACAGGTCTTCTGACTATAGGAGAGCTGTGACAGGTCTTCTAGCCATCGAAGAGCTGTAACAGGTCTTCTCGCCATAGAAGGGTTATAACAGGTCTTCTCGTCATAAAAAAGATGCAGTCAGGACTTCTCGTCATACCTGTATTCAGATTTTCATAGAACAGCTGCAGTCAGGTCTTCTTGTCATAGAATAGCTGTCGCAGCTCCTCTAGCCATAGAATAGCTATCGCAGGTCCTCTAGTCATAGAAGAGCTACAGTCCTTAGAAAAGCTGTAGTAGGTAGGTATTTCAGAAGATTTGAAAGTTCTAGTATCTTCTGGTTTTCAAAGACCTTTAGAAGGTCTTCTGGCTATAGTAAACGCATAAGAGGCCTTCTGTCTATTGAAGGTTTGTAAATGGTCCTCTGAAGGTCAATTTTTTTTCTTTTGGAAAAATGCAGACTACGGCAGATTTTTATCCATTGAAAACATGTTTTTCCATATTTTATTGCTCTTTCAAAACTAAGTTACCTTGAGGGAAAACACTTTTCTTTTCACCTCTGTTATGTATTGATGGATATCCTGTAATCATGTCTACTTTGATTAGATTTTCTTTAAGTTCGCTTGTATCTATATGTATCTATATTTCCACTTGTTTTTTCATTTCCCACTCTTAAGTGGATTTATATGTATTTCTATAGTGTTTAGTATTGATTGGATGTACAGATGTTTGTGTGTGTGTTGATTTCATACATGTATCTAGCTTCGTCAGCATAATCTGCGTGTGTGTGTGTGACCCAGAGATACTCAAATTTGTTGCCATGACATTATCTCTTTGAGGACAGTTTTCTTTCATGGGTAGCCATGGTAGCAGAACATTACCAAAGGCAACTAATTTGGCCATTGGAATCCAATGAACTTGACAATCAAATTCAGGCCATATCTGGTGAGGTGACCTTTTATTGGAAGTAGCCATGATATGACAATGAACGCCTACACCACACAAGAGGCATTCAAAGGCATAAGGGTCTCTAGAAAACAAATAAAAAATAATAAAAAAAACGCTTTCACTGAATCTTGAAAACATTTTGTTTTTGACATGGGCGACAGATACATGTAAAGGCATTTTACAGATCTTCTAGAATCAAAATGGCATTAATATAAGACTATAGGGAGACGACCATTTACAGGTCTTTGCCTTGGGCCATTGGAAGTCTTCATAGGAACGAAATTCATACCGAATAACCCATTAAAAATCAATGTAGATAAACTACTTTCTGCCTTACCAGTAGGTTGAATAAAAAACGAGTCGAACCGTTCAGGCCTACTGTACTTTTAATGATCTTCTACAGGCAGATGATCTTCTAAGGTCTTAGACCTAAGGCCTGGATATCGTCGATATCTAGAAGACCCTGTGGAAAGTCATGGCTAAAAGACCTGCTACAGCTCTTCAATAGCTAGAAGATCTGGCTACAGCTCTTCTATGGCTAGAAGATCGGGCTACAGGTCTTCTATGCTTACAAGATCGAGCTACAGCTCTTCTATGGCTAAAAGATCTGGCTACAGCTCTTCTAAAGCCAGAAGATCTGAATACAACTCTTCTAAAGCCAGAAGACCTGCTGCAGCTCTTCTATGGCTAGAAGACCTGCTGCAGCTCTTCTATGGCTAGAAGACCTGCTGCAGCTCTTCTATGGCTAGAAGACCTGCTGCAGCTCTTCTATGGCTAGAAGACCTGCTGCAGCTCTTCTATGGCTAGAAGTCCTACTACAGCTCTTCTATGGCTAGAAGACCTGCTGCAGCTCTTCTATGGCTAGAAGTCCTACTACAACTCTTATATGGATAGAAGATCGGGCTACAGGTCTTCTAAAGCCAGAAGATCTGAATACAACTCTTCTAAAGCCAGAAGACCTGCTGCAGCTCTTCTAAAGCCAGAAGACCTGCTTCAGCTCTTCTATGGCTAGAAGACCTACTGCATCTCTTCTATTGCTAGAAGACCTGCGACAGCTCTTCTATGGCTAGAAGATATGGCTACAGCTCTTCTATGGCTAGAAGACCTCCCACAACTCTTCTATGGCTAGCAGACCTAATATATCTCTTCTATGGATAGAAGCCGATTAATAACCGAAAGACCTGCAAAAGCTCTTCTTGGCTATAAGTTCTTAAATGTCTAGAATACCTGCGACAGTCCTTTACTGGCTGTGAGACCTGCGACAGCTCTTTTCTGGCTAGAAGACCTGCTAAAAAAATCATCCCAAATCAATCCCAAGGATGAATCCCAAATGGAAAGTCATTAACATCTACAGATTCTCCATGGCAAGAATTAATTTTTTATTATATTATTGAGCTCTTCTAGAACAAGAAGACCCTCCACAGGTCTTCTAAATGATTCCCTTTAAATTTCTAATATTTTTCAAACATCTTTTTTTCTTTCTAAGTTTTTCTTAAACAGCATTGCCCTTAAAATCCAAAATCGTAATATTTAAGACTTTTGCTTTGAGTCTTAAAGTCGCCTCTTATCTAAACATGCCAAAAAAGAAAAACTGTTGGTTGTCCGCATTGCTTTTGTTCTTTGCCATTCATTGTTCCTTGCTCCGGCCTTCTGTCGTTCTCGCCCTGTCCATTGGCTAATGGCAAAAAAAAAAAAAAAGAATTGTAATCTTGTAATTGGCCAGTTGCCAAAAACCCGTAAAACAAGGAAATGTTATCCTGATATCATCATCCTCCTCACTAACAACCATCCGACAAACTAACACCTCAAAAAAGGCAGTAGCATTTGTGGTTAGATATCCTTGGTTCTCTGGTGGTTCGACTGGTGGATATCCTTCATTTTGAAAGTCGTTTTTTGTTTTTGTTTTCAGTTTTGTCTACAAGTCGTAAATTATATTGGCAAAGTACTTTAAGGGAACTATCCCAGGGGGAAATGAAATGAATGACAAATGAAAAAAAAGAAGGACTCATCTTCAAAGTTATTACGAACCCCATAAGTTTACTTACACATTAGGATGACAGACAAAGGATTTTTGGGAACCACAGAGAGGGTAAAATAATGCCACCGGATATGGGGTTATTAGAGAGAAATTATTTGACCAAAATGGTAGATCTAAGATCTTGGGATTTGGGACCTCTGACACTATGAAATTTGTCTTAGGAATTTAATTTTCCTAAATTATAAAATATCCTTCATCTCTTCTATGACAAGAAAACCTGTGGCAGTTATTCTATGACAAGAAGACCTGTAACAGCTCTTCCACGACAACATGACTTGTGTCAGCTCATCTATGACTAGAAGATCTGCTACAACCCTTCTACGACTAGAAGACCTGTAACAGAAGATTTGGCTACAGCTCTTCTATGGCTAAAAGATCTGGCTACAGCTCTTCTATGGCTAAAAGATCTGGCTACAGCTCTTCTATTGCTAGAAGATCTGGCTACAGCTCTTCTATTGCTAGAAGATCTGGCTACAGCTCTTCTATTGCTAGAAGATCTGGCTACAGCTCTTCTATTGCTAGAAGATCTGGCTACAGCTCTTCTATTGCTAGAAGATCTGGCTACAGCTCTTCTATTGCTAGAAGATCTGGCTACAGCTCTTCTATTGCTAGAAGACCTGGCTACAGCTCTTCTATGGCTAGAAGACCTGCTAGAGCTCTTCTATGGCTAGAAGACCTGCTAGAGCTCTTATATGGCTAGAAGACCTGCTTACAGCTCTTCTATGGCTAGAAGACCTGCTACATCTCTTCTATGGCTAGAAGACCTGCTACAGCTCTTCTATGGCTAGAAGATCTGCTACAGCTCTTCTATGGCTAGAAGACCAGCTACAGCTCTTCTATGGCTAGAAGACCTGCTACAGCTCTTCTATGGCTAAAAGACCTGCTACAGCTCTTCTATGGCTAGAAGACCTGCTACAGCTCTTCTATGGCTAGAATATCTGGCTACAGCTCTTCTATTGCTAGAAGATCTGGCTACAGCTCTTCTATTGCTAGAAGACCTGGCTACAGCTCTTCTATTGCTAGAAGATCTGGCTACAGCTCTTCTATTGCTAGAAGACCTGCTACAGCTCTTCTATGGCTAGAAGATTTGGCTACAGCTCTTCTATGGCTAGAAGACCTGCTACAGATCTTCTATGGCTAGACGACCTGCTACAGCTCTTCTATGGCTAGACGACCTGCTACAGCTCTTCTATGGCTAGAAGACCTACTACAGCTCTTCTATGGCTAGAAGACCTGCTACAGCTCTTCTATGGCTAGACGACCTGCTACAGCTCTTATATGGCTAGAAGACCTGCTACAGCTCTTTTATGGCTAGAAGACCTGCTACAGCTCTTCTATGGCTAGAAGACCTGCTACAGCTCTTATATTGATAGAAGTCCTGCTGCAGTTCTACAAACCTAAATTATAAAATGTCCTTCAATTCTTCCGCACTTTCTTATAATTTTTTTTTTTTCAAGTTCCCACTGAAAACTTAAACCCAATTTGTCTTTAATATTCCCAGTCCAACACTTCTGTGATGGCTGTCATTTATGTCTTCCATAACAAAAACTAAAAACGTAGAGAAAAGAACAAAGAAAACCCTACCAGTCGAGCAGACAATAAATGTCCTGCTGCATATACGCATTGCCAGCTCCCAAAAGTGACAAGGTAGTGCTGCTACAGCAAAGAATGGAAGTGAAAAGAGAGAAAAAAAAACACTGAAGTGACAGCTACAATACTAAATAAATGTATTGTTAGCTCTTCAAAGAAAGAAAGGAGGAATGAGCAGAAAAAAAACTTTAGCTTTCATAATAAAATTCTTGAAATCTGCATTTGCTGGCTGGATGGCTGGCTTGCAAGTGTTATTCCTTGTTCAAAGACTTTTACTGACATTTACGCTATGCCGTCATAGTCGTCACCGCTCACCTTCATCGCCCTCCTTCCAGCATATCTTCACCCAGCTTTTATTCCTCCAGTCAGTCATCCAGTCTTTCTCCATGGACTCTTGTGCGTATACTTGATGTGTCTCTGTGGAAAGAGGAATTTTCCTTTGTACTTTGTCTATGATTTGTTTACATTAAAACTAACACATTGAATGACTGTTCGTGTGGGTGTGTGTGTGTGAGTACGTCTGTCCAAAAAAATATATACAATTTATTTCACACATTATTGCCACAAACCACCTCCTCGCAGACGCGATATCCATTTGTTATTTGAAAATAAGCAGATGAAAACTTTTATTGCGTCAAAAGAATGTTTTTTCTTTGCAGAATTTATTTCACAAGTTTTCTTTAAATCTGAGATGGGAGTAGACAATTGATTTCACTTAGTCAGGCGGACAAAAAAAAATTAATAGAAGATCCTTTATGACTGGAAAATGTTTAAAGGTCCTGCTAAAGCTCGCCTATGGTCAGAAGACCTGCTACAGGTTCCCTATGGTCAGAAGACCTGCTACAGATCTTCTATAGCCAGAGGGCCTGGTGCAGCTCTTCTATGGCTGGTGCAGCTTCTAAAAGAACTTCTGTACAGCTCTTTTATCGCTAGAATACCTATTACAGCTCTTCTATGACAAGAAGACCAGTGGCAGCTCTTCTACGACAAGAGGACCTGCGGCAGCTCTTCTACGATAAGAAGACCTGTGGCAGCTCTTCTATGACAAGAAGTCCTGTGGCAGCTCTTCTACGACAAGAGGACCTGCGGCAGCTCTTCTATGACAAGAAGTCCTGTGTCAGCTCTTCTATGGCTAGAAGACCTGTGGCAGCTCTTCTATGGCTAGAAGACCTGTGGCAGCTCTTCTATGGCTAGAAGACCTGTGGCAGCTCTTCTATGGCTAGAAGACCTGTGGCAGCTCTTCTATGGCTAGAAGACCTGTGTCAGCTCTTCTATGGCTAGAAGACCTGTGTCAGCTCTTCTATGGCTAGAAGACCTGTTGCAGCTCTTCTATGACAAGAAGACCTGTTGCAGCTCTTCTATGACAAGAAGATCTGTTGCAGCTCTTCTATGACAAAAAGACCTGTGGCAGCTCTTCTATGACAAGAAGACCTGTGGCAGGTCTTCTACGATAAGAAGACTTGTGACAGCTCTTCTATGACTAGAAGACCTGTAACAGAGAATCTGGCTACAGCTCTTCTATGGCTAGAAGACCTGCTGCAGCTCTTGTATGGCTAGAAGATGTGTTACAGCTCTTCTGTAGCCAGAAGATCTGGCTACAGCTCTTCTATGGCTAGGAGATCTGAATACAGCTCTTCTATGGCTAGAAGATCTGGCTACAGCTCTTTTATGGCTAGAAGACCAGCTGCAGCTATTCTATGGCTAGAAGACCAGCTGAAGCTATTCTATGGCTAGAAGACCAGCTGCAGCTATTCTATGGCTAGAAGACCAGCTGAAGCTATTCTATGGCTAGAAGACCAGCTGAAGCTATTCTATGGCTAGAAGACCTGCTGCAGCTATTCTATGGCTAGAAGACCTGCTGCAGCTATTCTATGGCTAGAAGACCTGCTGCAGCTATTCTATGTCTAGAAGACCTGCTATAGCCCTTCTATGGCCCTTCTATGGCTAGAAGACATACTGCAGCTGTTCTATGGCTAGAATACCTGTTGTATGGCCAGAAGACCTGATACAGCAAGTAGACCTCCCACAGCTCGTCTATGGCTAGCAGACCTGCTATAGCTCTTCTGTGGATAACCAGAAGACCTGCGACAGCTCTTGTTGGCTATAAGTTCTTAAATGTCTAGAATGCCTGCGACAGCCCTTTTCTGGCTAGAAACCGTCCTAAAATATCATCCCAAATCAATCCCAGGGATGGACGTTTTTTTCGGGGAGGTTGAGAATGAAATTTTTTATGGAAAAATATTCATCCTCCGAGGGAGCATGTTTTTCTATGAAAAAATCCAATCGTTGAGAATTTCCATTTTCCTCGTAACTTCTGTTTACTCTTATTTTTGCAAATGCAAAATGCGTGCCTCGCTGGCTGCCCGTGAGAAGATATTTATGCGTTTCGCATGAATGCCTGAAAAACTGCTTTCTATCGATTTCAATTTCCATAACGAAATGGAAAGAAAATTAACAACATCATCAGGTACTTGTAGATAAAGGCCATGGAAGCCATAAGGGGAGGTGGTAAAGCTACTCCTGATATATTTTATGAGTTGCTATTTGAGTGTTGCTGTTTCTTCTGCTAAATGAAGTCGAATAAGCGTCACACGCAACGCCTTAAACAAATACCCGGCGAGAGCATCGCATTGGTTACTGTACTTATGCCGATGTGAACGCATGTCCACAGAACGTGCCTCCCAACAATCTACACAGTTTGGCAATGTGCAGCAGCAGCAGCAACGTGCGTGTGTAAACCCAGCCCCTGCTGCTTTGGATTTGTCAAAGAGTTGGTTATGTGCAGTGCATCTCCAAAGTGCCAAGCGAGTCGGAATGGAAGGCTCCAACGTGCATGAGATCATTTCGATGTCGTTTTCAATTTACCCATGCCGAGAAAAAAACACAGAACGAGTACAAAACGAAGAAAACAAACTATACCCAAGAGGAGCTGCCGCCATACAGCTTCCATGGTTCATGGAGGGGGGCAGTACAATTGACGTTGTGTGTGTGTGTGTGCGAGTGTGTTTATGTAAAGACCCAGCAACAGCAACAACAACATCAACGTGACGATGAAATATGTTGCTACAGAACAGATATTGTAAAAATATATCGATTTGCAATTGCAAAACGCTTTTAACGAGAAGCAGGCAAAAACACAAGAGCAGCTACGCAATTCCAAGGCACCATGACTAACGCATTGCCATGGCATGGGGAAATACTGGAACTGAGCGAGCACATTGTAAAAATTTCATCACGGTCATTATTTCATTACTTTCCGACACACACATTAAACAATTGATTCAAAACGCTTATGTGTGTGTATGTTAATTCTTTTTTTTTTCTAAATTGAAAACAACAATCAATTAGAAACATAACAAGAGCCCATTAAAGCGGGACCAAAGCAAATGGAAGGAGGACAGGGGCGTAGCAAAAAATATTCAAGGGATAAAGATTCATCCTCCTAAGGATGACAATTTTTTCTATGGAAAAAAAATCCTCCTCCTCAGAATGACAATTTTTTCTATAGAAAAAAATTCCTCCTCCTCGGGATGACCATTTTTTCTATAAAAAAAAATCCTGCTCCTCAGGATGACAATTTTTTCTATAGAAAAAAATCATCCTCCTCAGGATGATAATTTTTTCTATAGAAAAAAATTCATCCTCCTCAGGATGATAATTTTTTCTATAGAAAAAAATTCATCCTCCTCAGGATGATAATTTTTTCTATAGAAAAAAATTCATCCTCCTCAGGATGATAGTTTTTTCTATAGAAAAAAATTCATCCTCCTCAGGATGATAGTTTTTTCTAAAGAAAAAAATTCATCCTGCCCAGGATGATAGTTTTTTCTATAGAAAAAAATTCATCCTGCCCAGGATGATAATTTTTTCTATAGAAAAAAATTCATCCTGCCCAGGATGATAATTTTTTCTATAGAAAAAATTCATCCTGCCCAGGATGATAATTTTTTCTATAGAAAAAAATTCATCCTGCCCAGGATGATAATTTTTTCTATAGAAAAAAATTCATCCTGCCCAGGATGATAATTTTTTCTATAGAAAAAAATTCATCCTGCCCAGGATGATAATTTTTTCTATAGAAAAAAATTCATCCTGCCCAGGATGATAATTTTTTCTATAGAAAAAAATTCATCCTGCCCAGGATGATAATTTTTTCTATAGAAAAAAATTCATCCTGCCCAGGATGATAATTGTTTCTATAGAAAAAAATTCATCCTCCTCAGGATGATAATTGTTTCTATAGAAAAAAATTCATCCTCCACAGGATGATAATTTTTTCTATAGAAAAAAATTCATCCTACTCAGGATGATAGTTTTTTCTATAGAAAAAAATTCATCATCCACAGGATGATAGTTTTTTCTATAGAAAAAAATTCATCATCCAAAGGATGATAGTTTTTTCTATAGAAAAAAATTCATCATCCACAGGATGATAGTTTTTTCTATAGAAAAAAATTCATCATCCACAGGATGATAGTTTTTTCTATAGAAAAAAATTCATCATCCACAGGATGATAGTTTTTTCTATAGAAAAAAATTCATCATCCACAGGATGATAGTTTTTCTATAGAAAAAAATTCATCATCCACAGGATGATAGTTTTTTCTATAGAAAAAAATTCATCATCCACAGGATGATAGTTTTTTCTATAGAAAAAAATTCATCATCCACAGGATGATAGTTTTTTCTATAGAAAAAAATTCATCATCCACAGGATGATAATTTTTTTCATAGAAAAAAATTCATCCTCCTCAGGTTGATAATTTTTTTCATAGAAAAAAATTCATCCTCCTCAGGATGATAATTTTTTTCATAGAAAAAAATTTATCCTCCTCAGGATGATAATTTTTTTCATAGAAAAAAATTCATCCTACTCAGGATGATAATTTTTTCTATAGAAAAAAATTCATCCTCCTCAGGATGACAATTTTTTCTATAGAAAAAAAATCATCCTCCTCAGGATGACAATTTTTTCTATAGAAAAAAAATCATCCTCCTCAGGATGACAATTTTTTCTATAGAAAAAAAAATCATCCACCTCAGGATGATAATTTTTTCTATAGAAAAAAAATCATCCACCTCAGGATGATAATTTTTTCTATAGAAAAAAAATCATCCACCTCAGGATGATAATTTTTTTCTATAGAAAAGAATTCATCCTCCTCAGGTTGATAATTTTTTTCTATAGAAATAAATTCATCCTCCTCAGGATAATAATTTTTTTCTATAGAAAAAAATTCATCCTGCCCAGGATGACAATTTTTTCTATAGAAAAAAATTCATCCTCCTCAGGATTACAATTTTTTCTGAAGAAAAAAATTCATCCTCCTCGGGATGAACAATTTTTTTCTACGCCAATGTTTTTTCCAACAGCTCAATGACATGGTGTAAAGTATGGGCTATTTTATGTTTATGCCATTTGGACACATAAACAAATAAACATTGACAGCTCGGCGAACGAAAATGTTTCTCCTTCGGGTTTTCGGTTCATCTTTTCAGTTTGGTTTTTTTTTTTTTGGTTTATTTTTAAAGGTAAGAACAAAATGTTTACTTTGTTCAACTACACACAGCGATAATTAGAAGTCACACATACAGACATATATAGCTATATCCTCAGGATGACCATTTTTTTCTATAGAAAAAATTCATCAACCTCAGGATGATATTTTTTCTATAGAAAAAAATTCATCCACCTCAGGATGATATTTTTTCTATAGATAAAACTTCATCCACCTCAGGATGATAATTTTTTCTATAGAAAAAAATTCATCCTCCTCAGGATGACAATTTTTTCTATAGAAAAAAAATCATCCTCCTCAGGATGACAATTTTTTCTATAGAAAAAAAAATCATCCACCTCAGGATGATAATTTTTTCTATAGAAAAAAAATCATCCACCTCAGGATGATAATTTTTTTCTATAGAAAAAAATTCATCCTCCTCAGGTTGATAATTTTTTTCTATAGAAATAAATTCATCCTCCTCAGGATAATAATTTTTTTCTATAGAAAAAAATTCATCCTCCTCAGGATGACAATTTTTTCTATAGAAAAAAATTCATCCTCCTCAGGATGACAATTTTTTCTGAAGAAAAAAATTCATCCTCCTCGGGATGAACAATTTTTTTCTACGCCAATGTTTTTTCCAACAGCTCAATGACATGGTGTAAAGTATGGGCTATTTTATGTTTATGCCATTTGGACACATAAACAAATAAACATTGACAGCTCGGCGAACGAAAATGTTTCTCCTTCGGGTTTTCGGTTCATCTTTTCAGTTTGGTTTTTTTTTTTTTTGGTTTATTTTTAAAGGTAAGAACAAAATGTTTACTTTGTTCAACTACACACAGCGATAATTAGAAGTCACACATACAGACATATATAGCTATATGTTGGGTGTCACAGTGGTCAGAGACCAAGAAAATGTAGAACTCGGTCCAAAAGGTCGATGGAAACACCCGGTTTTTCGACCAAAAAAACTAAACTGCTGTGTACTGGTAAATCTGTGCTCTGGGCGATATGTCTGTTTCTGCTTCGTAGAGCTACACGTATCTAAACCACTGTGCCTAGGTGATAAAAGCCCAAACTGAAAATGTCAGTGATTCGAGAAAAGAAGAACAAAAAAAAAACGAATAGACAATGAATTAGTACTTTGTTATTTTGGTAGATTTCGTTTGGCATTCTGCTCAGCATGTGCAACATTAGCATAAGAATTTACAGTGAGGGGCAAAAGTGAGACAACCGAATATAAGTTTTTTTGAAGCAATTTAAAAGAACACGAAGAAATTATTTCCAAACATATATTTTATCTAGAAAACAACTCATAAAAATTATAAATTTTGAAAATCCTTACACCCTTTTTTGATCCTCACTGTATACTTTTAAGTTCTTGAGTTGTGGTGGCATAAAATAGTGCCCAACATCGGCGGCAAAACAAATCGCCAACATACAGAGCAGCCAATGGAAAAAGTAACGAAAAAAAAACATCTAACAAACAAAACTACAGAGATGAGAAGCAGAGATGGCGGGAAAGAAGCCAGAGGATACCACAAGACGGCTATGCGAAGAAGAAGTTCAATCACATTTTGAACTTTTGATATTTTTGGAGAATTTTTGCGCGTATGTACAACGCCATTGTACACCTAAGATTTTATTGTTATCATGAGAGTTCCACACGAAAGAAAAGAAAAATAGCTGCCACATTTTAATAGGGATTTTCTTCTCCTCGGTACAGTTGAGCCAAATAAATAATTGAAACAATCATGAAGGGACTTAGGCAAATTTAGAGCGGATAAACGAAAATATAATATTGAGGTTGAGTGGTGATAAACCGAATGCTGCTATACACATATGTTGGGGAAAAAGTGTTCACACAAGACTTTTTCCCCAACATTGTGTGTGCGTTATGCCATTGTTTTGGTGGATTTGCGGAAAAGGCTTTAGAAAAATATGAAAATTTGCTAGAGCTTATGAAGGGGTTAAAATATGGATGCAACATCTGAAAATAATATTAATATAAGCAAGGTAAAAACGGCATTTAAGTTTCGATGTAATAGCATATTTTGAGTCGAGCGGCAGAAAACCGATGCCTAATTTTAGGCAAATTAAAGATAATATGAAAAATTGTTCCACCTTGGGAATATTTAGTATTAAAAATAGTCCTATTCGACACAGATCTTGGTGTAAACCTCCGGCTAAGTCCGAAATTTAAATGTATATGCACATTTTGAAGCGAAGCAAAGAGAAAAAACAGGTGCATACTTTTAGGCGTATGATAAACAGATGACAGATGTTTTTTTTTATTTAAAGTCTTAGTCAATGATCATGGATTTTTGAGTATGTCCTTAAAAATAACTATCAAAGCTATGATCGCAATTTTTCAAGAATATTTGTAAAGACCAAAATGACCTGTGTTAAGCTCCTTTTAAACAGGAACTATTCAGACAATTCATGAAGGGTTTTCAAGAATATTTTTCAGAGGCTATACGAGCAACTATTGTGAGATTTCAAATAAATTTCTCCGGGACGATTCGAGTCATTTTTTGGGAATATATTTATAGAACTATTAAAAATGTAGTGGTGAGATTTTTCAAGATTTTTCAGGGGCCATAAGTGCTATAAACGTTGGATGTTAAAATATGTTTGAGGTCATATCTTTGGATAGTTAAAAGGACATATGTTAAAGTACTATCATGCGGCATTCGAGGTCTTTCTTAGTATTTTTAAAGATTATCAGAGCGATAACTAGTTGATGTTAGGAAAGGACAATCCGCACACCTCTGTGATAGAGGTTTTTTTAATATTCGTGAAACAAAACAATTTAAAAAATCTTTACGAATTGTTATTAGGACTAACCGAGTAATATGGGACCATTTTTTCTATCAAATTTTCCAAGGACGGGGGGCGAAGATATAATGGTGGGGTTCTTTCCTTAGATTCAACATAACAATCAAAATAATAATTTTCAAAGATCACCGGGACTATAATCGGGACTATATAAAAAGTATTTGTTTAAAAATGTTCAAGGATCGCAAGGCTAAGAAGGATATCATCGTGATCTTCACAAAGAATAATTTTAAAGCACCCGCAATGCTATCATCTTTGGTCTCCATAAAGAATAATTTTCAAGGACCTGCAAGGGTATGACCGTGGAATTTTTACAAATAGTTTTCGAGGAATCGAGGTGCTGTAATTATGGTTTATAAGAATAAACTTCAAGGACATTTTTTTAATAATGGGCTTTCTAAGAAAACTATTAAAGGGACCATCGGAATTCGGAATAATTTTTTTGAAAATAGTTTTCAAAAATTAGGAAAGTCGTGGGTCATTGGCAATGAAATTTAATTATTTATTTATTATTATTAATTTTTTTTTTTTTTTTTTGAGAAAATAGTTTTCATGGACAATATTTTCCAAGATTGTGGGTTTTTGAGACTATGATCCTAGTTTTATAATTTTCAAGGACCCGAAAGATTGGGATTTTATGAATATTTTTTCAAAGAACCGCAAGGCTGTTATCGTTGGAGTTTTAAGAATAATTTCACAGACAATTCTTGAAGAACCGCAGATTGCTGCTTCAATAGTCCTTCAAAAATCTCAAAAACTACAAATGCTATTCCAATAGTCCAGGAAAAAAATTTCAAGGATCTAAAATACTTTTTCCTGACTTTTTAAAGATTTTATCTCAAGAACTACTCGAACTATGGGAAAAAATCTGAAAACACCATAAATGTCTTGTGGAATCTTGAAATTGTTTCAAGGACTATCTGAGCATCATCATAAGTTTTTGAAATTTTTTAAAGAGTAACTGAGATCCTTCAGATTTGCTTCACGGATTACCCAAGACGAAATCATAAAATATTTTAAAAATTTATTAAAGGGTCTTTAAAGAACGGTGCAGGGTTGTAAATTTAGACCCATATTATTTAGTACAATCCGTAGAGAAAACCGAATGATTTTCTTATTACGCCCTGGCAGAAAAAAAAAAACTGTCAATGTGAAATTAGTAATAGAAATTTAGATATTATGCAGGGGTTCACCCACAATTTACCATTCAAAGGGCATTTTCATTTGCGGAAGGCGGAAAATAGCATCCATACAAAACATATGCTGACAAATAACTATGTTTTGGCATCTTTTTCATAGAAGACCCTCACATAAGTTTATGGCTGAAATGCCGATTTTTTAAACTGTAATTATGGGCTTTGCAAAATATAAATTTTGGGTCAGATTTTGAGTTTTGAATCCAAAATACAATTTTCTTCCTACTTAAGATACTTTGAAGACCTTGACCACATTTTTATCCTTTATTGCATTGGCCATTTTTTGGCCTATTTTTCCAAAATTATAAATTTATAATATTATTTCCTCTCATATTTAGTGCCTTTCGTCCTGTAGTCATGTTCTATATTCCACATTTATGTTATTGCTTTCCATGCGGATAAGGATAATTGATTGTATTATCCTTAACCGAACAGTATTTTTTTATCAAATTCAATTTTCTTACTATCCGCAACACATCTTAATACAAAAAAAAAAAAAACTACAACCACACAACGGATATTCCATTAAACTTTTGAGAATAGTTCTTCTCCTGTTGATTTCTGCTGCCCTCCCCCTTCTATTCTACTTTTTGCCAAGGAGGATAAAAATGCAATGCAATTTTTGTTCGTGTTGTTGTTGGTTTTTCCTGTCAATATTGCAACAATAAAAACCAACAGATTATGATGGCAAACTGAGTTGTTTGTTGACTTTTTTCTCAGCCAGCAACTTTCCGGAGAGTAAAACCACAATAAAATACGAAAAATACAAAGAGGGGGTGTAGGAGAGATCTATAATCCCCAGCAAGAGGGATGAGTGGTGGAAGTGGTAGTGGTAGTAGGAGTGGGTATGAGGTGAATGTACTTGTTGGCCTACATTAGGCGGCTGTTGCAGTTTTATGTAACAGCTACAGCAGCAACCACCATCTTCGCCATTGCCAACCATTACACACATTTTCAAGGGAAATGAAGAAGAACGAAAACTCTACCCAAAAAAGGCCCCCCGAAAATGGAGTACATGAAGAACACTATCACTTAGGAGGTTGTTTTGCAATGTGGTTGGTTGGTTCCTTCGGCTCGGTCATTGGAAAAACTACAAAATTGCAGAAAATAATAAAAAATTCTTCAACATCATACTGACACTTAAACCAACCAACCGACAGACAGACAATAATACTTGGGCTGATGTCTTAGAAGATGCTGCATATGTCGAAGAAAGTACCATTTGTGCCAAGTTTTCGTGGCAAATTGCAATTCAAAATGGGAATCAAACGCCTGGCCAAACTGCAACATAAAATTGAAAAAGGAGGAGGGAGAGGAGAGGCGACTGAAGAAGTGGCCAAATGTGTTGAACACATTTAAAATACAATTTGTTTACACTGAAAGGCAAATCGTTTAAGATGCACCAAGAGAAAAAGAAAATTCAATTCAGAAAAAGGAGATGAGCGAACACACGCAGATACACTCAAGAATTGAATTGGCAAATGTTAGAAATTAGACATTTGTATAAATTTTCTGTAACAACTCATCTATGCCTAGGAGTTCTTCTATGGCTAGAAGACCTGCAACAGTTCTTCTAGGGATAGAAGACCTGTTACAGCTCTTCTGGGAATATAAGACCTGTAACAGCTCTTCTAGAGATAAAAGACCTGTAGAAGCTCTTCTATGGCTAGAATACCTGTAACAGCTCTTCTATGGCTAGAAGACCTGTTACAGCTCATCTATGGCTAGAAGACCTGTTACAGCTCATCTATGGCTAGAAGACCTGTTACAGCTCATCTATGGCTAGAAGACCTGTTACAGCACTTCTATGACTAGAAGGCCTGTAACAGCTATTCTAGGGATAGAAGACCTGTAAAAGCTCTTCTAAGGATAGAAGACCTGTAACAGCTCTTCTATGGCTAGAAGACCTGTAACAGCTCTTCTATGGCTAGAAGACCAGTTACAGCTCTTCTATGGCTAGAAGACCTGCTACAGCTCTTCTATGGCTAGAAGACCTGCTACAGCTCTTCTATGGCTAGAAGACCTGCTACAGCTCTTCTATGGCTAGAAGACCTGCTACAGCTCTTCTATGGCTAGAAGACCTGCTACAGCTCTTCTATGGCTAGAAGACCTGCTACAGCTCTTCTATGGCTAGAAGACCTGCTACAGCTCTTCTATGACTAGAAGACCTGCTACAGCTCTTCTATGGCTAGAAGACCTGTTGCAGCTCATCTATGGATAGAAAACCTGTAACAGCTCTTCTAGGGATAGAAGACCTGTAACAGCTCTTCTAGGGATAGAAGACCTGTAACAGCTCTTCTAGGGATAGAAGACCTGTAACAGCTCTTCTAGGGATAGAAGACCTGTAAAAGCTCCTCTAAGGATAGAAGACCTGTAACAGCTCTTCCATGGCTAGAAGACCTGCAACAGCTCTTCTACGGCTAGAAGACCTGTTACAGCTCTTCTATGGCTAGAAGACCTGATACAGCTCTTCTATGGCTAGAAGACCTGTTACAGCTCTTCTATGGCTAGAAGACCTGTTACAGCTCTTCTATGGCTAGAAGATCTGTTACAGCACTTCTACGGCTAGAAGACCTGTTACAGCTCTTCTATGGCTAGAAGCCCTGTTACAGCTCTTCTATGGCTAGAAGACCTGTTACAGCTCTTCTATGGCTAGAAGCATCTAACTGATATGGTTACCTGTAATAGCTCTTGTATGGCCAGAAGACCTGTACGAGCTCTTCTATGGCTAGAAGACCTGTTATAGCTCTTCTAGGGCTAGAAGACCTGCAACAGCTTTTCTATAAAACCCAAATTGATTAAAAAGTTCGCTTGGGTTATTCAAATAAAAAATCAAAAAAGACCGGACGCTGGCAATCGTTTTGCACCACAAATACCTAACTACCAGTCTCCTAATAGGAACAATTTAAAACCGACTACGAACGAAAAAAATGCGGAAATTCACAGATATGTTGATGCTAATGTTGCTGCTGTTGTTGTGTTTGTAAATAGAGAAAACAATTCTTCATTTGCTGTTGTTTTTTATTCAAATTTTTTCTGGCATCGAATTTTCAAAGGTCCAACATCAAAGTCCAATTACAGCGGCAGCATATCATTGGCAGATGCCTTTACAGACATGAACCTAAGAGTAAATGGTATGTGTGTGAGGGGCATTTTTCAAATCCAGTGAAGGCCACACCAGGGCTACTGAGAGTAGTAAAAAAAGGAAGGAATACGAATATACACACAACATCTCCATCATCAAGAGTGGGGACCTGATAACGTCCATTAGTCAAACGATAGAGGGAAAAGTGTAAACTTTACAGGGCCACTAGAGTCCATAACAGCAGCAGCATCACCAGCTTTTGTTTATTTTATGCTCACCGATGCCAAGCCAAAGGCAGAAAAAGAGTTGGACTGCGATGTTTTGTTTTATTTTTTTGTGGTTTTGTTTCCAGAACATGAGAGGTCCCCACCATCCAGACTAGATGGAAATTTAAGTTTTCGTTCGAAAAAGCTTTCAAAAATTCCAGTGTAGAATAAACATTTTGGTTTTTATTGCAGGAAATAAATTTGTAAAGCAGGCAGTTTATTTTTGGAAATGGAATTTAAACATTTAGCCGAAAAAAAACAACAACAAAAATAATAAACACAGTTCATCTTTGGAGGTCTAAATAATTAACGTAAACATATTTGACCCACTACCGACTGGTGTTGGACTATGGAGGATAATTAATTTGTATGGGTTGTTATTTCAAGAAAAAAAAATGGATTGTAGAGAACGGAAATGAGAGCCTAAGAGAGACTATGAGGAGTATAAAAATCAATGAGTTATTAAAAAAAGAAAAATTAAAAACAAATAAAAAATATAAAAAATTAAAAAAAAAATGAAAATAATAAAAAGTTTAAGAAATATTAAAAAATAATAAAAAATATATAAAAAATATAAAGAAATAAATATTAAAAAATAATTTAAATAATAATAAAAAAATAAAAAAAACTAAAATAAAAGAGTTGATAAAAATTACTTTTAAAGGGGCAAGCGTTCTTTTAGTCCTTTTATTAGACTGTGATCTTTTTCAATGTATTTTATAGCTTCCCTCCATAAGAAGACACCCTTCTGGTCACTGGTATAGAACCTTTGTTTTATTCATTTCAATTGAAATTCTGCCCATATTTGTTTTTATAGAGACGTCGGAAATGACAAACACCTTATAAATGTCGTCGTGTATCTACCTGACTTCCACTTGACTCCACACAGCACAACTCTTATCTAAGAAAAATAAAGCTCACACAAAGTGTGTTCTTATCTAATTAACTAATTGTTATAAATAAAATTACAAAAGAAGATATAAACAGAGAAAAATATGTTTTTGATTTCAAAAATATTTGAAAATGAATTGTGGATTTTTCTATATTTTATTGCCTATCTCCGAACTTGAAAATTTGTTAATAATATTACGATGTACGAAATTTGGACCAACTTGGATACTTTTACGGTTATTTCGATGAGGCACGTTTTGGCTGTATTAAAAGATATATTCCCTCTCTCTCTCTGAGGGTATAACTAAGACCCTCTCCAATACAAGTTTTCTTCTGTCAGTGTACAATGAAATAAATTTTTAGACGTCCAAAGATAAAAAATTAGTTGATAACGAATTTAATATTGTTTAAAAGAACTGCAGCTACAGTCAATATCTCATTTCAAATATTTCGAAGTTGCATTCATTTTTTTAAACGACCTTTTCAAGGTAAAGCGTTGCGCATTCATTTATTACCACTAATTGAATTTAAAATAGATTAGATATTGAAAAGAGCACACGACATTCCAGATTATTTTCAATAGAATATTCCATTGAAATTTAGTCTGGACTTGCATTTTTATACAAAAAACGTATAAGGACTAGGATAAAAAGTATAAGGCCATACTTTATGTGAATTTATGCAAAATTCTACCACAAAGCGCCACTTTAGAAGATGACATCAAAATATTTATTTGAATGTTGCCAAATGTTGTTTAAGGGTCAGTCTTGGTGAGTAGGCGTGTGATGTGGCTAGTTTTCGGAAATTCGTACTAAAAAAGAAAGAAAAGTACTAAAATGTGCTAAAAATTGAATATGGATAAACGAGAATCCCTGCTGGAGTAGGCTAATGTACCAAAGGGTTTTTGAAAATTCTAACTTTAAAGTTGTGAAAAGTTCTTAAATGGCACAAAACTTGAAACATGCTACTATGGATAGAGCTACGGATAGAGCTAAAAACTTTAGAAATTTTGGTATGAGAATAAGGTTGGAAAGTAAGTTTGACATATAAAGACGATTTAGTAATGTGTACTAAGTGTACGAACTGTCCCAAATGATACTAGACTGCAATCAGACGGTGACGGAGGAATTTGCTGGTGGTAGTTTTGTGATAAAGAGGTGGTCTAGTACTGTGTGAACAACAGATAGTGCTCAAATTGGGTATGAGGGTTGCTGTTCATGTGTGTGACATATGAAAATGGCTTAGAAAAAGTGTGCTATAATTGTACGAAAAGTACTGAATTTTACTATATTTGGTATTGGGTAAGAGGAGGAAAGATAAAATCCTGAAAATTGATATTTACATTACTGACGGTACCTGCCTTTGAAATTTGACGATGGTATGGAAATGTGTTCTGTATTTGTACAAAATTTACTAAATGGTACTAAATTTGGGATTAGGTGAAGGAAGAGAGCTCCGGAGTCCTAAAATATGATATTGAGGTCGCTGTTGGTATCTAAAATTGAGATGTAGAGATCGTTTTGGGAATGTATACTACAATAAATTTGGGATTAAGTAAAGGAGTAGACCTTCTAAGTGCTGAAATTGTATACTGAGGCCTCTGTTGCTATTTGGAATTGAGATATGGCGCGGGTTTGGAAATATGTACTATAATTGTACGAAAAGTACTTACTGGTACTAAATTCGCTCCTAGTTGAAGGAATAGAGACATAATTGTGTTTAAGATTTGGTGGAGGTTTGGTAATGAGTTTTCTGTTTATATCTGGATTTGAGGTATGAAGGTGGTTTTGGAAATCTTTACTAGAATTATACGAAAAGTATTAAATAGTACTAATATTGGTATCGAGTGAATGTATAGAGCTGCAATCCCGAAATTTGATATTGAGGTCCTTGTTGGTATCTGGATATGGTTCTCCAAATGTCAACATTAATTGTTCAAATTAGTACCATTTAGTACTAATTTCGGATCACTGTTGCTGTTGACGAAGTAAATGTTACAAAATTTGGTATTGCTTGAAGGCATAGAGCTTAAATCCGTTAAAGGTAAACATTTTCCTATTATTCTTTCCGAAAAGGAAAAAACTCGATTTATATAAAAAAAAACTTGAAAGTCTTAAAATTTAGTACTATGTATGAAGTTCGGATTAAAAATGTTTGTCAAAATGAACAAATTGTGAGTTTTGACTACTTAAAAGACCCAATAATTTGCCAAAAAGACAACATATGTCTTAGTGTTAAAAATAGTTTTGAAAGTTTACATTCGAATGGAAAAGATCGGTCCTTTTTTCATTGTTTAATATATTTTTTATAATATTCCTTACAATATTATGTATTTGGCAATATTACTGGAAAAATTCCGGGGAAAAAACATTAAAAAACTCCGCGAACATGTGATCGCATTTGATCAAAATATGCTACAAAATCTAAGTCTATAAAAGAAATTATATTAAATAGTTTTCAGGCAAGTATTTTTAAGCCAAAACTGGCAAAATATCTATTATTATTATGTACTAAAAACAAAAACTATATATTCAAAAAAACCGCATTCAAATATATAGCACTAAATATCCTTTAAATAAAATATTTTCAATAATTATTTCCAAATATGTAAATGTACGATCTAATTATTTTATAGACCCAAGAAATCTCAAAATTTAAAAAAAAATTAATTATTTATTATTTAAATTATTTAAATAAAAACATAAAATCATATGAAATATTGTAGATATGGCATACAGATCAAGGGTGTTTTTAATAGAAACATACAAATATAGTGGAGCCCTTAAATTTTGATTTTGAAATACGATAAGAATCGATTTGAGTTTTTTATGTTTTTTGGCATTCGTAAAAAGTATTGGATGCCGTGCATTCAGCTACCAACAAACTTATATTACCAGCCCTCTCGAAGCTGGGTTTTTGTTTGCAGGCGGCCGATTAGACCTGGTGATTAACATATCATCAAAAAAATCAACAATTTTTATTTTATCTTTTTTTTTCTATTTGTATTTGAGTTTATAAAATTAAAAATCCTTGATCTATTTTACCATTCTATCGACAACGTAAGTAGATATGTAGATATGTAGATATTTCTTAATGAAAAAATTACCAGTTTTTTTTTGTTTTCTTTATGTAAAAAATTCTTCAAAATTTTTTTGAAAATTTTGGTTATGGAATTTGGGACAATGGAAGACCAAGTTAATGGATAGTAATTGAGGAAAATTATTTAAAACATTATTTTGTTTTGTATTTTTGGAGGATGTTCTTTGGATTTCAATTTTAAGTCAAATGTTGTAAATTATCCAAGAAAACTCAAATCAGTTTTCAAGTGATTTAATTTTGGTGCATTCATTAACTGGTAATTATTTTTATTTTCATAGATTTTTCACATTTCCGTATGTTTTTGCCTAATTTTCAATTCAGTTTCACGAGATTTTTTTGGTTAATAATTTCTCTGTTTTGATTTAGATTTTGTTGGATTTTATTTTTATTTTTTAACTTTTTCACAACAGGTATTTTATTCAAATGTTGGATTTTGTATTTTTGTGAATTTTTTTTTTTTTTTTTGTGAATATTTCATCTGAAAATTTTGTTTATATTTTTCAGAATTTAGTATATTGATTTTTTTCGGATCTCTACCCTTGTTAACTTTCCCATTGCAGGTAATTTGAAAATTTTAGATTATGTTTTCAATATTTTATTTTGCAAAATATTGTATTTTCTTTCACTTTTATTTTCAATGTTGTATTTTTTGTTAATTTTTTATTTCTTTTCAATAACTCACTTTTACAATTTTAATATTATATTTTTTATTAATTTTAATTTTTTATTCTTTTTTACTGTTTTATTTTTTTTTTAATTCTTTAGGGTTATTTCATATAATTTTGAGATTATTTATTATAAAAGTTCTCATTGTGTGTATATATACCGTTTCAATATTATTTTGTGTAAAAAATACAGCGCTGAGTTTTGTTAAAGCATTTGGATACAATTTGTTGTTGTTTTTCTTTTTTAATTTTAAAAAATATTTTTTATATATTTTTTAATTATAATATATATATTTTTGTTATAGCATATATATCAGTAATAATATATATATATATATATATATATTTTTAATATTTTTTTAATCCATTTATTTTATTATATTTTTTTTTTTTGGTTTGTTCACATAACATTCGATTTAAGATTTGATTATTCCTCCTTTTTTATTTCTTCATTTACTCATTTTATATAATTTTTGCCTGACGATTTTGCAACAACAAAATTTTTAATAATTTCATATTTTTTATACCATTTTGTGCGTTTTTTTTTTATTTATTATTCCAATTATTCTCCATAATTTTGTTTATTTTTTAAATATTTGCACTGGGGTTTTATAACACTTCATATAACAATTAACACCTTTAAGATCTCTTTGTTTGCTGAGTATGGTTCTCACACCACTCATTTGTTATTGAAACTCTCTTTTTACAGCTGAGTTTGATTCTGGAAGATCGATCAATTTATTACGTTTATAACAGTTATTTAGATCTTTCTTTCATAAAACAGTAATTTTGTTTTAATTGGTATAATTTATTTACCGTATCATATAACACTTTATTATACTCTCTCAACCTCAATCTCTCTCTCTATCTCATACTGAGTGGTGACTCTTTGCTGTTCTCATTAACAAATGGCTTTATCTAAAGCAGAGCTTCTGGTTTAGATTTCGTTGCAACATTTAAAACAAATGGGGGATTTTTAACATTTTATAAATATGTTTTTTTTTTTAAATTTTTATAAAAATTATCACGCCAATATTGTCTCCTTTTTTGTTATCATATAATTTTTCTGATTTTCTTTTTTTAATAACACGCCATTCGCATTTTATACTTTTATTTCCAATTTAATAATTTTCATTTTTTTATTTTTCTTAAATATTCTCCGTAGTTTTATTTGATTCACAATATATATGTATTCCCCGAACAAAACGCATAAGAACGACGAAACACAATGGCGAAGAAGCAAGAAAATTGACTACGACGGCAAAATCGTTTTCCATTCACGGCCACTAATCAGACGAAAGAACGAACCCCTCTCTCTGTTTTATGAAGGGATGATGATTACACTATTTATTGTATTTTCATATCAGAACACTTGCTTCTTTTCCAAAACAATTATTGAAAATTATTGTGCGATTGAAAACACTTGTGCAAAAATGAAAAACTAATAAAGAAAACTTAAAATGAAATGAAAATTCACGAAGTAACAAAACACGCGACTAAGACGTTTGACACCGCATTATTTTCACAAAACATTTTTACAGTCAGACACGTTCAAGGAGACTAAAACACCAATCCAATTTCGTTGAGGAAAATTCACTTGCCGAGCGAGAGAGAGAGCATAATACTGTCTGAGAGACTTGATTGCTCAAACAAAAACAAACGCGTATGGCAAATGGCAGACCAACAACAGTGCAATAACAGAAAACACCAACAGGCACATTCGGGGAGACATAGACAAGCATTGGGTGTTGTGCTCACGCACACACACGCACTTCATACAGTGTTTGGTGTTCGCCTGAATGCAACATAAATATAGGAAATTTCAATTGAAAGGACTATAGAAGACATGGCAAAGGTTTTTAATCATAAGAAAGGCTGTTGAAATTTTTTCAATTTATTAAAGACCAGTTAAAAGTCTTCTATCTACAGAATACATCTCTATAGAATCTATTTCTGCCAGAAATTGCTAAATATCTTAAAGCCTCAGAACACTTGGTAAAAGGTCTCCCAAATGTTCATCCCAAATATAGGGATCGAGTTTGGAGATGGGCAATATGGGTCCACTCCTTCTGGTACCTCCTCCACAAAATGTCAACATTTTCAAAAACAAAAAAAAAAAACAGTAAAGAAAGTCTTAAAGTCGGGCGGGGCCGACTTTATGATACCCTGCACCACTTTGCTAATTTAGTAGAGCTTCGCATAACAGTTAAAAGTTTTATGGGAGAATTCAATCATACACTCTATGAATATAAATATAATTTAAAGTTCAAAGGACTAAATACGCCGAAGCATTTGTATCTTTCAAATTCGGACTTATGTTTCCCATTTGGTGCAAAATTAATTTGAAATCGGATCAAGATATATATGGGAGCTATATCCAAATCGGAACCGATCTTGATAAGATTTGGCAGGGATATTTCTGAGCTGTATTTGATATATTTCCCTGAATATCGTTGTTACGGAGTGCATATTACGGCTGTGAGTAACAAATACAACAAATCGGATGGACAATATATATGGAAGCTATAGCTATATCTGAACCGATCTTCACCAAATTTGACATACTAGCTTCTGGACTCAATTCGGTCGTAAGTGCCAAATTCCATCCCATTTGGACAAATATTAGACGTTTGGTGCACAAAGGTAAATCGGACGAAGCTATGTCCAAATCTGAACCGATCTCGATAAAATTTAGCAAATGTATTTCTGAGCTGTATTGATTGATATATTTTCTATATATATATTGATATATTTTCTCAAATATTGTTGTTACAGAGTGCATATTACGGCTCCGATTCCATTCCAGACTTGGTACATCTCAATATTTTTATCAACACAAGATCTGTTGTAAAGATGGTAGAGATCGAGTCATTCCTTCTGGTACCTCCCACACAAAGTAAAGGAAGTAACCAATGTAGTCCAAACCTGGCACGCAATATTTACATCATATTTATTTAGGGCAGATACAAAATGAATAATATTGATCCGTTTCTTCGGAACCTACTCCATAGAGGGTCAAGAATTTGAATAATCATAACAGAAGGCAAAATATATTTAACATTATGAATAATCCTAACGCAAGTCAAAATTAATTTTTTTGAACGGACATGGGTTGAGGGAATACAAGTTTCGGCAACACCGACTAATAAAATAAGGTTCTACCTTCCTTCCCTGCCATAAATTAAAAATTTAAAATATTTTTCTATATTTTATTTTAAATTATTTAAAAAATCCCTACATTTTTATTTCCAGGTATTTAAATCCCACCTTTTTTAAATCCTTGTTTTAGAAATCTTTATAATAAAACATATTTGCTGACACAACTAAAAAAAAGAGTTATCTTTAATGTAATTTATAATATTTTTCTAAATTTTTATTTCAAGTTATTAAAAAAAAAAAAACTTTATTTTTCTTTATTTTAACATCTTTAATTTCTATGTATTTTAAACTCCTTCCCTTTTTTAAAAATTCTTGATTTTAAAATATGTATATCTTTCATACACCTAAAAAAGAGTTATCTTTAATGCAACATGCAAATAACCGGCACTGTGTTAAACACCCCCCTAATTTCCACCCAAAAATTACACTCACCACCTTACTGCTTTTATCAACCACAATACGCACTCCCTCCCCCAAAAGCAACAAAGAATTTAACATAAACTCACAATTCCTCATACACGACTGAAACAAAGAGAGCAACCGAATGACAATAACATTTACCGCCCCTTTTTCTTCGTCAATTGGTCTGCTTAAACATGTATTTCTTATTGTTGCCATTCTCTCTCATGCGTTCGTCGGGTATTCATTGCACTAACAAACACCAACAATTGTAGTTGTTTGTACTAAACGAGAGAGAGTGTCGAATACCCGTATAATTCCATTCGATAACAACTTTTGATATTTGATGGTGGTCTTCGTTAAACGAAACCAAACGGAGAGGAGAGTGGTAATTGTATAGAGAAGTCCCTGTGTGTAGTGAGTGCATACCACACTACGTCGGCATGAGGGATGTGAATTTTATTTAATTTTTCTGTTGATGTTCTTTGTGCCTGTTATTCCTACCCTCATTCTCTCCCTCTGTGTTGGTCGCTCTTTTGTTGTCATCGGGCAATTGGAATGTTTGAGTGCACAGTAGTTGCTTTTGTTTTTGGTTTCTGGATATTTGGTTTTAAGTTGGCACTTTTGTAAAACATCCTGTAGGGTTTCACAAAAAAATTAAAAGGGGTTTCAGGAGAGAGCAATCGTACTTCCGATACCTACGGTTAATACCCATTTCAAAAGTCTTTTGGCTCTTCGCCAAAAAGGAAGTTCGTTGGAACATTTTTATGGAGATATGAAAAATTAAAAATTAACTACAATTAACACTATTGATCCAAAAAAAAAATAACATCAAGAATTTGATAAAAAAAAATAAGAATTTTTTATACCCTACGTCCTAAATGTTGGGATTATTATAGGTTTAATTGGGTCAAAAAGTTTGTAAATCCTAGACATTTTTCTCCTGAGCATAGGATATTGTATATACAGGATGAGATGAAAAAAACTGCAACCAACTTCAGACTGCTGTCATTTCTAAGCCACTCGTCCGACAGCTGTTAAAATTATTCCAGTGACAGCTCATTATATTGTTTACAAGCGTACAAAAACATTTTGGTGAGAATTTTCCAGAAAAAAAAAACTTATTTGTGATGGAATTCAAGCGGGATAGTGTGATTTCTTTAAATTTTGGCTGGAAAGCCACAAGTGGCTATCGTTAGAGCACTCCAGCATTCAAATTTGAATAAATCTTTGAATAAATTGTGTCTCGTACCATCGCTCGTTACCGTGATACTGGTAGCGTAGCCCGACGTCAAGTAAGTGGGCGGAAGAAAACAGCAACATCAGCAGAAAAGGATCGAAAAATAAAAAAGCGACTTGGGCGAAACCCGCGTTGCAGTGGCCGGAAAATGGCTCGTGAGCTGAACATATCGCAATATTCCATTCGGCAAATATTGAAAAATGAGCTCGGGGAAAAGCCGTTGAAATTCCAAAAAGAGCAAGAACTCACACCGAAAAAGAAAGAAAATAGACTCAAATGAGATAAAGAGTTGCTTCGCTTGGCTGAAAGTGGTGAAGTGCCGAATTTGGTTTTCTCCGATGAAAAAACAATCGTTGTCCAGCAGTTTGAAAACAAATAAAATGATCATTTTTACTTGCCAAAGAGGTCAGCTGAAAATGTGCACCCTCGGTTGGCCACTATAACTCAAGCGCCGGCCATGTTGGTGGTGTGGGCCGTCATCACAGCCGATGGTCGCTCTCCGCTCGTACTAATCGGCCGTGGAATCAGAATAAATACCGAATATTATTGCGAAAAAATTCTGGAGTTTGTATAAAAGCCTCGGGCACGCAAACATTTTGGCCGCAGACCTTGGACATTCCAACAGGACTCAGCACGCGTCACCCAAGAATGGTTACAAAATGAGGTTCCTCGCTTCATTTGCAGCGCACAATGGCCACCAAAATCTCCGGATACCAATCCGTTGGACTATTGTGTCTGGAGTATTTTGGAAAGTAAGGTTGGCACTAGAAAATACCAAAGTGTTGATCAAGCGCTTCGCCGGGAATGGGCCGCAGAGCAACATTCGGGCAGCGTGTGACGGTTTCATTGGCCGTTTGAAGGCCATAATTCATGCCAAAAGTGACCAATTCGAACAAATCTAGACTTATTCTAAAATTTGATGCTATTTCCGACATTTTTTGCAAAATGTAAAAATTATGCCGTTTGCTGCAGTTTTTTATACCCTCTACCATACTATGGAGGGTATATTCATTTTGTCATTCCGTTTAGAACTCCTCGAAATGCTCATGTCAGACCCAACAAGGTATTTATATTCTTGATCAGCGTAAAATTCTTAGACGATTTAGCCGTGTCCGTATGTCTGTCTGTCTGTCCGTCTGTATGTATGTCTGTTGTAATCACGCTATCGTTCGAACCTGAGATAGAGGGCTAAAATTTTGCACACCTATTTATTTTGCCAGTAGGCAGGTTAAGTTCGTAAATGGGCCATGTAGGTCCACGTTTTCGTATAGCCCCCATATAATGGTACCTCCTGATATTCGGTATTTTGAAGATTTTAGCTACATTATTCACCGGAATTGTTTCAAATTTGGTGTTTGAAGTTCAAAATGTATACTACAGCCTAAGACAGAAAATTGTCTATGCAGGTCCACGTCTTCGTATAGCCCCCATATAACGGTACCTCCCGATATTCGGCATTTTGACGATTTTAGCGATATTTTTTACCGGAATTGTTTCAAATTTGACATTTGAAGTTCGAAATGGATACTGCTGCCTGAGACAAAAAATTGTCTGTGCAAGTCCACGTCTTCGTATAGGCCCCATATATCAGTACCTCCTTATATTCGGTATGTTGACGATTTTAGGTACAATACACACTGAAATTGTTTGAGATGTCGTTTTTGAAGTTCGTAATGGAAGCTACAGCCTGTGACAAAAAATTGTCTATGCATTTCCAGGTCTTCGTATAGCTCATATATAACGGTACCTCCCTATGTACGGTATTTTCATGATTTTGGCTACATTATACACCGTTTATTTCAAGTTTCGAATTTGAATATGGTAATGGCTTATGACAAACAATGCCTATGTATATTGGGGGCCACTTCGTATAGACCCCAGTATAACGGCTATATTCGGTATTTTTAAAATGTTAACAGAATTTTTGGCGAATATTATATTTTTCGAAAATTTTCAAATTCGTTCTAAATGGTGGAGTCTATTTAAAATTTGGCCCGGCCGATTTTACTGCTTTTTTAATTGTTTTATTTCACCTGTACATCTGTCGGTATGGTGTAGATCGAGAAAAGGTAGTCCCGAAACAATTTGACCCTGTCTTAACTGCGTTTTATGCTCATTTTTTACCAAATCATTTGTGAAATGACCCTAGTCGTCAATTCCAATACATTTCACTATTTAAATTTCGTTCAATGTATTGGAGGAGAAGGCAAGAGTAAATTTATTTTAAAAAAATAATCCATACTCACATGGAATAACGACGACATCATACGAATTGTTACGAACAGAAATACTGACACCAATTAGATTTTTTTTTTGAAGAGGATAAACAATGACGTTTGAATATTTGTCTTAATTAGAATGAAAAAAAGTAATTAAGTGACTGAACGTGATGACCAATGTCACGTTCAATTTCAATCACTCACTAACTGACTTAACTCGAAGCATAATAGAAATATCAAAACAATGTATGAAAAATGATTATTTGAAATATATACAAATACACAAACAATATACAAACATATGAGTATTAAAGAGGATAAGGTTTTATGGCGGCAGCGACAAACTGATAAAATATTTTACTTTTCTTAAAAAAACAACAATAAAAATGAGAGAGAAGGCACCCAAATAACAATAAACCAAGTAAGTGCCCTGTCATCACCAATACCACTTGAATAAAGAATCTCTGAGATAGAGTTTTGTTTCCACAAAGTGCATTCGTTTGTGGGCTCTCTTTCTCTCTCTCGCTCTCTATTTCAATCTCTCCCATAATAATGTGGGCAATGTTAAATTACAGATATCTAACAGAGCCTGCTCGTGCTTGGCCTATGTTTGTTATTAAAACATTGAAAGAGGGAGATAATTTTAAATAATTTGTATATTTTCAATTCCTTTTGCTCTCTTCTCGGGTGTCTGTGTGCAGTTGAGAAGTTTCTTATTTGCTTATTTTTTGATAGATTTTCAGTTTGAACAGCAGTAATGTGATAACAATTTGATTAAACATGAAAAAATAGTTATGTGTATGTGAGTGGGAGAGAGAGAGAGCGTATCAGTGATTCAAATACCAGTTGTTTTTTTATGATTTGTGATTTCTAAAGGGAGATTCTGAAGGCTGACTAGCTAGCTGGCTGAGGCTGTTGGATTGTTGTTTGCAAAAAGTAAATATTATTTGTTTTCTTTTACTTTTATCAGGTGAACAGATGATTTTTTTTCTTAGCAGTTTTTTTAGTTTTAAAGAAGTCACAAGCACTGGCTTTATGTGAGGTAGGTGAAGATTTCGAGAGGAGGGAAAGTGAAATTAAGAGTATGTAAACATGGGGTAGATATCTGCACACATGGAAATTATCTGATGTAAATTTCTTTTGGAGCTGTTATTTTGAAATTAAACCAGTAAAGAAAGTCATAAAGTCGGACGCGGTCGACTTTATGACACCCTACACCACTTTGCTAATTTAGTAGAGCTCCACATAACAATTAAAAGTTTTTATGGGAGAATTCAATCATACACGCGATGATTATAATTATAATTTAAATTTCCAAGGACTAAATATGCCGAAGCATTTGTATCTTTTAAATTCGGACTTGTATTGCCCATTTGGTGCAAAATTAATTTGAAATCAGATAAAGATATATATTAGGGAGCTATATCCAAACCGGAACGGATCTCGATAAAATTTGGCAAAGATATTTCTGAGCTGTATTTGATATATTTCCCTGAATATCGTTGTTACGGAGTGCACATCACGGTTGTGGGTAACAAATATAACAAATCGGATGAACAGTATATGTGGGAGCTATAGCTATATCTGAACCGATCTTCACCAAATTTGACATACTAGCTTCTAGCTTCAATTCGGTCGTAAATGTCGAATTTCATCCCATTTGAATAAATATTAGATGTTTAGTGCACAATAAAAGGCAAATCGGACGAGGTTATATATGGGAGCTATATCCAAATCTGAACCGATCTCAATAAAATTTGGCAAATATATTTCTGAGCTGTATTTGATATATTTCCCCAAATTTTGTTGTTACAGAGTGCATTTTACGGCTGCGGAGGACAAAAATAACAAATCGGATGACCAATATATATGGGAGCTATAGCTATATCTGAACCGATTTCAATCAAATTTGGCATACTAGCTTCTAGACTCAATTCGGTCGTAAGTGCCACATTTCATCCCATTTGGACAAATATTAGACGTTTGGTGCACAATAAAAAGTAAATCGGACGAAGTTATATGCGGGAGCTATATCCAAATCTGAACCGATCTCGATAAAATTTAGCAAATGTATTTCTGAGCTTTATTTGATATATGTCCCCAAATATTGTTGTTACAGAGTGAATATTACGGCTGCGGAGGACAAAAATAACAAATCGGATGAACAATATATATGGGAGCTATAGCTATATCTGAACCGATTTCGATCAAATTTGGCATACTTATTTTTGGGCCTGATTCCATGCTATTCGGGCTGATATTACACGTTTGGTTCACAATAAAACGCAAATCGGACGAAGATATATATGGGAGCTATATCTAAATTTTCACCGATTATCTCCAATTTTAATATGGTTCGTCCTTGGGCCAAGCAAATGACGGAGAAGCATAAATTGACTCAGAATGTGATTCTATGCAGACCACCAAAAGCAACTATGGGTCTATCTCGTTTCCTTTTGCCTGTTACAAAAATGCACAAAGACATAATACCCTGACCATCTTGTGCTGTAGGGTATAAAAAGAGACTTGATCGAAACCCGCGTCGTAATGGCCGAAAAATGGCTCGAGAGCTAAACATAGCGCCATATTCCATTCGGCAAATATTGACAAATGAGCTCGGAGTAAAGCATGTAATTACAAAAAGTGCAAGAACTTATACTTTAACTGAAAGAAAATAGACTCAAAAGAGCTAAAGAGTTGCTTCGCTTGGCCGAAAGTGGTGAACTGCCGAATTTGGTTTTCTCCGATGAGAAAACAAAACATTCGTTGTCCAGCAGAGTTTGAAAACAATCAAAATGATCGTGTTTACTTGCCAAAGAGGTCAGCTGATAATGTGCACCTTCGGTTGGCCACCAGAACTTAAGCGCCGGCAATGGTGATGGTGTGGGCCATCATAACAGCCGATTGTCGCTCTCCGCTCGTATTATTCGACCGTGGCATCAGATTAAATGCCGAATATTATCGCGAAAATATTCTGGAGGGAGTATTAAAGCCTCAAGCGCCGGCCAATACTTTTGCTCATTTTTCCTGTAATTGTTGTTTGTGTTGCATAGTTTTATCACCACAATTTTGGGTTAGGAATAAAAATTACCAGATATTCCATCTATAGGCATTTTTATCGGAAATTCTCTTATATTTTTATTATTTTAAATATTTATTATTAATTTTTCATTTCTTTCCTTATCGAAATAATTATTGAAAATTAATTTACTCGTTTCTTTCCCCTTCAATTATTTTCCTTTACATTCAGTCATGACTCATTTCTTGGAAGCCACAAGTCGCCCCATCGCCCTACGCCTCATGATGATGATTGAACGAAGTGGGCAAATTCTAACTTGCCTTGAATGACTAAACAATGTTTTTGTGGAAAGTGTCATATTGCACTTTTACTTTCATTCACAGCAGTTTTTAAGAAGCAAAAATACGAGGAGGGTGGGGGGTTGCTGAGTAAATGGATGAGTCACACCAACAAATGGCGGAAAAACATTTTCCACGACGATAGAGAAACTCAAACCCCAATGTATTCCTTCTCCCAACCAACCCAAAATGAGCAATGCTCATTAGAAGGAGGTGAAGAAAAATTCAAAATAAAATAAAAAACTTTTGCAAAAAAAATTATATAAGTATCCTGTTTGGTTGATGGTCTCTCCATACATTTGCATACTTACACAAGTGAATAACAATGTTTTTATTACATCACAACTACAGCTAGAAGGACTCAGCACACCTACCTGTAATGAAAATGAAATGAAAGAGCAAATTAATATATTAGATTCTGAAAAAAATTAAAATAATCTTAAATTTTATGGGGATTTATTAAAAAAGGCCAGAGAAGGCTTCATTGCTGGTAGGAGCAGCAACAGCAGAATTAAATCATAAAAATAGTATTTTTTATTGTGATGCCTAAAGTTAGGCAACACATTTTATAATAATATTATGACCTAAAAGTATGCTACCCAAAAAAATGTGATAAGAATTTATTACAACATTCAATTAAAAAATACAAAAATGATCCCATTTATGGATGTAATGCCTCTGAGATGTTTTCTGTGAATAGAAATCGTTTTAAAAAGCTTCCGTAGATAGAAGATCTGATAGATGTTCTGTTATGTGGGGGATTCCTATAAATAAAAAACTATTGATAAAAGTCCTTTAAGAGACCTTTCGTGGGTAGCATTCTTTTGCAAGTTTTTCTCCTCAGGACCTCACATTTGGGCTCAGCCTCAACCCCGCTTCATTCTTAAATTCTGTTCAGTGAACCCCTTTAGCTGCAATTTCCCTCAAAAGTCTATAAGGTCCATATATTCGGAAAATACTCATCGAGAAGTTTCATTTGGACCCAGTATCAACCCAGCTTCATTTTTAGATTCTGTTGTGTGGACCCTTTTATCTGTTAAAGAATCGTATATTCTGGGTTCTAAATGGGAAGTTACAGGTTTCAAACATTTTTATTTTGAAATTTGTGTTCCGTTTTTGTGATTTTTTAAATACATTTAGTTTTTCTCTGTTTATCCATCCTCTCTCTCTCCCTCTGTCAACCCGTTCTGAATCAGAGAAAAATGTACCTTGTGTCTTTAATTTAAATTTAATTTTTTCTTGAGAGACATTACCCGTAAAGGTATAGTAGACCTCTCAGAGATTTTCCACGGGCAGAGACTACACATAGAATACCTTCGATGAGCCTTTATGTACATAGATGATTTCTTTGAGGCATTCGCTTTTTAAAATACCTTTAGAACTGTTTTGAAGATAAAAACCCCTCTTGATAGGATTTATAAGAATATAACCGATTTTAAATATTTTCAATACATAAAAAATCTTAGATAGGTCTTTTATATATAGAAGGCTTGTGAAGGGCCTTTAGAAGATCTTTGAGAGATCCCCTGAACAAAGAAGCCTTTTAAGATGTCTCTTAAAATAATAGAAGACATCTTTGAAGGGATCTTTGTTCAGAGTACCTATCAGAATACCTATCTTAGATTTTTTATGTACTGAAAATCTTTGAAAATGGGTTATATGTATATGAATCCCCTCAAGAGGAGTTTTAGATATATGAGGATGTAGGATCCTGAAGAGTTCTTCTTAATAATATTTGAGATGTCTTCGGTGTACAAAAGGTCTTTGATCGATCTTCTATAGGCAAAAGACCTTTGAGAGTCCTTCTTTAAATAGGACATTAGTCAAAATAGATATTTCATAAATAAATGTTCGCAAGGCAAAACTTTAAAAAGGGACCTAGCTCAGCAAATCAAATTTCAAATAAAATTTTGGCAAAGTTCTTCTTGTTTTGAAATCTTCCCAAACGTGGTAAGATATTTGATAAATTATCTCAAAAGGAAAGAATTTCCCATTTGATACGGCCAAAATGTGCCTCATCGAAATGGACATTTGGAGTGGATCTTGGGGTGTATGTCTGTCTGTCGTTTTTGTTATTCGAAACGATGACCCTTTGTAGGGGAGGTACCAGAAGGAATGGTCCAATCTCTACCATATTTATAACAGATCTTGTGTTGATGGAAATATGTAGATGTACCGAGCCTGAATATAATCGGATGTTTATTTCGCTTTTTATGAGGAGGTGCCAGAAGGAGAGGACTGATATATATCCCATCTTCATAGCAGATCTTGTGTTAGTAGAAATTATGGTATGTGTGAAATATAAAGAGAACCGGATGCTTATTTCGGATTTTGTGATCGTTTTGGTTATCCAAAACTTTGACACTTTGAGAGGGAGGTACCAGAAAGAATAGTCCGATCTATTGAGATGTGCAAACTTTGAAGAAAATCATATGTTAATTTCGCGTTTTATGAGCTTCATGGATATTCAAAATTGTGACCCTTTGTGGGGGAGGTACAAGAAGAAGTGAACCTATACTGTCCATCTTCACACCAGATCTTGGGTTAATAAAATTGGAGCGAAATCGGGATTATCTTTTCTCTTTGGGATTATCCTGTCTATTTTTTTAGTATTTCGACCTTTGGTGGGGGAGGTACCAGAAGGAGTGGACCGATATTGTCCATCACCGAACTCGATCTAAGGTTGATAATAATATTACGATGTACCAAGTTTGGATCCAATATGATACTCCCGTGGAAAGTTATTGTACGCACTGGCCGAAAGAGGTGAAGTGCCGAATTCGGTTTTCTCCGATGAGAAAACATTCGTTGTCCAGCAGTTTGTAAACAAACAACATGATCGTGTTTACTTGCCAAAGAGATCAGCTGAAAATGTGCACCTTCGGTTGGCCACCAGAACTCGAGCGCCGGTCATGGTGATGGTGTGGGCCCGCATAACATCCGATGGTCGCTCTCCGCTCGTATTACTTCTGGCGATCGTGGTATCAAAATAAATGCCGAATATTAGACACGCAAACATTTTGGCCGCAGACATTGGACATTATAACAGGACTCAGCACCATCGCACTCATCACACAATGGTTACAAATTGAGTTTCCTCGCTTCATTTCCAGCGCACAATGGCCACCAAAATCTCCGGATACCAATCGGTTGGACGGTTGTCTGGAGTATTTTCGTTGGCACTAAAAATATGAAAGTGTCGATCACCTGAAGCAAGGGCTTTGGCGGGAATGGGCCAAAATACCGCAGAGCAACATTCGGGCAAAGTGTGACGGTTTCATTGGCCGTTTGAAGGCCATAATTCGTGCCAAAGGTGATCAATTCGAAGAAATCTAAACTTCTTCTAAAATTTGATGCTATTTCCGACATTTTTTTCTTTCATTTAATAAAATGTAAAAATTATTGCGTTTGACTTTGTTGCGGATTTTTTATCTCCCCCTATATATACCTAAAATGCAAGGATTCCTAGGAATCTTAATCCGAATATTACAAAAAAATGTGGAGGAGACGGAAACTTTCACCCTCCATTCAAGTTACATTGCGATATAACTTTCAAAACGCCGTTAGACGTGTTCCATATTTTTAGCTCTAGTTTCATAATATTTTCTATTTTTCCTGTGTTGCCCAGTGTAATCATAGGCTGATGATATATTTTCATCGACAAACCGACTCTTATTGTCTAACGTGTTTTGAATTCCTCTCATTACATATCTTGACATTCTCTCCGAAAATAAAAAATTCACAGAAAATAAATACATCCAATTACGACGTTAATTACTTGCCTAACAGGAGCGATTTTCCACCACAGGAATTTAAAATTCACCATTCCACAATTAAATTAAATTCTTTGTTTTTTTATTATTTCATAGTCGCTTTATTATTAAAGCATAAATTACGCGTTGGTTAATCATGGAATGCCATTTATATTTCGCCGAACTCTCACAAAAAAAGAGTAATTAAAATAGTTGCGAAAGTTCGTTTTTTGTTTTTCATAAAAAAAGGGTTTTTGAAGCCCTTCAACAGAAAAAAGGCATTTAATGAATTTCAATGAATTCATTGACTCTTGAATGGCTTTGAGATTGCTCCACAATGAAAAGGGGTTGCTTTGCAATGGAGAAAAGGTTGCAAAAGGGTAAGGGTGGGATTTTTGCTCTGCCTCACGTCTCGAGTGGGAGAATTCATTTGTTTTTTCTATTTCTATTTAATTAAAAATCCAACTAAAAATCAATTTAAAAAAATAACAATAAATATGTCACTCTCAATTGATTGGGAACATGGAGATTTCTATTATTTAATATTTATTGATGAAGATAGATGGATGGCGCTCGAGGCACGACAATGGGGATGACGACTTTGATGATAAATTTATACCTCATCATGGCGTTTGAAATAATTCGAAAAAATTTTCAACTCTTTGTAGGTTTTGATTTGGCTATTATTTATTTATTAAATGCACTTTGCGAATATTAAATAATGTCAAATCTGGCTCAGCTAAATTTTCACCCTTTTTAAAGGCTTCATAAAAAGTCAATTTTAAAATAAAAAAAATTATTTAACTAAATGATTATAAAAAAAAAAAATAATTTAAACTATAAAAATCTATAACGAAGTATTACCTAGCGATAGATGTTTCAAGGCAATATATATTTTTTATACCCTCCACCATACTATATTAACATTGTCATTCCGTTTGTAACTCCTCGAAATACTCATGTCAGACCCAACAAAGTATATATATTCTTGATCGGCGTAAAAATCTAAGTCGATTTAGCCATGTCAGTCCGCCTGTCTGTCTGTCTGTCCATCTGTTTGTCTGTCCGACTGTCTGCCTATTTTACGCATGCTATCTTTCGAACGAATTGAGATAGAAGGCTGAAATTTTGCACACATGTTTATTTTTCCAGTAGGCAGGTTAAGTTCGTAAATGGGCCATGTAGGCCCACGTTTTCATATAGCCCCCATATAACAGCACCTCCCGATATTCGGTATTTTGATGATTTTAGCGACATTATTAACCGGAATTGTTTAAAATTTTGGTATTTGAAGTTCGTAATGGATACTACAGCCTAAGACAGAAAATTGTCTATGCAGGTCCACGTCTTCGTATAGCCCCCATATAACGATACCTCCCGATATTCGGCATTTTGATGATTTTAGCGACATTATTAACCGGAATTGTTTCAAATTTGGTATTTGAAGTTCGTAATGGATACTACAGCCTAAGACAGAAAATTGTCTGTGCAGATCCACGTCATCGTATAACCTGTAACGTAACCCCCCGATATTCGGTATTTTGATGATTTTAGCGACATTATTGACCGGAATTGTTTCAAATTTGGTATTTAAAATTCGTAATAGATACTATAGCTTATGACAGAAAATTGTCTGTGCAGGCCCACGTCTTCGTATAGTCCCCATATAACGGTACCTCCCAATATTCGATATTTTGATGATTTTAGCGACATTTGTCACCGGAATTGTTTCAAATTTGGTATTTGAAGTTCGTAATGGATACTACAGCCTATGACAGAAAATTGTCTGTGCAGGTCCACGTCTTCGTATAGCCCCCATATAACAGCACCTCCCGATATTCGGTATTTTGATGATTTTAGCGACATTTTTAATCGGAATTGTTTCAAATTTGGTATTTGAAGTTCGTAATGAATACTACAGCCTATGACAGAAAATTGTCTGCGCAGGTCCAGGTCTTCGTATAGGCCCCATATCACGGTACCTCCCTATATTCGGTATTTTGATGACTTTAGCGTCAATATTCACCGGATTTGTTTCAAATTTGGTATTTGAAGTTCGTAATGGAAACTACAGTCTGTGACAGAAAATTGTCTGTGCAGGTCCACGTCTTCGTATAGCCCCCATATAACAGCACCTCCCGATATTCGGTATTTTGATGATTTAAGCAACATTATTAACCGGAATTGTTTCAAATTTGGTATTTGAAGTTCGTAATGGAAACTACAGTCTGTGACAGAAAATTGTCTGTGCAGGTCCACGTCTTCGTATAGCCCCCATATAACGATACCTCCCGATATTCGGTATTTTGATGATTTTAGCGTCATTATTCACCGGAATTGTTTCAAATTTGGTATTTGAAGTTCGCAATGGGAACTACAGTCTGTGACAAAAAATTATCTATGCAGGTCCAGGTCTTCGTATAGACCATATATACCAGTACCTCCCTATATTCGGTATTTTGACGAGTTTAGGTACAGTACTCACCGAAATTGTTTGGAATGTCGTATTTGAAGTTCGTAATGGATACTACAGCCTATGGCAGAAAATTATCCATCATGGCAGAAAATTGTCTATGCTGGTTCAGGTCTTCGCACAGTTCCGACATAACGCTACCTCCCTATATACGATATTTTGAGGATTTTAGCTACATTATTCACCGTTTATTTCAAGTTTCGAATTTGAATATGGCAATGACTAATGGCAAACAATGCCTATGTAGGTCCACGTCTTATAGACCCCAATATAACGGCTATATTCGGTATTTTTAAAATTTTAACAGAATTTTTTAAGGATTTTATTTTCAAATTCGTTCCAAATGGTGGAGGGTATTCAAAGTTCGGCCTACTGCTTTTTAGCTTGTTTTTAATTTTTTAATACCTAGCGAGGCTATACATCATTCGCCTCATCGTAATAACGGCTTTAGACCCTACGTCTCTTTGGACCAAATCCGTTTCAGGACATTTGGAATCGATCTAGCGAAGTCCGTCCTTCCGTACTTAAGCCACTCTGTCTGGCTGGTTCGCACGATAACTCTCAAAGGGAGTATCCGATTTGGTATAAACTTGGTACAGTGTAATTTTATCATCAAACTTAGATTGAGGTCGGAGATGGGCAATATTGGTCCACTCCTTCTGATACTTCCCTCACAAAAGGTCGGAATCTTTGAAGAAAATATTTTACTGCACAGAAAGAGAAAGAATAATACAATGTTGCTCAAACATTGCAATTCCTAATATTTGCATCAGATCAAAGACATCCCCCACAAAGCGTCAACATTTTAAATAATTCTCTAACTCTTATAAGATGTGATGTAGGAGTCCGATTGTCTTCAAATTACACAAATCACAATATTTTTATCATCTAAAGGTCTGGTGTGAAGATGGAATATATTGGACCACTCATTCTTGTACCTCCTTCACAAAGGGTCAAAATTATGAATATATATGAAGCTCATAAAACGCGAAATTAACATCCGATTCCATTTAGACTTGGCACATCTCAATATTTCTATCAACACAAGATCTGTTATAAAAATGGTAGAGACCGGACAATATCTTCTCGTACCTCCACCGCAAAGGGTCGAAATTTTGAATACCTATAACTCTTATAAAATGTTATGTAAGAGTCCGATTGTCTTGAATTTGCACAAATCACAATATTTTTATCAACTCAAGGTATGGTGTGAAGATCGAATATATTGGACTACTCATTCTGGTAACTCCCCCACAAAGGGTCAACATTTTTGAATGCCCACGAAGCTCATAAAACCCGAAATTAAAATCCGATTCCATTCAGACTTGGTACATCTCCATATTTTCATCAATACAAGATCTGTTATAAAAATGGTAGAGATAGGACCATTTTTTCTGGTTCCTCCCCCACGAGGGGTCAAAGTTTTGAATTATATGATTATAAAATCCGAAATACGCATCCGGTGCTCTTTATATTTCATACTTCGCATTGTTTTTAGTAACATAAGATCTGCTATCAATATGGGATATATCGGTCCACTCCATCTGGTACTTCCACCACAAAGGGTCCACATTTTGAGTAACCAAGAAGCTCATAAAACACGAAACTAACATCCGATTCCATTCAGACTTGGTACAGCTCAATATTCCTATTAACACAAGATCTGTTATAAAGATGGTAGAGATCGGACCATTTCTTCTGGCACCTCCCCCACATAGGTTTCAAGATTTTGAAAAACAAAACGCTCAAAGAATGAGAAAAAAACATCCAACTCTCTTCATTTTTGCTGTGGATCTGTTGTGAAGATGATATATATATCTGCTAACCCCTTCTGGTACCACAACCACAAAGGGTCACAATTTTCAATGCCTTTATCTGTTATAAGTCGGTCCTTCTTTACAAATTGATATATCTAAATATTTCTCTCAACCAGAAACCTGAGATGAATATGAAATTTATGATTTCGCATAAAATTGGATATAAATGTTCGATTTTCTTGTAATTTTGCCCATACCGGAACCTACTCCATAGAGGGTCAAAAAATTGAAAAATCATAAATGAAGTCAAAATATATCTAAAAAAATCGAGCATTGGCTGTGGGTATACATCTGTCGACAAAACCGACTAATACTTTTTTACTTTTTTTTTAGTTCTTTCACCCACTGTTCGGATAAATTTGCTGCTGGCAAATGACCGGCTAGCTGGCAGCCACACTGGCATATTCCCTCGTTTGTATCAATTAATGTTAATTGAATTGAATTACAAGTGTAGGAGATAGAAAAAAAGTAAGAATAACAAATGCAATGACAATACCAGCAACACCGACAACAACAACAACGACGGTGACGACGACCTTCATTCCGAGCAACGGACAAGAACGTAGTCGCAACAATTGTTTTTTTTTTCTCCTTTGTAATTCAAAACTGAATTAAATTCCAACGTTTGTCAAAGGTTACACAACAACCGAACCGAGAGAATGAACGGCGGGGTTATCAATTTTTGTTATAGTTTAAAACAATTGGAAATTAAATAAATCCGATTTAGAGAAGATGGAGGATGGATGGATATGAGGAGTCTATGAATAAATGGCATATAGAACTCGATACTGAAAAATTCTTTGAATACACGTTTGAAAGACCTCAAAAAGTTATTTAACACAGTACCTCTAAAGGGTCTATACACGGCACTTTCAAAATTTCGTTAATCCACTTCAGATGCTTAAAATGCCTTTCTGCAATAAAAGCTTCCAAATTGTATTTGACCTATAGAAACCATTTGCATATCTCAACCTCAGATAAAATTTCAGGATTCCAGCTCCATCCGTTCCTCCAAATTCAAATTGTACAAAAATTAGTACCGTTTAGTACTTTTCATATGCCAGAGTACACACTTTCAAAACTACCTGCCTAACATCGACGCTACTTCTCAACCTTGATTCCCATTCCAAATTTCAAGTTTTTAGTCCTAACCGTTTACATGATACAAAAGAATACCATATAGTACCACTTTTTCGTACAAGTACAAAACTGCCTCCTTACATCGACCCTATTCCTCAAACTTGATTCCCATTCCAAATTTCAAGTTTTTAGCTCTAATCGTTCACACGATACGAAAGGGTTTCAAAATATTGTACTTTTTAGTACTTTTCGTACACTTACAGGGTGAGATGAAAAAACTGCAACCAACTTCAAACTGCTGTCATTTCTAAGCCACTCTTCCGACAGCTGGTAAAATTATTCCAATGACAGCTCATTATATTGTTTACAAGCGTACAAAAGCATTTCGGTGAGAATTTTTCAGAAAAAAAGTTATTCGTGACGGAATTCAAGCGTGATATTGTGATTTCTTTATATTTGGCTGGATAACCACAAGTGGCTATAGTTAGAGCATCCAGCATTTAAATGTGAATAAATCTTCGGGACATCAGCAGAAATGGTTCGAAAAGTAATGAAGCAACGTCGAAAAGTAACGAAGCGCGTCGCAGTGGCCCAAAAATGGCTCGTGAGCTGAACATACCGCAATATTCCATTCGGCAAATATTGAAAAATGAGCTCGGGGTAAAGCCATTGATATTCCAAAAAATGCAAGAATTTACACCGCAACAGAGAGAAAATAGACTCAAAAGAGCTAAAGAGTTTCTTCGCTTGGCCGAATGTGGTGAACTGCCGAATTTGGTTTTCTCCGATGAGAAAACATTCGTTGTCCAGCAGTTTTTAAACAAACCAAATGATCGTATTGACTTCCCAAAGAGGTCAGCTGAAAATGTGCACCTTCGATTGGCCACCAGCACTCAAGCGCCTGGTGTGGGCCGCCATAACAGCCGATGGTCGCTCTCCGCTCGTATTAATCGACCGTGGCATCAGAATAAATACAGAATATCATAGCGAAAATATTCTGAAGGCTGTATTAAAGCCTTGGGAACGCAAACATTTTGGCCGCAGACCTTGGACAACACTCAGCAGGACTCAACACTCAGCATGCGCCACCTAAGAATGGTTTCAAAATGAGGTTCCTCGCTTCATTTCCAGCACACAAGGGTCACCAAAATCTCCGGATCTCCAATCCGTTGGAATATTGTGTCTGAAGAATTTTAGTGTCGATCACCTCATGCAAAGGCTTCGCCGGGAATGGGCCAAAATACCGCAGAGCAACATTCGGTCAGCGAGTGGCGGTTTCATTGGCCGTTTGTAGGCCTTAATTCGTTCTAAAGGTGACCAAGTCGAACAAATCTAAACTTATTCTAAAATTTGATGCTATTTCCGATACTTTTGCTTTCGTTCAAAAAATTAAAAAAAAAATGTAAAAATTATGGCATTTGTTGTTGTTGCAGTTTCTTTTATCTCACCATGTATATTGCGCATTTCCAAAAACCCTTTGGTACATCTATCATACACTCCATCAGTGATCCTCATTCCATATTTAACAGTGGTAGCTCTTCTGATTCCTCAGCGCTGGTACGAATTTCCAAAAATCCAGTCTTATCTAACACCTTGGGACCAAGAATGAACCTCACCCGCAACTTTAAGATTCTAGCTTTAACTTTTTTGTCTGGGCGATGATGAATCATTGAGTTAGCCACAAAAAAACTGTCATCACGAAGACAACAAAAGTACACATGACGTCCTGCGCAAGGACCCGGAAAAAAATCAAAAAGTATCTTTTTTAGAAAAAATAAACAAATGCCCTTGAATCTCCGGGTATTTGTTTATTTTTTCTAAAGAGGAAACATTTTAATTTTTTCCTGGTCCTTGCGCAGGACGACAACAAACAACAGGAGGACAACAAATCCAGACCATGTTTTAAGAAACATGTGTTTTTGTGTTGTTCTACTTTTTTTTTTCTCCAACAGAGGAAGTAACACTTGATCATAAAGAGCCATATCCTCCATCCCACCCTCAATATGGCCCCTAAAATACTTTGCATAAGTGTTTGTTGAGGACCAAATCACTCACAAGGATCGTCATTACATCTTTAGTATGTGCCAAGAATGTTTATTTGGTTGTTAAAGAAATCTTAGAGGGTGGATGGAATCGCAGCTGCACATGCGCACAAGATTTCCTAGACAGCCAGCCAGACAGACGTACACACACATATGTCACGTCCTTTTTGGATGGCGTCGTCGTTCTTTTTGTTATTGTAACTAGACACCAAAGGAAAAAGACATGTGTATTATTTTTATTAAAAACAATTCGAAACTATTAGTGATGCTACATAATTCATTCCACAGTGGGGTGTTGGAAAGAGTTATGGAGTTTTTTTTTCGGGGGGCTAATAAATCACTTCATAACTTATAATGGCAACCATAAATCCTTTCATAGCCAATAATGCTATCATTAGGAATGGGTTATTGGTGACATATATCATTTTTTCAAATTGGAATATTTTGGATTTCTTCTTTAACATGGCTGAAAGATTTTTAATTAACAACAGTTTGTCCCCAAGAAGAGTTGACGTCTCATGAGTGTTGAAATTTTGAAGAAGATGCTGCAGAAAGCATTGGAATATTCATTTTAATGCTTCAATGCTGTGATAGAATTTTTAATAAATTTACTGCAGGGTCTCCCAACATTGTTGTGTCTCCTTGGATTTGGAATCCTGGGACCTCGATATGATAAAGGTAAATTACATTTTCTTCAAAATTTTATTAAATATTGCCTTCTAGTCTATTAAAAAATTAAAAAAAATAGCAAACTTTAGCTATATCTTTTTTTCGAAAAAAAAGTCACTTCATGTAATTAAGGTCGGAATAGAAAACACTAACCTTTCAAAACCAGTCGCCATTTTTATACCCTCAGCCATATGGCTATAGAGGATATATATCGGCCAAAACGTGCCTCATTGATATAACGGTTTTCGACCCAAGGTCTCTTTGGACCGATGCGATGTCCGTCCGTCCCTTTGTCTGGGACTGCCATCCATCGAAGGGAGTGCCCGATTCGGTCCAAACTTGCTACATCGCAATATTTTTGTCAAACTTATATCGAGTCAGGCTCAAAGTTTTGAATAACCAAAACGATTTTAAAATCTGAAATAAGCACCCGGTTCTCCGGTATTTCTACTATCTGGTCTTTTATGAGAAGACCTTCTTCTGGTCTTCTATGAAAAGACCTTCTGGTCTTCTATGAAAAGACCTTCTTCTGGTCTTCTATGAGATAACCTTTCTCTGGTTTTCTATAAGAAGAGCTTCTTCTGGTCTTCTATGAGAAGACCTTCTTCGGGTCTTCTATGAGAAGACCTTCTTCTATGAGGAGGCCTTTCGGTCATTTATGAGAAGATCCTTTTGGAAAAAAAACCTTCTGGTCTTCCATACAAGACCACCTTTGGTGTTTTATAGAAGACCTTCTCAGAAGACCTTCTGAGAAAACTCTCTTGCGGTCTTCTATGAGAAGACCTTCTTCTGGTCTTCTATGAGAAGACCTTCTGGTCTTCTATGAGAAGACTATCTGGTCTTCTATGAGAAGACCTTTTGGTCCTCTATGAGAAGACATTTTGGTCTTCTATGAGAAGACCTTCTTCCGGTCTTCTATGAGAAGACCTTTTTCGGGTCTTCTATGGGAAGACCTTCTTCGGGTCTTACATGAGAAGACCTTCTGCTGGTCTTCTATGAGATGACCATCTGGTCTTCTATGAGAAGACCTTTTGGTCCTCTACGAGAAGACTGTTTGGTCTCCTATAAAAAGAACCTTTCAGAACCTCTTCAATGGGAAAACCATTTGGTCTTATATGAGAAGGACTTTTGGTCTTCTTTAAGAAGACGTTCTGGTCCTCTATGAGAAGACCTTTTGGTCTTCAATGAGAAGAACTTCTTCTGGTCTTCTATGAGAAGACCTTCTTTTGGTCTTCTATGAGATGACATTTTTCTGGTCTTCTATGGGAAGACCTTCTTCTGGTCTTCTATGAGAAGACCTCCGAGTCTTCTATGAGAAGACCTCCGAGTCTTCTATGAGAAGACCTACGAGTCTTCTATGAGAAGAGCTCCGAGTCTTCTATGAGAAGAGCTCCGAGTTTTCTATGAGAAGACCTTCGCGTCTTCTATGAGAAGACCTTCGGGTCTTCTATGTGAAAACCTTAGGGCCTTCTATGAGAAGACCTTCTGGTCTTCTTTTAAGTGAACTTTTGGTTTTCTATGATCTTCTATTAGAAGTCCCTTTTGTCTTCTATAAGAAGTCCCTTTGGTCTTCTATAAGAAGACCCTATGGTCTTCTATTAGGTGGACTTTTAAAAAGGACCTTCTGGTCTTCTATGAGAGGACCTCCTTCTTTTCTATGAGAAGACCTTCTGGTGTTTTATGAGAAGATCTTTTGGTCTTCTATATAAAGACCTTCTGGTATTCTATGAAAATTTCTGCTTCTGTCTTCTGAATACCTTCTTCTGTCTTCTAGAAGACCCTCTTCAGAACTATGAGAAGACCTTCCTCTGGTTCTCTATGCGAAGACCTTCTTCTGGTCGTTTATGAGAAGACCCTGTGGTCTTCTACGAAAAGACCCTCTGGTCTTCTATGAGAATATCTCCTCCTGTTAGAATACCTTCGTCTGTCTTCTATGAGAAGACCTTCTTCTGGTCTTTTATGAGAACACCTTTTGGTCCTTTATGAGAAGACCCTGTGGTCTTCTACGAGAAGACCTTCTGATCTTCCATGACCCTTTGTTCTTCTATGGGAAGACCTTCTAGTCTTCTATGAGAAGACCTTTTGGTCCTCTACAAGAAAAACCTTTGGTCTTATATGAGAAGGACTTATATTGTTAGGTATTGTTTGAGAAGACGTTCTAGTATTCTTTCTTTGAATTTCTATTGAATTTTATCCATTGATTTTGAAATTCAAGACATCTGCCATGTTAAAAGTGCTTGTGTTTGCTGGGCCACAATGCGGGTGGCATTATAATCGAAGCAATGTAAAACTTCTATTGTTACATACCCCGCCTGACAGCAGAGGACACTTGTGTTCGTGTTTATCTTCCTTTGTGATCTTTAAGAGAGCGAACTGATTGCGGTATGTTCTGGAATACAAAATAATTTCCTGTTGCCTTTTGGAGAGACCCTATCAGTATTCCAAACACAATGACAGAGAGGGACAATACGCGGGCAAACAGATTTCCCTTTTACGGAATGTGAAGTGAAAAACAATTTCCATCAGATATGTGTGTTTGTGTGTGCAGTTTTCCAAATGCCGGGTCATAGTTGGTGGCACTTGAAAGATGTTTCAGAGAAAAAATATTTATTTATTGCCGGTTTGTCATTTCTGTGGTTCATTGATAGGCTGCGATAAATCAATTTCGTATCTGCCAGAGATGATGTTGTTCATTTTCAGGGTAGGATTTTTCCTGTCATTTTCCCCATGTAAAATTGAAATATTTTGGTAAAAATGAGGAGGGGAGGTGGGGGTGAGTGGAAAAGTGTCCTTCCCGAATTGTTTTATTTTGAGAGAACACAGCCTTTGAAAATTTACTTTATAACCCCCTAGATAATCTCCACTTCGAAATCCTCCACTCCGTTACTAATTAAAATCGTTCCACCTTTCATGAAAATATGCCATTTCTTTGCCAACATCGTCAAAATAAAGGAATTAAAATAAAATTCCGTAGATGGGAACTTATGTGAGATTTTTAACTGAGTTTGTCATATTTATGTCAGATTACAGGCGATTAGAGCCTATGTTAACACACACACACACACGCCCAAACAACAACATGCCATTAAATTGAAGCAGGAAGCTTTACACAACAAAGAGGATTTGCGGGAAGATGTTTGGTAAATGAGACAAAAACCCCCGGAGAAATCCGCATCCAATACAAAAAGAAAAGAAAAAACCAGACTAAAGACGACATTCATTCATTATGCGTGCCGAAGAAATGTTCACTTGACAAGCGCTTGGCGGTGGTAAGCCAGCCAGCCAGCCCCTCTCCCTACCGAACAAGTTCAATAACAAGCTGTAATAAATAAATATTATTCAATCACCCAGTGATGGCAGGCGAGCTGGCAGCCAGGTAACTGGCAACCAATTTGTGGCAGGAGTTGAATGTAATCTCTTGTAAGGAAATTGTTTGAAATTGCTGCTGCTGCTGCCTCGGCTTAGATGCCGATGTCCAGATAAGGATTGTATAGATTAGAGATAAAGAGTGTAGTGTGTGCGTGTGCGCGTTAGAAAGAGATAGAGCGCAAGGCAGCAAGTGGTGGTGTGATGCTATCGACAACAATTTGTTTTACGAAAATTAAGTAATAAATTACAATATTACAAATAATTAAAATGTACGATGAAGGTGATGTGGAAAATACGTTGTTAACTCTAATCTCAGGTGATTCAATCTGGTTTATAATAGAAGAATTCGCATAAGGACCCAGTGATATTTTTCAATAGAAAAAAAAAACATTTTATTTTCATAATTCCTATGAAGTGAGATCGGGTTTAAAGATGGGCCATCTCTAACAGATCATAATCTTAAAAAAAAAAAAATAAATAAATAACAGTAAATTCGGCCGGGTCGAACTTTTAACACCCTCCACCGTACGGAACGAATTTGAAAATAAAATCCTTAAAAAATTCTGTTAAAGTTTTAAAAATACCGAATATAGCCGTTATATTGGTGTCTACACGACGTGGACCCACACAGGCATTGTTTGTCATAAGTCATTACTAAATTCAAATTCGGAACTTGAAATAAAGGGTGAATAATGTAGCTAAGATCATCAAAATATCGTATATGGGCAGGTACCGTTAAATCGGAGCTGTGCGAAGGCCTGGGCCAGCATAGACAATTTTTTGTCATAGGCTGTAGCATTCATTACGAACTTTAAATACGACACTTCAAACAATTTCGGTGGGTATTGTACCCAAAGTCGTCAAAATACCGAATATAGGGATTTACTGGTATATGGGGCCTAAACGAAGACCAGGACCTGCATAGACAATTTTCTGTCACAGACTGTAGTTTCCATTACGAACTCTAAATGCGTAATTTATAAAAATTCCGGTGAATAATGACGCTAAAATCATCAAAATACCGAATATTGGGAGGTACAGTATATGGGGGCTATATACCTGCACCGACATGTCTTAGGCTGTGATATCCATTACGAACTTCAAATACTAAATTGAAACAATTCTGGTAAATAATGTCGCTAAAATCATCAAAATACCGAATATCGGGGGGTATAGTTATATGAGGGCTATACGAAGACGTGAACCTGCACAGACAATTTTCTGTCTCAGGCTGTAGTATCCATTACGAACTTCAAATACCAAATTTGAAACAATTCCGGTAAATAATGTCGCTAAAATCATAAAAAAAACCGAATATCGGGGGTTACCGTTATATGGTGGCTATACAAAGACGTGGACCTGCACAGACAATTTTCTGTCATAGGCTGTAGTATTCATTGCGAACTTCAAATGCCAAATTTGAAACAATTCCGGTAAAAAATTTCGCAAAAATCATTAAAATACCGAATAACGGGAGGTACCGTTATATGGGGCCTAAACGAAGACCTGGACCTGCATAGACAATTTTCTGTCACAGACTGTAGTTTCCATTATGAACTCTAAATGCGTAATTTGAAAAAAAATCCGGTGAATAATGTCGCTAAAATCATCAAAATACCGAATATCGGAGGGTACCGTTATATGGGGGCTGTACGAAGACGTGGGCCAGCACAGACAATTTTCTGTCTTAAGCTGTAGTATCCATTACGAACTTCACATACCAAATTTGAAACAATTGCGGTAAATAATGTCGCTAAAATCATCAAAATACCGAATATCGGGAGGTACCGTTATATGGGGGCTATACGAAGACGTGGACCTGCACAGAAAATTTTCTGTCATAGGCTGTAGTATTTATTTCAAACTTCAAATACTAAATTTGAAACAATTCCGATGAATATTGTCGCTAAAATCATCTAAATACCGAATATCGGATGGTACCGTTATATGGGGGCTATACGATGACATGTACCTACATGGCCCATTTTCAAAACCAAAAGTCCTGCAGACAAATTTGAGTAAAATTTTATAATTCTATTTCAATTCGTTCGGAAGCTAGAGTGATTTCCACAGACGGACAGACGGACGGACACCGCTAAATCGACATAGAATTTTATGCTGATCAAGAATATGGAGTCTTTGTGGGGTCTAAAATTTATATTTCGGAATGACAAACTTAATATCCCCTCCATACTATGGTGGAGGGTATAAAAAGGATTAAAAGGGTTCGCCAATATATATCATCTTCACAGCAGATCTTGTAGTAGTTCCAGAAGGAGTGGACCGATATATCCCCTTCTTACAGCAGATCTTACGTTAGTAGAAATAATTGAATGTGTGAAATTTGCAGAGAACCGCATGCTTATTTCGAATTTTATTATCGCTTTAGTTAAACTTTGACCCTTTGTGGGGGAGGTGCCAGAGGGAATGATTTGATCTCTACCGACTTTATAGCAGACTTTGTGTTGATGGATATATTGATATGTGCCAAGTCTAAATAGAGTTGGATGTTAATTTCGCGTTTTACGGGCTTCATGCATATTCAGAATTTTGACCCTTTGTAGGGGAGGTACCAGAAGGAATTGACCGATATATTCCATCTTCAGACCTTGGGTTAACATAAATATTGTGATGTGTGTGTCATTTGACGACAATCGGACTCTTACATCACATTTTATAAAATATATAATTATTCCAAATTTTGAATCTTTGGGGGGAGGTACTTAATGGAGAGGACCGATATTGTCCATTTTAGCACCTGAAGTAACACAGATGCAAATATTAAGATTTGCAAAGTTGAAGCAAAATCTGATTTTTATACCCTACATCACATAGTGGTAAGGGTATTATGTCTTTGTGCAACATCGAGGAAGGAATTGAAATAGGCCCATAGTTACTTTTAAGGATCTTCATAGACTCACTTTCTGAGTCGATTTATGCCTGCCAGCTCATCTGTCTGCCCGTCCTTCTGTCTATGTATTCTTGTGAATAAAATGCAGGTCACATTTATTATCCAATTGAGATGAAATTTTCCAAACAAAATTTGTGTGGTCCAAGGACGAACCCTACTGAAATTGGTGATAATCGGATCTGATTTAGATATAGCTCCTACATATATATCTTCAACTGATTTCGGGTTAATTGTGCACCGAATGGCCAATATCAGTCCAAATGATCTGAATTTTGGCACATCCGACCGAATTCAGTCTGGCAGGAGCTATAGCTACCTGTATGTTTCATCCGATTTGGTGTTAAGGTGCCTCACATTCGTAATATGCCTTTGAAAACAATGATATTTGGTAGCAAATTTGTTACTGAGCTCGGAATTGCCCCTACGAAATTTTATCAATATCGGTTCAGATTTGGATATAGCTCCCATATATAATCTTAATCCTATTTCAGGTTTATTGTGCAAATAATGGCTAATATCAGCCCAAATGGAGTGAGTTTCGCGACGTATGTTTCCATTTTGTGAAGTAAGCTCCGATGTATATATATTTTAATATAATCATTCTCGAAGTGATATCATGCACTCTATAACAATGTAAATTGGTATAAAAGATTAAAATGTCTCCGTCAAATGTAGTAAAAATCGGTTCAGATTTCGATATGCCTCCTATATATGTGTTATCTCTGAAACCACATTATAACTGCTCTAAAGTCAAATGTTGATTGGTGGTAAGATCTACTTCAAATAGATTATTTTGCTACGAGAGCTCTGCAAATTATGCATAGTGGTGGAGGGTATCATCGGCCCCGCCCGACTTTTGACTTTTCCTACTAGTTCTATATTATTCTGTGCAATAAAATATATTTTTTCATTTTTTTTTTTTTTTTTTTTTTTTGAAGATTTTGAACTTTTTTTGGGACGGTGCCAGAAGTAGTGGGCCGATATTGTGTATCTCCGAACACAATCTAAGATTGATAATAATATTACGATGTATCATGTTTAGACCAAATCGGATACTCCCTTCGAGAGTTATCGTGGGCACCATCCAGAATGTCCTGACACGGATTTAGTCCAAAGAGACCTCGGGTCGAAAATCGTTATTTCGATGAGTCACGTTGGCAATTTTGACCAAGGTCGTCAAATTGCGAAAAGACAGCAGGGCTACTCCAAAACATTGATCTCATTGAAAATATGTATTCTCCCAAATAAACAAAAATGTTTAATAAAAGACAAATCGATTGGAAAATATGGCCAAGATCCTTGAAATAGGAAGAGGTACCCGGGGAGCTATATACGAAAGCTATACCAAAAATCTGCCCCAGAATATTTTTTGCAGTCCAAAGAGACCTCCGGTCGAAAATCGTTATTTCGATGTGTCACGTTTTGGATCTGCAATCATATGGCTCAGGGTATAAAAAGCCAATCGATGGCAATTTTGGCCAAGATCCCCAAATTGCCAAAAGACAAATTGGCCAAGATCCTTGAAATAAGAGAGCTATACCAAAAATCAGCCCCAGAATTTATATTTTTTTCATGAAATGTTTGTACATACCAAGAACACAACTTAAGCCTAGACCATCCCAAAAATATCAGTTTTAGACATGCGATTCACATGAATATGTTAATATTTTGTCCTTTTATAAAACATCAGTTGTGATAACCCTTATATTAGGACTATAACAAAAAGGGACCTGTATGTGTCATACTTCGTACCTTACCCTTAACTTTCTTGCCAAGCCTTCAATGGTCCCATTCTTTTCCAATGGAAAATAAACACAAAAGTACTTCTTAGTACTACAAACTAAGAAGACAGCAGGAGTCCGGTTTTTTAAGAGCCTATCCAGCATAATGTTAATTTGGCCCCATTGTAGTAATCCTCATCATCTTCATCAAAGGCCTTGTTGGGATTGTATTACCCACCTATGTTGTCGTCATTATCCTCATTGTGTGTTTATCTTAACAAATTTTATTATTATTGAGGTTCTGCTTCGTTGTTTTTCAATTGTTTGTTTGTCTGTCTGTCAGTCCGTTCATCCATCTATCCAACCCTCCTCCTGTTGTTCCTCTTTTATTTAGAATTGAATGCGGGAGTACAATTGTTGTATATTTTATTTAGAATACGCACTTTTTTCGCACTTAACTACACTTAAGGGGGGTTGCAGTTGCGATAGCCTTCCTCCAAGGAAGGTGGAGAGAATATCATCACAATTGCTGTACCCTAGTGGGAGATACTTCGGCGGTTTGTGTATTTTCAAGTATGCAAATTTAAACATAATCATTGGCCACATAATTGTTGTTATTCGGATTTATTTATTTTTTTTTTTTTGACAGCCAAAGGATCGACCTCCTCAACGTTAGTAAACAAACAGTGGTGATTTATGAATTAGTACATACCTACATACACATGTACATCCAAATTTATGCGGAAATGACATGTGCAAACATAGCAGTTGGACCAAGGGAGACTCCTACAAAATAATTGCCTTGGTATCGCATCGCAACTTTAATAATTTATGGTAAACTTATGAACACATATTTAGTAACAGGTTCTGGCATTCCGAACATGTCACGGTTACTCGAAATTTTAAAGCCAACAATGTCGGTGTTCTATGAAGAAGACTTTTCCGGTCTTCTATGAAGAAAACCTTTCAGGTCTTCAATGACGAAGAACTTTCTGGTCTTCTATGAAGAAGACCCTTCCGGTCTTCATAGATAGTCTTCTATGAAGAAGGCCTACTGGTCTTCTATGAAGAAAACCTTCAGCTCCTCTTCATGGAAGAAGATTTTCAGCTCCTCTTCATAGAAGAAGAATTTCAGCTCTCCTTCATACAAGAAGCCCTTCAGATATTTTTCATAAAAGAAGCTCCTTCAGCTCTTCATCATAGAAGACCTTCACTTCTTCTCCACAGAAGAAGTCCTTCAGCTCTTCTACGAAGAAGACCTAACTGGTCTTCTATGATTTTTCTTCAATAAAGAAGACCTGCTGGTTTCAATGAAGAAAAGCTGCTGGTCTTCTATGAAGGAGCTCGTCTGGTATTCTATGGTATTCTATGGTATTCAATGGAGAAGACCTACAGGTCTTCAATGCAGAAGACCTACAGGTCTTCAATGGAGAAGACCTACAAGTCTTCAATGGAGAAGACCTACAGGTCTTCAATGGAGAAGACCTACAGGTCTTCTAAGGTGAAGACCAACAGGTCTTCTATGGAGAAGACCTACAGGTCTTCTAAGGTGAAGACCAACAGGTCTTCTATGGAGAAGACCTACAGGTCTTCTATGGAGAAGACCTACAGACAGGTCTTCTATGGAGAAGACCTACAGACAGGTCTTCAATGGAGAAGACCTACAAGTCTTCAATGGAGAAGACCTACAGGTCTTCAATGGAGAAGACCTACAAGTCTTCAATGGAGAAGACCAACAGGTCTTCTATGGAGAAGACCTACAGACAGGTCTTCTATGGAGAAGACGTACAGACAGGTCTTTTATGGAGAAGACCTACAGACAGGTCTTCTATGGAGAAGACCTACAGACAGGTCTTCTATGGAGAAGACCTACAGGTCTTCTATGGAGAAGACCTACAGACAGGTCTTCTATGGAGAAGACCTATAGACAGGTCTTCTATGGAGAAGACCTACAGACAGGTCTTCTATGGAGAAGACCTACAGACAGGTCTTCTATGGAGAAGACCTACAGAGGGGTCTTCTATGGAGAAGACCTACAGACAGGTCTTCTATGGAGAAGACCTACAGACAGGTCTTCTATGGAGAAGACCTACAGACAGGTCTTCTATGGAGAAGACCTACAAACAGGTCTTCTATGGAGAAGACCTACAGACAGGTCTTCTATGGAGAAGACCTACAGACAGGTCTTCTATGGAGAAGACCTACAGACAGGTCTTCTATGGAGAATACCTACAGACAGGTATTCTATGGAGGAGACCTACAGACAGGTCTTCTATGGAGGAGACCTACAGACAGGTCTTCTATGGAGGAGACCTACAGACAGGTCTTCTACGGAGAAGACCTACAGGTCTTCTATGGAGAAGACCTACAGGTCTTCTATGGAGAAGACCTACAGGTCTTCTATGGAGAAGACCTACAGGTCTTCTATGGAGAAGACCTACAGGTCTTCTATGGAGAAGACCTACAGGTCTTCTATGGAGAAGACCTACAGGTCTTCTATGGAGAAGACCTTCTGGTCTTCTATGGAGAAGACCTACAGGTCTTCTATGGAGAAGACCTTCTGGTCTTCTATGGAGAAGACCTACAGGTCTTCTATGGAGAAGACCTTCTGGTCTTCTATGGAGAAGACCTACAGGTCTTCTATGGAGAATACCTTCTGGTCTTCTATGGTGAAGACCTACAGGTCTTCTATGGAGAAGACCTTCTGGTCTTCTATGGAGAAGACCTTCTGGTCTTCTATGGAGAAGACCTTCTGGTCTTCTATGGAGAAGACCTTCTGGTATTTTATGGGGAAGACCTTCTGGTCTTCTGTGGAGAAGACCTTCTGGTTTTCTATGAATAAAAACCTCAGATATACTCTAAAGAAGACCTTTTGATCTTCTATGAAGAATATCTTGTGGACTTGTAAGAAGTAGAACTTCTGCCACTTTATGATGAAGACTTTCTGGTCCTTTATGAAGAAGACTTTCTGGTCTTCCAGTAAAAAGACCCTGAGGATCCTAACTAAAATCTCCTTAACAAAATTGTCTAGAATAGCCAGATATGAAAAATATCTCATCTTAGGGCGATTTTATTGCGAGTTATAATCTCCGAGAAATATAATTTCAAAATGGAAAAATTAAACGGCGGAAATTTGTTTAAGAGTTTTCAATATTTTCACCACAAAGTTTTCGCAGTATTTACCCATTTAATATTAATTAATACCTAAAAGATTTCGAAAATCCCTAGCGAAAATAATTTTTTTTGCATCATAGAGATACGTAACCGAATACAACACATGTTCTTCACAGCATCACTGATGCGAGGAACCCCTCTCCACACATGTTTTATGAATTCGGCAGAAAATTCCCCTTGGAATTTTAAAATCAAATACATGTATTGAGAAAAATACTAAACATATAAATACTGCCTGCAGATAATTAAAAAGTAATTAGAGACTTGGAAAAAAGCGTCAAACTTTTTAGAATGACAGCTACTTTTTTGGTTCTGCCAAAGAAATTCATGCTAAGTGAAAACAGCGGCAAAAATTGAAGGAGTAACAATTAAGCTCTTGTACCAGCAGTCCATGAGATTCTCCTACCACCACCTCCACCCATCCACCCTCCTCATGTGCTGAACAAATGAAGCTATTAAATTACAAAACAAATCATTTATTTTTCGGGGGAGGGCAAATATACAACTCATTAAATGTTCATTAGACAAGTGAAATGTTATATTAGGCAATAGATGATACCCTCCTGCTCTACCTCTTGAAAACTTGGGGAATATTCTAGATTCACTTAGTCATCCATTGAGAACAGCATCAATGGCAATCTCCACCTCCTGCCTGTTGGCTGGATACGAACCAGCAAAAATAAGAAGACACCTACAGAGAAAAGGCGCCGTTTTGTTGCCACTAAAAAGAGACATCAACTGCCTGACAATGGGGAGGAGGTGCTCATGCTAGTGGTGGCAAATACAGCTATCTTTTTGTTTAGCATTTAGTTGTTGTTTTAGACTTCTGATGTACGTTGTAATAAACAAATTTACAGGGTAATTGTTTACATATGTTGGGTAAAGGTGGGAATGGAAGGAACACCTTTGTCTTTTGACACTCCAACTAAAAAAACGGCTCAAAATTCATAAAAGAATGCAAAATGAAAAGGTGATTGAGAATGGGGGAGGTCAGGTCAAACGTCGCTATGGCCTAACTAAAATGAAAATTTTTTTTTAGAGGTCCGGTTTAAATTTGGAATATATCGGCCAACTCCCTCTGGCACCTCCCCCACATAAGATCGAAATTTTTAAAAAGGATATTTTCTGCACAGAGAGTAGCAATAATCCCATTTTGCTCTAACTTTGCAAATCCTAAAATTTGCGTCAGTGCTAGGTCAGGTGCGAAAATGGACAATATCGGTCAGTATAGGTCTATCAAGTGCTTCCCCCACAAAGGTTCAAAATTTTGAATAATTACAACGAAATTTTCAAAAAATATATTTTCTGCAAGTAAAAAGAAGCTATAATCCGATTTTGCTCCAAATTTGTTAATTCTAATATTTACCTCAGTTCTCGGTCAGGTGCAAAAATGGATAATATCGGCCCACTCTATCAACTCTTATAAAATGTGATGTAAGAGTCCGATTGTCTTCAAATTTCACACATCTCAATAATTGTATTAACCCAAGGTCTGATTTAAAGGTGGAATACATCGGTCCACTCCTTCTGGGACCTCCCCCACGAAGGGTCAACGTTTTGAATAACCAAAACGTTTATAAAATCCGAAATAAGCATTAGGTTCTCTTTATATTTCACACATCCCATTTTTTTTCTACTAATAAAAAATCTGTTGTGAAGATGGGATATATCGGCCAACTCCCTCTGGTACCTCCCCACAAAGGCTCAAAATTTTGAATATGCATCAAGCTCATAAAAAACGAAATTAACATCCGATTCCATTTCAGATTTGGTACATCTCAATATTTCCTTAAATAGAATATCTGCTATAAGCATGGTAGGGATAGGACTATTCCTTCTGGTACCTCCCGCACATAGGGTTCAAGATTTTGAAAAACAAAACACTCAAAGAAAGCGAAATTAACATCCAACTCTCTTCAAATTTCATACCCCCAAACCCCTCAGAAGGGGTTCACAGATATATATATATATATATATATATATATATATATATCTGCGAACCCCTTCTGAGGGTGACAATTGTGATTACATTTATCTGCCATAACTTGTGAAAAAAGCGATTCTTTATAATTTGCTATATTTAAATATTTCTCACTACCAGAAACCCGAGATGAATTTGGAATTTATGATTTCCCATAAAACTGGATATAAATGTTCCGCTACGAAACGGACAATATTGGCCCATTCCTTCACAACCTGCTCCACAGAGGGCTAACAATTTCAATAATTATAACACAAATCAAAATATATTTAAGCTAAGTTTAGGGCGAAGGGAATACATATGTCTACAAAACCGACTGATACCTTTTAATTTTATACCCTCCACCATACTATGGAGGATATATTAACTTTGTCATTCCGTTTGTAACTCCTCGAAATACTCATGTCAGACCCACCAAAGTATATATATTCTTGATCAGCGTAAAATTCTAAGTCGATATAGCGATGTCCGTCTGTCTGTCCGAATGTCTGTCCGTATGTCTGATGGAATCACGCTATCTTTCGAATGAATTTAGATAGAAGGCTAAAATTTTGCACACATGTTTATTTTTCCAGTAGGCAGGTTATGATCGTAAATGGGCCATGTAGGTCCACGTTTTCATATAGCCCCCATATAACGGTACCTCCCCATATTCGGTATTTTTATGATTTTAGCCACATTATTCACTGGAATTGTTTCAAATTTGGTATTTGAAGTTCGAAATGGATACTACACCCTAAGACAGAAAATTGCTTGTGCAGGTCCACGTTTCCGTATAGCCCCCATATAACGGTACCTCCCAATATTCGGTATTTTGATGATCTTAGCGTCATTATTCACCGGAATTGTTTCAAAATACGTATTTAGAGTTCGTGATGGGAACTACAGTCTGTGATAGAAAATTGTCTATGCAGGTCAAGGTCTTCGTATAGTCCCCATATAACCGTACCTCCCTATACCCGGTATTTTGATGATTTTAACGACATTATTCACCGGAATTGTTTCAAATTTTGTATTTGAAGTTCGAGATGGATAGTACAGCCTATGATAGAAAATTGTCTGTGCAGGTCCAGGTCTTCGTATAGCCCCCATATAACGGTACCTCCAAATATTCGGTATTTTGATGGTTTTAGCGTCATTATTCACCGGAATTGTTTCAAAATACATATTTAGATGGGAACTACAGTCTGTGACAAAAAATTGTCTATGTAGGTCCAGGTCATCGTATAGGCACCATATATCAGTACCTCCCTATATTCGCTATTTTGACGAGTTTAGGTACAATTCCAACCGAAATTGATTGAGATGTCGTATTTGAAGTTCGTAACGAATGCTACAGCCTGTGACAGAAAATTGTCTATGCAGGTCCAGGTCTTCGCACAGCTCCGATATAACGGTACCACCCTATAAACGCAGTTTTGATGATTTTAGCTACATTATTCACCGCTTACTTCATGTTTCGAATTTCAGTATGGCAATGACTTATGACAAACAATGCCTATGTAGGTCCATGTCGTGTAGACCCCAATATAATGGCTTTATTCGGTATTTTTAAAAATTTAACAGAATTTTGGGATTTTATTTTTTGAAAATTTCCAAATTCGTTTCAAATGGTGGAGGGTATTCAAAGTTCGGCCCGGCTTACTGCTTTTAAACTTCTTCTTTCTTATTTTTCCATCCGACCACAAATCACCCCTTCGGACACATTCTTGAATCGCTTGCCTCTATGGCGACTTTGAGAAGTGTTGGCCAGCCGGCAATAAATTTCACAGATGAATTACTAAACAAATTACTTGTAAATGTAAATTGCAGAACTTTTGCTTTGGAGTTATTAAAGAAACAACGACACACACAAAATAAAAACTAGACGAAACACCAGGAAATGCGTATTGACCTCCTACAGACATACATGCACTGGCAGATATTTGAAAGATAAAGACCATAAATGGTCCGCCATTGACGTGGTTTCTACTTCATTGACTCTCGCTCAAAGAACGAAACGGAACACTAATTAAACTTCAAGTACTGGAGGCAGCAGCAATAACAACAACAATAACAACAAACCCGACATTAAAACAAACAATACTTAAAGATCAGACAATAATAAGCGAACAGTCCCCGGCCAGTCCGTCAGTCATTTGTTGGCTATGGCGTTCAAAGTAAAATAAACATCGTAACAATGGGGAAAAGTAGGGGAGAAATGCCTTTACATTCAATTGTTGTACTTCACAGGCGATAGGCAATGCTAAGCTGGGAGTACTGTGGGAGGTTTGGGGAGGATGGATGTTAGGGGATAGCTGGCTCCCTGGTTACAGCATTGTCTTAATTATTCACAATTGAGAGAGAACCGCATGGCATGGCATGGTAATAAACCACAGAAAAACAAATGCATTGAGGATTTTTGCCACATCCCTCCCCCCCCACAACCTAAATAGGGAAGGTATTGATGATGGTGAGCAGCACATATGACCCCATAGAATATTTTCGGAAAATAAAACATATTTAGTTTATCCATCATGAGGGGGAGAAAGTGGCTTCTGTCCATGACTACTTGTCCATCTGAAGTACCCATTACACTGTGGGACAAAATTCAAAATATTCTAAAAATTGCAGCGAAAATATTAGTGAATTTGGAAGAGGTTGTAAGCAGCAGTTGGAGTCGATCTAGCGATGTCCGTCCGTCCGTCTGTCTGGCTGGTGCGCACGATAACTCTTGAAGGAAGTATCCAATTTGGTCCAAACTTCGTACATCGTAATATTTTTGCCAAACTTAGATCTAGTTCGGAGATGGGCTATATCGGTCCCCTCCTTCTGATACCTCCCCCACAATAGGTCGAAATTTTCAAAAAATAATTTTTTTGCACAGAAGAGAGAGGATAATTCGATTTTGCTCCAACTTTGCAAATTCAAATATTTGCATCGGTGCTAGGTCAGGTGTGAAAATGGACAATATCGGTCCACTCCATCAAGTACCTCTCCCAAAAGGGTCAAAATTTTGAATAATTACAACTCTCATAAAATGTGATGTAAGAGTCCGATTGCCTTCACATTTTACACATCCCAATATTTATATTAACCCAAGGTCTGGTGTTAAGATGGGCAATATCGGTCCACTCCTTCTGGTACCTCCCCTACAAAATGTCAAGATTTTCAAAGAAAATAATTTACTGCACAGAAAGAGAAAGGGTAATCCGACTTTGCTCCAACTTTGCAAATACTAATATTTGTATCAGTGCTAGGTCAGGTGCGAAAATGGGCAATATCGGTTCACTCCATCAAGTACCTCTCCCAAATTGGTCGAAATTTGGAATAATTATAACTCTTATAAAATATGATATAAGTGTCCAATTCTCTTCAAATTACACACATCAAAATATTTTTATTAACCCAAGGTCTGGCGTTTAGATGGAATATATCGGTCCACTACTTCTGGTACCTCCCCCACAAACGGTAAAAAATTTGAGTATCCATGGAGCTCATAAAACACGAACTTAAAATTCGATTCCAGTAAGACTTGGCTCATCTCAATATTTTCATCAGCCCAAGAGCTGTTATAAAGATGGTAGAGTCGGACCATTCCTTCTGGTACCTACCCCACAAAGGGTAAAAGTTTTGAATAACAAAAACGATCATAAAATAGGAAACAAGCATCCGGATCTCTTCAAATTACATACATCACAATATTTGTATGAACCCAAGGTCTGGTGTGAAGATGGTAGAGATTGGTTCACTTCTTCTGGTACCTCACCCACAAAGGGTCAAAATTTTGAGTATCCATAGAGTTCATAAAACGGGAAATTAACATCCGATTCTATTAAGACTTGGCACATCTCAATATTTCCATCAACCGAGATCTTTTACAAAGATGATAGAGATCGGACCATTTCTTCTGGTACCTCCCCCACAAAGGCTCAAAGTTTAGAAAAACAAAAATAGGAAATAAGCATCCGGTTCTCTTCAAATGACACACATCACAATATTTGTATCAACCGAAGGTCTGGTGTGAAGATGAAATATATCTGTTCACTTCTTCTGATACCTCACCCACTAAGGGTCAAATTTTGAGTATCCATGAAGCTCATAAAACACGAGATTAGCGTCCGATTCCATTCAGACTTCGCACATCTCAATATTTCCATCAACACAAGATTTGTTACAAAGAACGTAGAGATCGGACCATTCCTCCTGGTACCTCCCCCACAAAGAGTAAAAGTTTTGAATAACAAAAACGATCATAAAATAGGAAATAAGCATCCGGATCTCTTCAAATTACACACATCACAATATTTGTATGAACCCAAGGTCTGGTGTGAAGATGGAACATATCGGTTCAATCCTTCTAATACCTCACCCATAAAGGGTCAAAATTTTGAGTATTCATGAAGCTCATAAAACGCGAAATTATTTCCATCAACACAAGATCTGTAACAAAGATGGTTGAGATCTGATACCTCCCCACAATGAAAGCGAAATAAGCATCCAACTCTCTTCAAATTTCACACGTATGTTTCGAGGTATTGCAAGCGGAGGTGCCGGTATTTTTATGATATTAGCGACATTATAGACCGGAATTTTTTTGAATTTCGAATTGGGAGACCTTAAAGGGTACTTCAACCTATAACAGAAAATTGTCTAGGCAGGTTCAGGTCTTCGTATAGTCCACATATAACGGTACCTCGCATTATTTACCGGAATCGTTTCAAATATCCTATTAGAATATTTTAACGGTCTTCCTCGGCATTTATTGAAAATTTTCAAGTTCCTTCAAAATAATGTAGAGTATTGAAATTTCGGCCCGGCCCAACTTATCTGTTTTTTTTTCTTATTACTTTTTGTTCCACTGTGTAATTAAAATAACAAATCCATTTGGTGGTCTACTCCAGCAATGTGACATCCATTTGAAGTTCAGTCTACTGCAACACAATTGAACTGGCTTCTCTGTCAGCTGACATACTTGGAGGTTATGGTTAGCTCATTAATTTTTAGAGACGGCACAAAGAGAGTATGGAGAGAGAGGGGTTGAAAAAGAGATGCATAATTCCAAATTACATCCAATGAATGGATAGATGATGTAAATGGTAAGCCTACCTATCATCCATGAACTTTTATGGCACTTGAAGTATACCCGAGCCCTGTGAGCATGTGTGTGTGTGGAATATTGTCAAGTGGGATTTCCTGTCAATTATGATTGTCTCACCATGAGTGATGGACATCATGAGAATATTAGCAATGAAATTGAATATTTGAGCGGTGTCGGAAATGAAAACAAATTTTGAGAAAATATTGAGAAACTCGGCTGAATATGAACTTTTGATCCCCGGGCCGAATCTCAAAACTGTGACGCTGATAAATTAATCGGTAAACCTTGTCTAAGAATAATTTTTGATCCAAAGCATAATTTTTAGCCAATATTTTTCGGGAACATAGCCTCTCTCACACATCTAGATAGTCAGGAATCGTCTAACAAACGAACAATTCGTGGAAAATATTGCCTTTTATTATCAAAATGCGAAAGTCTGTTAAGAAAGTTCACCGCGCTCTTCTTCCATTTTATAGTCAGACCCATTATGACTAAAATTTACATTGGAGGACATTAAATCACCAACTCGCTTACGTAGAGTGTGAACTAAAAAAATAAGGCACTGTATCGGCCAGATTTGACGATGACCATCAATTATCGATTAGTCGTCGTTCGAAGCAATTGAGCCTCTGTCACACAACAACGGAGAACATTTTTGGAGAAGGATTTCGGTGTGAAGCCTTCCAAAATGTAGCTTGTGCAAGAATTGAAGCCGAAAGACCTAACGCATAGCAGAATTTTTGGTGAATGGACTTTTGGAGAGTTGGCAAAAATCCACATCTTAATCGAAAAATTGAGTCCAAGGACGAAGCACATTTTTGGCCTAATGGGTTAGTTAAAAAGCAGAATTATTGATTTTTAAGTAAAGATCAAAAGCTACCGCTGCCTCTAGAAAAAAATCACAGTTTGGTGCGGTTTATGGGCTGGAGGCATCATTGCCGAACAGAACTTATTCAAAGATGCAGTGAGTCGTAGCGTAGCTGGTGAGCGCCACAGTGAGGCAATATCCAACTTTCCTGCCCAAAATTCTAGAGGACGAGGTGTATGACGTGTGGTTTCATTACGACCGCGCTATATGCCACACAGGACGAGCAACAATGGACCTATTAAGAGGCGAGTTCGGGGGACAAGTTTTTTCATATTCGGGACCGATCAATTGGCCTTGCGATTTAATACTCTCAGACCATTTTTGGAGGGCTCTGTATCTATTCAGACGAGCCCACTTCAATTGACGGATTGGAATGCAACGTTGAAGCATTGATTCCTGAGATACCGGCAGAAATGTTGGGAAATTGTATCTTAAATATAAAGGAATGCCCTGAATGAAGATGGAAGACCACAGACAGACCAATATCTCCCCTAAAAATGGCTGCAACATTTTTCTCCCTTGCTCATTAAAGATTTACCAAAAACTGATGCATCAAATTAACCATTTTGCGTCTATGATGTGCTAAAATTGTAGCAACAAACATGAGGCACCAACAAACATGAGGCACCACAATTCAAATCAACGGCATGGCAGGCACCATCAACATTTGGCAACATCATTGTTGTAATCATTCGCATAATCATTATTGTTTGGGGGGAAAAGAATTGTAATGCCATAGAAGTCGTCATCCCCCACCAATCAACCAGAGAACTAGTCAGTCAGTCAAATTACCGCTTAGTCATTTAGTCATCCAGACAAAAACACAGAGAGTATTCCACAGCATCATCCGGCAAACAGCAATCAAGTGTAACAGGGAGCCATAAGAATTCAACTTCCTTTTTGTCGTTGACGTCAAAAGCTTATGGCGATGCTCCTTTGAGGGAGTGGCTTAAAGCGAATATTTGGAATGTTTTTAAAAGGCATAAACAATTTTTCCTTGATGAAAGTTCTTTAAAAACTCCAATTTTATTTGGTTGAGAGTTCTTGATAAAAATTCTTTAAAAAATCCATGTTTATTTAAGGGTTGGTCCTTGACAAAAATTCTTTAAAAAAATCAGATTTATTTAATGGTCGATCCTTGGTAAAAAAAAAAAATTAAAAAATCCACTTTTATTTCGAGGTAGGTCCTCGGAAAAAATTTTTTTAAAAAATCCACTTTTATTTCGAGGTAGGTCCTCGGAAAAATTTTTTTAAAAAATCCACTTTTATTTCGAGGTAGGTCCTGGGAAAAAAAAACTTTAAAAAATCCACGTTTATTTGATGGTTGGTCCTTGATAAAAGTTCTTTAAAAAATCCACGTTTATAAGGTTGAGAGTCCTTGATAAAAATTCTTTAAAAAATCCAGGTTTATTTGATGGTTGGTCCTTGATAAAAATTCTTAAAAAATGCAGGTTTATTTGATGGTTGGTCCTTGATAAAAATTCTTTAAAAAATCCAGGTTTATTTGATGGTTGGTCCTTGATAAAAATTCTTTAAAAAATCCACGTTTATTTGATGGTTGGTCCTTGATAAAAATTCTTAAGAGATCCACGTTTATTTGGTTGAGAGTCCGTGATAAAAATTCTTTAAGAAATCCACGTTTATTTGGTTGAGAGTCCTTGATAAAAATTCTTAAGAGATCCACGTTTATTTGGTTGAGAGTCCGTGATAAAAATTCTTTAAGAAATCCACGTTTATTTGGTTGAGAGTCCTTGATAAAAATTCTTTAAGAAATCCACGTTTATTTGGTTGAGAGTCCTTGATAAAAATTCTTTAAAAAATCCACGTTTATTTGGTTGAGAGTCCTTGATAAAAATTCTTTAAAAAATCCACGTTTATTTAATGGTTGGTCCTTGATAAAAATTCTTTAAAAAATCCACGTTTATTTAATGGTTGGTCCTTGATAAAAATTCTTTAAAAAATCCACGTTTATTTAATGGTTGGTCCTTGATAAAAATTCTTTAAAAAATCCACGTTTATTTAATGGTTGGTCCTTGATAAAAATTCTTTAAAAAATCCACGTTTATTTAATGGTTGGTCCTTGATAAAATTCTTTAAAAAATCCACGTTTATTTAATGGTTGGTCCTTGATAAAAATTCTTTAAAAAATCCACGTTTATTTAATGGTTGGTCCTTGATAAAAATTCTTTAAAAAATCCACGTTTATTTAATGGTTGGTCCTTGATAAAAATTCTTTAAAAATCCACGTTTATTTAATGGTTGGTCCTTGATAAAAATTCTTTAAAAAATCCACGTTTATTTAATGGTTGGTCCTTGATAAAAATTCTTTAAAAAATCCACGTTTATTTAATGGTTGGTCCTTGATAAAAATTCTTTAAAAAATTTACGTTTATTTGATGGTTGGTCCTTGATAAAAATTGTTTAAAAAATCCACGTTTATTTGATGGTTGGTCCTTGATAAAAATTGTTTAAAAAATCCACGTTTATTTGATGGTTGGTCCTTGATAAAAATTGTTTAAAAAATCCACGTTTATTTGATGGTTGGTCCTTGATAAAAATTCTTTAAAAAATCCACGTTTATTTGATGGTTGGTCCTTGATAAAAATTCTTTAAAAAATCCACGTTTATTTGATGGTTGGTCCTTGATAAAAATTCTTTAAAAAATCCACGTTTATTTGATGGTTGGTCCTTGATAAAAATTCTTTAAAAAATCCACGTTTATTTGATGGTTGGTCCTTGATAAAAATTCTTTAAAAAATCCACGTTTTTTTGATGGTTGGTCCTTGATAAAAATTCTTTAAAAAATCCACGTTTATTTGGTTGAGAGTCCTTGATAAAAATTCTTTAAAAAATCCACGTTTATTTGATGATTGGTCCTTGATAAAAATTCTTTAAAAAATCCACGTTTTTTTGATGGTTGGTCCTTGATAAAAATTCTTTAAAAAATCCACGTTTATTTGATGGTTGGTCCTTGATAAAAATTCTTTAAAAAATCCACGTTTATTTGATGGTTGGTCCTTGATAAAAATTCTTTAAAAAATCCACGTTTAGTTGATGGTTGGTCCTTGATAAAAATTCTTTAAAAAATCCACGTTTATTTGATGGTTGGTCCTTGATAAAATTCTTTAAAAAATCCATGTTTATTTGATGGTTGGTCCTTGATAAAAATTCTTTAAAAAATCCACGTTTATTTGATGGTTGGTCCTTGATAAAAATTCTTTAAAAAATCCACGTTTATTTGATGGTTGGTCCTTGATAAAAATTCTTTAAAAAATCCATGTTTATTTGATGGTTGGTCCTTGATAAAAATTCTTTAAAAAATCCACGTTTATTTGATGGTTGGTCCTTGATAAAAATTCTTTAAAAAATCCACGTTTATTTGATGGTTGGTCCTTAATAAAAATTCTTTAAAAAATCAAGGATTATTTTATGATTGGTCCTTGGAAAAAATTTTGTTCTGTGTATTACCCTTGCTTCCTTCATCGTTCCTCTACATTCCCCACATCTGAATGAACCCAGAAAAAACATTTGATTCCCCAAGGAAAAATGTATTTACCTTTGCGATGGCAAGCCATCAACCTCCTCCACCCACTCTGAATATTCTGTCCAATTCCAATTCCGTTTTCGTTTTTTTTTCTCTCTTTTCTGGTTGGCAACTACTACTGTTTGCTTTCAATTTCGATTGAAAGTTTTTTTTTTTTCTATTCGGACATTTATATGCGGCGGTGTTCTTTTTTCCTTTTATCTTTTGTGTTATACAGTTTTCAATAGAGCTTCCTAGCGACTACTTTATGGTAAATACCGTGACCAAACTTCTTTATGTAAGCAAAACCCCCCATAGGAATATTTCGCGAGAAATCGTCGGATAGAACATAAAAGAAAGGGGGAGAGGAGAATGGACCGTCATTCTGCGTCCAGACAAGTTATCTAATCACTGGCGAGTCACGTTTCATCTGGGTTATTATTTGTTTTTTCTTCTCCACATACAGACATTGGTCGGATTGTAAAAAATGGAAATTGATGGAAATATTGGATTGAAGCAACAAGAACAACAACTGGTTCCCCATAATAAACATAAAAGTTAGTTGGCTAATAAAAAATTCTGCAAAATAAAAGCGGAGAGGTGGAACATTGGTTTTGTAATGCAATGCGACCGATAACTAGAAATTCTCATGGGAAAAATTCGCAGTTGAAGAAATGACACGGAAATGCAATTTACTTCCGCATCTGAAAAAGATCCACAAGATAACTTACGTTTCAATCTTAGGAAACCTGTCATTGACCCTATTTGGGAGGCTTACCTGGAAAGAGATAAAGAAAAATAAATATGTTCAGTAATAACTCATATTAAATAGATTAATTCTCTGGATGTAAAATGATTGGGTATGGCATGACATGGTTTTGTAATGACATGACATGGCATGTATATGGCAAGGCATGGTATGCACCTCATCATGCCATACAATAACATTAAATTTTAGCACATTAACATTTAATATTATATAACATTATAAGACTGTCAGACTGTTTTACAACAAAATTTTGGACATGTCATGGTATGACATGGCATATATGCGGCATGACATTGTATGTATCCGATATGGTATGACAAATATAACAAACTTTTCCACAATGACAATCAATATTATATTCTTTACAGAACACATAATTTTGGGCATTACATGATGATAAGAATTTTTATTAAGGACCAACCATCAAAAAAAGGTGGATTTTTTAAAGAATTTTTTTCAAGGATCAACCAACAAATAAACGTGGATTTTTTAAAGAATTTTTATCAAGGATCAACCAACAAATAAACGTGGATTTTTTAAAGAATTTTTATCAAGGACCAACCATCTAATAAACGTGGATTTTTTAAAGAATTTTTATCAAGGACCAACCATCAAATAAACGTGGATTTTTTAAAGAATTTTTATCAAGGACCAACCATCAAATAAACGTGGATTTTTTAAAGAATTTTTATCAAGGACCAACCATCAAATAAACGTGGATTTTTTAAAGAATTTTTATCAAGGACCAACCATCAAATAAACGTGGATTTTTTAAAGAATTTTTATCAAGGACCAACCATCAAATAAACGTGGATTTTTTAAAGAATTTTTATCAAGGACCAACCATCAAATAAACGTGGATTTTTTAAAGAATTTTTATCAAGGACCAACCATCAAATAAACGTGGATTTTTTAAAGAATTTTTATCAAGGACCAACCATCAAATAAACGTGGATTTTTTAAAGAATTTTTATCAAGGACCAACCATCAAATAAACGTGGATTTTTTAAAGAATTTTTATCAAGGACCAACCATCAAATAAACGTGGATTTTTTAAAGAATTTTTATCAAGGACCAACCATCAAATAAACGTGGATTTTTTAAAGAATTTTTATCAAGGACCAACCATCAAATAAACGTGGATTTTTTAAAGAATTTTTATCAAGGACCAACCATCAAATAAACGTGGATTTTTTAAAGAATTTTTATCAAGGACCAACCATCAAATAAACGTGGATTTTTAAAGAATTTTTATCAAGGACCAACCATCAAATAAACGTGGATTTTTTAAAGAATTTTTATCAAGGACCAACCATCAAATAAACGTGGATTTTTTAAAGAATTTTTATCAAGAACTATTAACCAAATAAACGTGGATTTTTTAAAGGATTTTTATCAAGGACCAACCATCAAATAAACGTGGATTTTTTAAAGAATTTTTATCAAGAACTATTAACCAAATAAACGTGGATTTTTTAAAGGATTTTTATCAAGGACCAACCATCAAATAAACGTGGATTTTTTAAAGAATTTTTATCAAGGACCAACCATCAAATAAACGTGGATTTTTTAAAGAATTTTTATCAAGGACTATTAACCAAATAAACGTGGATTTTTTAAAGAATTTTTATCAAGGACTATTAACCAAATAAACGTGGATTTTTTTAAAGAATTTTTATCAAGGACTATTAACCAAATAAACGTGGATTTTTTTAAAGAATTTTTATCAAGGACTATTAACCAAATGGATTTTTTGTAAGATTTTTTCAAATACCTTTTTTTCCCATTGACCATTTTTTTAATTAAGCTAATGAAGTAATTACTTCTCCTTTCCACTCCTTTGAAAATTGTCTTTGACAGGTGCTGATGTTGAATTTTGTAAACAAAAATCAATAATATCTCCAAACGGAGGACAGTGGCCGGTATTTAGCATCAGCCCAGGTAATGGACGTGAGACATCAGATATTACTTAACGCTTATTGCCATTTGGTTACACAGACACTCGACAATTTTTATTTACTGTTAATCGCTAAAATGTCGCAAAACAACCGCAGACAAATTTGCGAGGCTCGCACACACGCCAGGTAGGCACAACCATGGCCGCCGAAAAAGGTAATTTATCCGGGAAATTACGGAACAATAATATGATGAAGAAGACCATTAGAATCCAATTTAAAAAAATTCTCAGTAAATTAGGATGATTTTTTCCGAGTCCTGAAAAATGTTTCTCTCAGTTATGGACAATTTTTTAACAATTTTGAAACAATTTTCAAGTAGTGGAATGATTTTTTTTCTCCAAAAAAATCTTAGTCCTCGACCCGATCTCGCCTGAGATTAGCATTTGTAGTATCCTTCCTGTATTTTTGAATTGCAGAAATAATTGTTGTTTTGGAAAAAATGTCTGAGCTTTCCTTTTTAACAAAATTTATTTTTTTCTCTTTGGCCCTCCTTACTGCCCATTCCTGATTTTTTAATTGAAAATCCAGTTTTACTCTCTATCTCTCTCTCGCAATTACCTTAAAAGTACAGGTAGTCATTGCTGCAGCAGACATCAGCATAAACAGACGGGCTGTCAGGTGATTTTTCCATGCGTAATAGAAATGCAATTAAAATTTCGTTAAAGAGGAGAAAAGAAAAACAGAAACAAAAAAATACGCACTGGGAAAAATGTCAAAACAGCAGAAAAAAAGGCAACACAGAAATTTATTAAATTTCTTTGCAAATCATGCGAATTTTTCGAAAAGGCGCGTGGTACGGCGGGCCCACACCAAAAAAAAAAAAAAAAATATATAAATTAAATTGGTCTACGGCTAGCAGGAAGAAGTTTTTGGAAATTTTGTCACAGAAATTTATTGGAAGGTGGTAGTGGAGAAGGTAAGAAATTTATTGCCTGGAGAGATGGAGGATGGATGGACATTGACTGAACATGTGTTAAACTGACTATGCGGTGGACTATCTTGAATCGATTAAATACCGTTTTTATTCGTTTCGTTGTTATTTTTTTCTAACAATTTTGATAGATGTGATGTGAGTGGATTTACCACACCATGAGCTGGTGTGGTCTGGAGTGGATACACTCTGAAGTCCAGGATAAGTGGTTGGTGGCCACATATATTTTATTAACTTATGATAAGTTTATCAGGTTATTTGGGGATTTTGTGTTAGTTGCCTTGTTTGGGAGGTTGGAGGCTAGTTAATTTGTTTGTCTACCCCCAAAACAAGGCAACACAAGACATTTTGGAAGAAAATGACATTAATTAATTGGTTTTTCAGGTTCGGATATATATTTTGTAGAGGCAGTACAAAAAAGAATTTTCTCGGCATATATCCATCAGGAAATAATAATTGTTTAATTTATTTATTCTGTCCATAAAAGGCGAATTGAAGGACTTTATGGATAGGAGATCAAGAGCAGGTTTTTTTTTTTTTTTGTAACAAATTTTCAAAAGTCCTGAGGAAGAATTCTCAATTTGGGGCTTATCTTTAAAATACCTTCTATAATATCCGAGAATTTAGTTCAAGGCGTAGGTGTTGCTAAATTTAATTATTCTGTCCATAAAAGGCAAATTGATAGGAGATCAAGAGCAGGTTTTTTATTTACAGCAAATTTTCAAAAGTCCTGAGGAAGAATTCTCAATTTGGGGCTTATCTATTAAATACCTTCTATAATATCCGAGAATTTAGTTCAAGGACTAACGGGCCAAAAAATCATTTCCATTACCTCCTATCCCAAAGTCGTGGGTTGAAATATTCTCAAGGATTCAGGGTTTAAAAAATATATATTGAAAGGTTCTTTTGGGAATTATACTTTTAAAAATCCGACTTCAACAAAATACAAAAATTCCTCGTTGCAAAAAAAGGCGAATTGAAGTACTTTATAGATAGGAGATCAAGAGCAGGTTTTTTATTTACAGCAAATTTTCAAAAGTCCGGAGGAAGAATTCCCAATTTGGGGCTTATCTATAAAATACCTTCTATAATATCCGAGAATTTAGTTCAATGACTAACTGGCCAAGAATCATGGATGCAAAAAAAATAGTTTCCATTACCTCCTCTCCCAGAATGGTGGGTTGAAATATTCTCAAGGATTCATGGTTTTAAAAAAATTATTAAAAGGTTCTTTTGGGAGTTATAGTTCTAAAAATCCGACTTCAACAAAATAAGAAAAATCCTCGTGTAAAAAAAAACAAAATCTGAGGTCGACGTTGGGCGCCAAACAGACATTTAGAATAGGGATATCCTATTTTAACCCACATTGCTTATCATCACTTAAATGCTAGACATTGGATTTGTAAAAATACCTTTCGAGACTTCCTGGCTGATAATCGGGTTTTTGTTTAACACATCATCAAGGAATTTCGAGGATTTTCATACCCTCATTCCTGTGGCTAATTATTCACTCAGCCATAAGGCAAAAGGAGGGTATACAGGTTGAGATGAAAAAACTACAACAAGCTTCAGACTGCTATCATTTCTAAGTCACTCGTCCAACAGGTGCTAAAATTATTCCAGTGACAGCTCATTATATTGTCTACAAGCGTACAAAAGCATTTTGGTGAGAATTTTCCAGAAAAAAAGTTATTCGTGATGGAATTCAAGCGTGATAGTGTGATTTCTTTATATTTGGCTGGAAAATCACAAGTGGCTATCGTTAGAGCACTCCGGCATTTAAATTTGAATAAATCTTTTGTCTCTCGCACCATCGCTCGTTACCGCAATACTGATAGCGTAGCCCGACGTCAAGGAAGTGGACGGTAGAAAACAATAGCATCAGCAGAAATGGTTCGAAAAGTAAACAAGCGACATGATCGAAACCCGCGTCGCAGTGACCGAAAAATGGTTCGTGAGCTGAACATATCGCAATATTCCATTCGGCAAATATTTTGAAAAATGAGCTCGGAGTAAAGCCATTGAAATTCCAAAAAGTGCAAGAACTTACACCGCAACAGAAAGAAAATAAATTCAAAATAGCTAAAGAATTGCTTCGCTTGGCAGAAAGTGATGTACTGCCGAAGTAGGTTTTCTCCGATGAGAAAACATTCGTTGTCCAGTAGTTTGTAAACAAACAAAATGATCGTGTTTACTTGCCAAAAAGGTCAGCTGAAAATGTGCACATCTTCGGTTGGCCACCAGAACTCAAGCGCCGGACATGGTGATGGTGTGGGCTGCCATAACTGCCGATGTTCGCTCTCCGCTCGTATTAATCGACCTTGGCATCAGAGTAAGAATAAATGCCGAACATTATCGCGAAGATATTCTGGCCGCACACCTTGGACATTCCAATAGGATTCAGCACCATCGCACTTAGCATGCGCCACCCAAGAATGGTTACAAAATGAGGTTCCTCGCTTCATTCCCAGCGCACAATGGCCACCAAAATCTCCGAAGACCAATCTGTTGGACTATTGTGTCTGGAATATTTTGGAAAACAAGGTTGGTACTACAAAATACCAAAGTGTCGATCACCTTAAGCAAGCGCTTCGCCGGGAATGGGTCAAAATACCGCATAGCAACAGTCGGGCAGCGTGTGACGGTTTCATTAGCCATTTGAAGGCCATAATTCGTGCCAAACGTGACCAATTCGAACAAATCCAATTTTATTCTAAAATTGAAGTTTTTTTATCTCACCCTGTAAATCGGTCCACTCCTGGTGCCTCCCCCACAAAGGGTCAACATTTTGAATACCCACGAAGCTCAAAAAACCCAAAATTAACATCCGATTCCATTCAGACTTGGTACATGTCAATATTTCCATCAACACAAGATCTGTTTTAAAGATGGTAGAGATTCGACCTTTCCTTCTGGTACCTCCCCCACAAAGGGTCAAGATTTTAAATAACAAAAACGATCATAAAAGCCGAAATAAGCATCCGGTTCTCTTCAAATTACAAACATCACAACATTTTTATTAACCCAGGATCTGCTGTGAAAATGGGATGTATCGATACACTTCTTCTGGTAACTCCCCACAAAGAGTCAAAATTTTGAATATCCATGAAGCTTATAAAACGCAAAATTAACATCCGATTCCATTCAGACCTGGTATAGTTTAATATATCCATCAACACAAGATCTCCTATAAAGGTAGTAGAGATAGGACCATGTCTTCCTGTAGCTATCCCACAATGGGTCAGAGTTTTGAATGCGGAAACCATTATAAAATACGAAGAAGCATCCGGCTCTCTTCATATTTCACACATCCCATTAATTCTTCTAGCATAGGATCTGCTGTGAAAATGGGATATGTCGTTGCACTCCGTCTGGGGGTGGGGGGTCTGCTGTGAAAATGGGAAATATCGGCGCACTCTTTATTTCTCTATTTCCCCCACAAAGAGTTCAAAATTTGTAATATCCATGAAGATCATATAACACAATATTGACATCCGATTCGATTTAGACCTGGTACATCTTAATATTTCCATCAACACAAGATCTGCTATAAAGATGGTATAGATCGGAGCATTTCTTCTGGTACCTCCCCAACACAGGTTTTAAGATTTTGAACAACAAAACGCTGAAAGAAAGCGAAATAAGCATCCAACTCCCTTCAAATTTCACACAAACATGTTTGCTAACACAAGATCTGTTCTGAGGATGATATATACCTGCACCCCTCTTCTGATATCTCACCCACAAGGGGCCACAATTTTCAATACTTTATCTCTGGTAACTTGCGATTGCGTCAGTGATTTTTTTTATAAATTGTCACATATCTCAAAAAAATTGAAGGATGTAGCCGATATAGTCGAAACCTGGCACGTCGCAACATTTATATTATATTTATTTAGGTCCGATACGAAATGGAGAATATTGGTCTATTCCTTCGAAACCTACTCGATAGAGGGTCAACAATTTGAATAATCATAACAGAAGTCAAGATACATTTAAATAATCGAACATTGGCCGATGGTATTCAACTGTCGGTAAAACAGATACTTTTAACTTGTTTTCAAATTAATTCAATTACAACACATAAATTTCAAATGTAATATTTCAAAAAACCGACATTCATGTTTCATATTTTGGGTCTACTTTCAAAATCTATTCGGTTTTCGTTTTAATTATACTAAGAATCTTCAAGTATTTCATATGCCCGTTTAAGGTGCGGCAATCAACACCGAGAATATATATAAATTCATTTTATGTTAATAATTTACAAAATAGTGAACTTTGAAATCATAAAGATATTCGATGGTTAGTTTTAAAACAACAGACCCCTCTATGACCCTTGATAATTACTATCTAAGTTTTTTAGGGTACATAGGTGATGTGAATTGAGGGGGGACCAAAGGTATTTATCATCTGCCAGCAATTGCAGCGACAAACTAACCATACACACACACGCGTACTAACGAACTAACCAATTAGCCGACATCCAAACATCTATTCATTCTCTGCTCCATTCAACATCGTCAAATTGTCACAGCGTTGACAACAAATGCCAAGATTATGTCATAGACCCACAGAAAAGAGAGACGGAAAGATAATTGTAGATAATAAAGCGACAGAGTTTGGAATTGTTTTCGGTTGCAGTTTTTTTCTTTCATTTTTTCAATTAGTAGTCAATTACAGTTCATGAGATAATTTAATGACATTTTTCGAATGTCATTTGTCGTCGTGCTTTTTATTTAATCTTTTCTCTTTGCAAAGGAAAAAAATGCAACAAAAATTGCGTGGAAACAGTGTAGGAATATTATAATGTTATGGAGAGGTAGAAAATTCAAGACAGTCCTAAAGTGTCATATATAAGTCGTCCTAGGAAGAAAGACTATTAATATGCATTTCGTGCATCGAAAACCATCTAAAAACACTGATTATTTCGGTTGAGCATTTTAACCCTCAGGAGAATCAACAAAGGGGTTTTTTGGTTCTTTTTATATCCTTAGAGTGGGTATATATTATTTGATACGGTCAAAACGTGCCTAATCGAAATAACGGTTTTAGACCCTAGGTCCCTTTGGACTAAACTCGTTTCAGGGCATTTAGAGTTGATTTAGCGATGTCCACCCGTATGTCTGCTGCGCACAATAACTCTCGAAAGGAGTATCTGATTTGTTCCAAACTTGGTACATCGTAATATTTTTGTCAAACATAGATTGAGTTCAAAGATGGGCAATATCGGTCCACTCATTCTGGTACCTCCACCACAAAATGCCAACATTTTCAAAGAAAATAATTTACTGCACAGAAAGAGAAAGGTTAATCTGATTTTGCGCCAACTTTGCAAATCCTAATATTTGCATCAGTGCTAGGTCGCGTGCGAATATCGACAATATCAGTCCACTTCATCAAGTACCACCACCACAAAGGTTCTAAATTTTGAATAATTATAACTCTTATAAAGATGTAAGAGTCTTATGGTGTAGGAGTTCGATTGACTTCAAATTTCACACATCCCAATATTTATATTAACATAAGGTCTGGCGTTAAGATGGAATATATCGGTCTACCGCTTTTCGTACCTCCCCAGAAATGGTCGAAAATTTCAAAAAATATATATTCTGCACGAAAAGAGAAACGATAATCCGATTTTGTTCCAACTTTGCAAATCCTTATATTTGCATCAGTGCTAGGTCTGGTGCGACAATGGACAATACCGGGCCACTCCATCAAGTACCCTCCCCCCACAATGGGTCAAAATTTTGAATAATTACAACTTTTATAAAATGCTATGTAAGAGTCCGATTGTCTTCATGTTTCACACATCTTAATATTTTGAGGAACCCAAGATCTGGTATTAAGACGGAACATATCGGCCCACTTATTGTGGTACCTCCCCCACAAAGGGTCAACAAAACGCTCAAAGAAAGCGAAATAAGCATTCAAGTCTTTTCAAATTTCACACATGCAAACATTTTTTTCCAACACAAGATATGTTGTGAAGATGCTATATATCTGCGAACCCCCTCTGGTACCTCACCCTCAAAGGGTCACAATTCTTTTATCTGTCATAAATTGCAAAACAACTCAGCGATTCTTTACAACTTGCTATATCCATATATTTCTCTCAACCAGAAACCTGAGATGAATATGGAATTTATGATTTCCCATAAATTAGATATAAATGTTAGATTTTCTTATAATATTTTTATCTGTATTAGGTGAAGCATGAAAATGGAATATTTCCGTCGACTATATCTGGCTAAAATTGTCTAAAAATGATCACATATCTCATGTAAATTGAAGGAAGTTATCAATATAGTCCAAATCTGGCATCGCAATAGCAATATTTATATGATGGTGTGATAGTTATTTAGGTCTGATACGAAATGGACAATATTGGCCCATTATTTCAAAACCCACTCCATAGAGGATCAAGAGTTTGAATAATCATAACACAAATTAAAATATTTTTAAATAATCGAACATTGCCTTTTCTTGATGAAAATGCTTTAAAAAATCCAAGACTATTTAACCAAGAGTTCTTGATAAAAATTCATTAAAAAATCCACGTTCTTGATAAAAGTCCAAGAGTTCTTGGTAAAATTTTTTTTAAAGGAAAATTCACGTTTATTAGGCTCTTTAGAGATGGCTTTTAGAGATCCAGGTTTATTAGTCATTAGGTCCTTGAAAAAAATTCTGTAAAAAGATCCACGTTCATTAGGCATTAGGTCCTTGGAAAACATTCGTTAAAAAATCCACGTTTATTAGCTACTAGGTCCTTGGAAATTCTTTAAAAATATCCACGTTTATTAGTCATTAGGTCCTTGGAAAATTTTTTTAAAAAACCCAGGTTCATTACGCATTAGGTCCATGGAAAACATTCGTTAAAAAATCCACGTTTATTAGCTATTAGGTCCTTCGAAAAAAATCTTAAAAAAGATCCAGGTTTATTAGGTCCTTGGAAAAATTGTTTAAAAAAATCCACATATATTAGGCATTAGGTCCGAGGAAAAAATTCTTTAAAAATTCCAGGTTTATTAGGTATTAGGTCCTTGGAAAAATTGTTTAAAAAAATCCAGGTTTATTAGGCATTAGGTCCTTGAAAAAAATTCTTTAAAAAATCCAGGTTTATTAGGCTAATGGTCCTTGAAAAAAATTCGTTAAAAAATTCACGTTTATTAGCTATTAGGTCCTTGGAAAAAATTCGATAAAAATCCACCTTTATTAGCTATTAGGTCCTTGGGAATTCTTTAAAAAGATCCACGTTTATTAGGCATTAAGTCCTTGATAAAAATTCTTAAAAAATCCACGTTTATTAAGCATTAGGTCCTTGGAAAAAAATTCTTTAAAAAGATCAACGTTTATTAGGCATTAGGTTCTTGACAAAAATTCTTTAAAAATCCACGTTTATTTGATGGTTGATCCCTGAAAAAATTCTTTAAAAAATACACGTTTATATGTCTGTTGGTCTTTCGAAAAAATTCTTTAAAAAGTCCACGTTTACTTAATGATTGGCCCTTGATAACAATTCTTTAAAAAATCCACGTTTATATGTGGCTGTTGGTCCTTGATAAAAATTCTTTAAAAAATTCACGTTTATTTGATTGATAGTCCTTGATAAAATTTTTATAAAAATCTAAGCTTATTTACCTAATGGTCCTTAAAAACAATGTAAAAAATATTAAATGCACCAAGTGTATTTATAAAAAATTAAAATTCCACAACAACATTTAAAGTAAAACCACAACTAAAACTAACTAAAATCAAATTAAAAATAATTACAATCCAAATAAATATAAATTTGATTCTTTAATTTACATAAATCAATTAAAATGTGATTTACATATAAATAAATTAAAAAACAAAAAATTAAAATTAAGTAATAAAACAAAGCCTTCAGCAGAGGTAGTATTGGTATTCGATTCTCGAGATTAAATTCGATTCTTGTTAAATTCCAATCATTTGAAATTATTTCGAGCCCATGGAACTGAACAAGGCTGTCAAATAGAGATTCTGCATCTGAGAAAGTTCGGCATAGTCGGTATTTAAGATACTGGCCGGGGACCAAAATATGGCTGGATTATTTACAGGTTGAAGGGCTGGCTCACAGAAATAATCGATAAAATTTGAAGAACTATTCGAAGGAGTGGAAGCATATGGGTCCATCATGTTATTGAAAATGTTTAAATTTTCCGAATTGAAAAATTGTTCAGAATTTGATGAGTCCTTCATTCCAAGTCCTGACATACCACAAGCTGATGGAGGATCCACACCGCCCATAGAGCGTATCTTTTGATCATTCTTAATCCATCCCCTGAGGGTCGTTTCAGATACACCAATCGAACGAGATACGAGTGCTCTGCTCTCACCATTACGTACCCGCTGTATGGCATAAGCTTTGTCCGTGCAGGAGGAGGAGGCGGAGGCGGAATTTAGGAAAGGCAGAGGAGATGGGCCCACTGGACTATTAAAATTAGTAATGCTCTCTAAGCCACAGAATTTCTTTTCAGCCGGCTGTTGTTCAGGATTGGAGTCCGAAGCGGACATAATTGAATATTCCATACCATAGAAGGTGGAGGAGGATTCCTTTAATACAAAATTTGTCTGCTGCTGTTGCTGCCGACTCATAAAACGTAATTTTTGTTCATTTTTACACCACCCCCTTAGGGTGGATTCTGGGACACCAATCGAACGCGACACAGATGCCTTGGTCTCACCATTGCGTACCCGTTGAATGGCATAAACCTTGTCTGTGGCCGTCATATTGCGTGGTGGACGTTTGCCTCGTGAGCCAACCGACGGCATCAGTACTGCAGGTTTTGGAAGATCTTCCTCAACTGGCCGCAGGGTCAAATCCATTTTTGCATCTAAACAAAAAATATAAAAAATGATAAACAATGATCTAACAAATTATCCAGTGACATACGTACCTAATTTGTTAAGAATTTTTGAACACTTTTTTCTTCAATTTCAAAACTATTTCTAGTGGACTGGTGAGGGTGACGGCTGTTTGAATGGTATTTTCAATTTTTGTTTTTGACAAAAAAGTTGTCAGTTTTTTTTTTCTCTTCAAAAAAAAAGTAGTAGGCTCCGGCGCGGACAAAGTGAATGCGGAAGTGAGTTTTGGCATGGATTATATCAACTGCATAAATGTGGATTTTTTAAAGAATTTTTATCAAGGATCAACCATCGAATAAACGTGCATTTTTTAAAGAATCTTTATCAACGACCAACCATCAAAAAACGTGGATTTTTTAAAAAAAAATTTATCAAGGACTCTTAACCAAATAAACGTGGATTTTTTAAAGAATTTTTATCAACGACCAACCATCAAAAAAACGTGAATTTTTTAAAGAATTTTTATCAACGACCAACCATCAAAAAAAACGTGGATTTTTTAAAGAATTTTTTCCAAGGACCAACAGCTATCAAATAAACGTGGATTTTTTAAAAGAATTTTTATCAAGGACCAACCATCAAATAAACGTGGATTTTTTAAATAATTTTTTCCAAGGACCAACAGCTATCAAATAAACGTGGATTTTTTTAAAGAATTTTTATCAAGGACCAACCATCAAATAAACGTGGATTTTTTAAAGAATTTTTATAAGGACTCTCAACCAAATAAACGTAGATTTTTTAAAGAATATTTTCCAAGGACTCTCAACCAAATAAACGTAGATTTTTTAAAGAATATTTTCCAAGGACCATTAACCTAATAAACGTGGATTTTTTTAAAGTATTTTTTCCATGGATGGAATTTTTTCCAAACGTGGATTTTTTAAAGAATTTTTTTCAAGGATGGAATTTTTTCCAAACGTGGATTTTTTAAAGAATTTTTTCCAAGGATGGAATTTTTTCCAAACGTGGAATTTTTAAAGAATTTTTTCCAAGGATGGAATTTTTTCCAAACGTGGAATTTTTAAAGAATTTTTTCCAAGGATGGAATTTTTTCCAAACGTGGAATTTTTAAAGAAATTTTTCCAAGGATGGAATTTTTTCCAAACATATTTTTTAAAGAATTTTTATCAAGGACCAACAGCCATATAAACGTGGATTTTTTAAAGAATTTTTATCAAGGACCAACAGCCATATAAACGTGGATTTTTTAAAGAATTTTTATCAAGGACCAACAGCCATATAAACGTGGATTTTTTAAAGAATTTTTATCAAGGACCAACAGCCATATAAACGTGGATTATTTAAAGAATTTTTATCAAGGACCAACAGCCATATAAACGTGGATTTTTTAAAGAATTTTTATCAAGGACCAACAGCCATATAAACGTGGATTTTTTAAAGAATTTTTATCAAGGACCAACAGCCATATAAACGTGGATTTTTAAAAAAATTTTATCAAGGACCAACAGCCACATAAACGTGGATTTTTTAAAGAATTTTTATCAAGGACCAACAGCCATATAAACGTGGATTTTTTAAAAAAATTTTATCAAGGACCAACAGCCACATAAACGTGGATTTTTTAAAGAATTTTTATCAAGGACCAACAGCCACATAAACGTGGATTTTTTTAAATAATTTTGATCAAGGACCAACAACCACATAAACGTGGATTTTTTAAAGAATTTTTTCCAAGGACCAACAACCACATAAACGTGGATTTTTTAAAGAATTTTTATCAAGGACCAACCATCAAATAAACGTGGATTTTTTAAAGAATTTTTATCAAGGACCAACCATCAAATAAACGTGGATTTTTTAAAGAATTTTTATCAAGGACCAACCATCAAATAAACGTGGATTTTTTAAAGAATTTTTATCAAGGACCAACCATCAAATAAACGTGGATTTTTTAAAGAATTTTTATCAAGGTCCAACCATCAAATAAACGCGGATTTTTTAAAGAATTTTTATCAAGGACCAATCATTAAATAATCCCGGATTTTTTAAAGAATTTTTATCAAGGACCAATCATTAAATAACCCCAGATTTTTTAAAGAATTTTAATCAAGGACCAACCATCAAATAAACGTGGATTTTTTAAAGAATTTTTATCAAGGACCAACCATCAAATAAACGTGGATTTTTTAAAGAATTTTTATCAAGGACCAACCATCAAATAAACGTGGATTTTTTAAAGAATTTTTATCAAGGACCAACCATCAAATAAACGTGGATTTTTTAAAGAATTTTTATCAAGGACCAACCATCAAATAAACGTGGATTTTTTAAAGAATTTTTATCAAGGACCAACCATCAAATAAACGTGGATTTTTTAAAGAATTTTTATCAAGGACCAACCATCAAATAAACGTGGATTTTTTAAAGAATTTTTATCAAGGACCAACCATCAAATAAACGTGGATTTTTTAAAGAATTTTTATCAAGGACCAACCATCAAATAAACGTGGATTTTTTAAAGAATTTTTATCAAGGACCAACCATCAAATAAACGTGGATTTTTAAAGAATTTTTATCAAGGACCAACCATCAAATAAACGTGGATTTTTTAAAGAATTTTTATCAAGGACCAACCATCAAATAAACGTGGATTTTTTAAAGAATTTTTATCAAGGACCAACCATCAAATAAACGTGGATTTTTTAAAGAATTTTATCAAGGACCAACCATCAAATAAACGTGGATTTTTTAAAGAATTTTTATCAAGGACCAACACCCATATAAACGTGGATTTTTTAAAGAATTTTTATCAAGGACCAACAGCCATATAAACGTGGATTTTTTAAAGAAGTTTTATCAAGGACCAACAGCCATATAAACGTGGATTTTTTAAAGAATTTTTATCAAGGACCAACAGCCATATAAACGTGGATTTTTTAAAGAATTTTTATCAAGGACCAACAGCCATATAAACGTGGATTTTTTAAAGAATTTTTATCAAGGACCAACACCCATATAAACGTGGATTTTTTAAAGAATTTTATCAAGGACCAACAGCCATATAAACGTGGATTTTTTAAAGAAGTTTTATCAAGGACCAACAGCCATATAAACGTGGATTTTTTAAAGAATTTTTATCAAGGACCAACAGCCATATAAACGTGGATTTTTTAAAGAAGTTTTATCAAGGACCAACAGCCATATAAACGTGGATTTTTTAAAGAAGTTTTATCAAGGACCAACAGCCATATAAACGTGGATTTTTTAAAGAATTTTTATCAAGGACCAACAGCCATATAAACGTGGATTTTTTAAAGAATTTTTATCAAGGACCAACAGCCATATAAACGTGGATTTTTTAAAGAATTTTTATCAAGGACCAACAGCCATATAAACGTGGATTTTTTAAAGAATTTTTATCAAGGACCAACAGCCATATAAACGTGGATTTTTTAAAGAATTTTTATCAAGGACCAACAGCCATATAAACGTGGATTTTTTAAAGAATTTTATAAAGGACCAACCATCAAATAAACGTGGTTTTTTTAAAGAATTTTTATCAAGGACCAACAGCCATATAAACGTGGATTTTTTAAATAATTTTTATCAAGGACCAACCATCAAATAAACGTGGATTTTTTAAAGAATTTTTATCAAGGACCAACCATCAAATAAACGTGGATTTTTTAAAGAATTTTTATCAAGGACCAACAGCCATATAAACGTGGATTTTTTAAAGAATTTTTATCAAGGACCAACCATCAAATAAACGTGGATTTTTTAAAGAATTTTTATCAAGGACCAACCATCAAATAAACGTGGATTTTTTAAAGAATTTTTATCAAGGACCAACCATCAAATAAACGTGGATTTTTTAAAGAATTTTTATCAAGGACCAACCATCAAATAAACGTGGATTTTTTAAAGAATTTTTATCAAGGACCAACCATCAAATAAACGTGGATTTTTTAAAGAATTTTTATCAAGGACCAACAGCCATATAAACGTGGATTTTTTAAAGAATTTTTATCAAGGACCAACAGCCATATAAACGTGGATTTTTTAAAGAATTTTTATAAAGGACCAACCATCAAATAAACGTGGTTTTTTTAAAGAATTTTTATCAAGGACCAACAGCCATATAAACGTGGATTTTTTAAAGAATTTTTATCAAGGACCAACCATCAAATAAACGTGGATTTTTTAAAGAATTTTTATCAAGGACCAACCATCAAATAAACGTGGATTTTTTAAAGAATTTTTATCAAGGACCAACAGCCATATAAACGTGGATTTTTTAAAGAATTTTTATCAAGGACCAACAGCCATATAAACGTGGATTTTTTAAAGAATTTTTATAAAGGACCAACCATCAAATAAACGTGGATTTTTAAAGAATTTTTATCAAGGACCAACAGCCATATAAACGTGGATTTTTTAAAGAATTTTTATAAAGGACCAACCATCAAATAAACGTGGTTTTTTTAAAGAATTTTATCAAGGACCAACAGCCATATAAACGTGGATTTTTTAAAGAATTTTTATCAAGGACCAACCATCAAATAAACGTGGATTTTTTAAAGAATTTTTATCAAGGACCAACCATCAAATAAACGTGGATTTTTTAAAGAATTTTTATCAAGGACCAACAGCCATATAAACGTGGATTTTTTAAAGAATTTTTATCAAGGACCAACAGCCATATAAACGTGGATTTTTTAAAGAATTTTTATAAAGGACCAACCATCAAATAAACGTGGATTTTTTAAAGAATTTTTATCAAGGACCAACAGCCATATAAACGTGGATTTTTTAAAGAATTTTTATCAAGGACCAACAGCCATATAAACGTGGATTTTTTAAAGAATTTTTATAAAGGACCAACCATCAAATAAATGTGGATTTTTTAAAGAATTTTTATCAAGGACCAACAGCCATATAAACGTGGATTTTTTAAAGAATTTTTATCAAGGACCAACAGCCATATAAACGTGGATTTTTTAAAGAATTTTTATAAAGGACCAACCATCAAATAAACGTGGATTTTTTAAAGAATTTTTATCAAGGACCAACAGCCATATAAACGTGGATTTTTTAAAGAATTTTTATAAAGGACCAACCATCAAATAAACGTGGATTTTTTAAAGAATTTTTATCAAGGACCAACAGCCATATAAACGTGGATTTTTTAAAGAATTTTTATCAAGGACCAACAGCCATATAAACGTGGATTTTTTAAAGAATTTTTATAAAGGACCAACCATCAAATAAACGTGGATTTTTTAAAGAATTTTTATCAAGGGTTATCAACCAAATAAAGAAATGTTATCAAGTTTGGTTTTGTCATTTTTTTTACAACATCTGTACACATACTTATCCTCCAAAAATTATTCCTAAAAAAAACACATTTGTAATAATTTCTTTTTTTATAATTTATTACCAATTATTTTAAATACGTTTAATTTTACAGCTAGTTGATGCATTATGTGCGACTTAATGCTGATTTAAATTCTTTATAGATTTTATTGAAATATTTATTTTTTAATTTCTGTATTTTTTATGTAACACACAATGATTCGGAAACGGGTTTACAAAAAGTTCGGTTTTGTTTTTAAGAACAACATGTGGGGCGCGCCTCCTTAGAATTTTTCAAATATTTTTTTAATTAGCTTCGTTTCAATATGTTTTGCTATTGAAACCCACAAATATTTTAGATATTGGTGGTGACAAAACAAAATGGGACATTTTGGTCCGGAAAATCGAGTTCTGAATCACTGTGCGAGGAGAAATTTTAGAGGCAGAATAAATTATTCAAAACATTATCCATGTATTTATAATTCTGCATAAATTAAATAAATTTAGCTCTTGTTTTAAAACGGTCATTGTGTTAACATTTTAACAAGCCATCGAAATAAAATGTATTATGTTAATTTCAAAAAAAAAAATATTCAGAAAAAGTTAGATGACAATACATAAATACAGAATTTGTATTAAAAAATAACAAATAAAAATAAATTCATGCACATTGAAGAAAATTTTGCCTAGAATTTATAACGGCCACGAGAAAAGAATCAAATTATATAAAATCATTTTAGGAAATAGCTTATATTGTATTTCAGTATTTTTTTCAAAATTTCCACCTCATATCATAAATTGTAGGCTTTGGGATTAGATCATATATTTTGAATACAAAATTCATGATTATGTGAACCGCCATAGCGTCTGCAAAAGTCGTAAGGGCAAATTATTTAAAACACAAAAAAAAAGGAAAAACACATTTTGGTTTTGGACATTAATTCGGCAAAAATTGACATCCCATTACCAAGTAATGTACTAAAAATTGTTCATACATTACCGGTAAATAGTAAAATAATGGGTTATTGATTCAAAATTGCAACCGAAAATATCATATTTTTACCTAACAAGTAAAGAGTTGACGTCCCATTACCAAGTAATGTACAAAAAGACATTCATGCATTACCACTAAAGAGAAAATTAAAATTGCAATCGAAAATAACTTATTTTCCTCCTTACCAAGTAAAGAGTTACAGTTGGAACATGACCCAGTAAAAAATTGGTATCCACACGTGCCGCATAACAACTCATTACAAAGTAAGGTGAAAAATTGCAAAGATATTTTAAATTATGGAATAATTTTCTCAAGACTTTGCAATTCAGCCAAAGAATATGCAACGATAAACGGTTATTTTATTTTAGATTTTTAATCATTTTCTTGATAAAAAAAAATGCAAAATTCGGTATCCCATTACAGACGAATGTACAAAAAGACATTCATGCATTACCGGTAATAAGAAAAATAATGGGTTATAAATTCAAAATTGTGGGTTATAAATCCAAAATAATTTATTTTTCTCCTTACAAGTAAAGAATTGACATCCCATTACAAAGTAGTGTACAAAAAGGCATTCATGCATTCCCAGTAAAGAGAAAAATAATGGGTTATCTTTTCAAAATCGCAATCGAAAATAACTTATTTTTCTCCTTACAAGTAAGTACGAGTTACAGTTGGAATCTGGCCCCGTAAAAAATTTATAGCTACATGAGCTGCACAACAACTCATTACAAGGTAAGGTAAAAGATAGCAAGACATTTTAAATTTTGACAATGTCAAGAAATTTTTTATTCTGTAGTTAATTATTTTATTAATGCCCAGCAAAATTTGGTATTCCATTACCAAGTAGTGTACAAAGAATCGTTCATGCATTACCAGTAATTAGAAGTGGAATGGTTTATCTATTCAAAATATCAATCTTAACTTATTTCTCTCCTTATATATTCGATTTTTGGATTATCATTTCGGGGAGTTTTATTTTCACCCCTAAAATATGCAACAATAAACACATAATTTAATTTCAGATTTTTCGTTATTTTATTTATACCCCGAAAAAATTGAAAATCGATATTATTCAACCTACCAATCGACAAATTAATATTGAAAACTTCACACGTCGATATTGGATTTAAAATTCAAAATCCTAAATCAATTTCTAGTCGACAAAATCGATATTAAACCTGGGCAAACGAAAATGTAATATTAACTCATTACTTGGTAATGGGATTGTTTGCTGGGTAGATGGATATTTTTGGATGTATTTTCCTCTTACGAAGTCGAAAGGGACTTTTCGGCCAATAAAATTGCAGCATTAACTGATTATTTGGTAATGAGACCAACAAAAATACAATATTAAATTATTATTTAATAATGGAGCAAATAAACATGCAACATTAACTCATTACTTGGTAATGGGATTGTTTCCTGGGTAGGTGGAGATTTTTTAATGAATTTTCCTTCATCGAAATAATTTTTAAATACCTCTTCGAATCGACAAAATCGGTGCTCAACCTCGGCAAACAAAAGTGCCATATTAACTCATTATTTGGTAATGGGGAAAATAAGAATATCGTAGTAACTCCTTATTTGGTAATGAGGCAACCAAAAATTCAATTTTTACTCATTATTTATTGATGAGATTGTTTGCTGGGTAGGTGGACATTTTTGAGTGTAATTTCCTCCTCCTAAATATTTTGTTAAGTCCCTCTTACGAAATCGACTTCGATTTTTGTCGACATTGAGTAGTCAAAATCCTTAATCGTGTAATCTTAACTCTTTATTTGGTAATGAGACAAACTAAAATGTCATATTAACTCTATATTTGGTAATGAAATGCAATTTTAGATCATTATTTGGTAATGAGGTAAAACAAAAGTGCCATATTAACACCTTACTTGGTAATGAGATTGGTTTCCGGGATGGTGAGGCAAAGTAAAATGCCATATTAACTCCATATTTGGTAATGAGACAAATATTAACACATTACTTGGTAATGAGATTATTTGCTGGGAAGGTGTTCATTTTTGATTGTGATGTTCTTCCTCTAAATAATTTTCACCTACGACTTTTGCACACTTTGTAGACATTACATATTGTTTTATTGCGATTATAAAATAATTAATGGCCTATTTCCCTTTTAAACATTACAATCCCTCGATTGATAAAACAGAATATAACCCGTTTCCGATGATTTCTGGATATCCGAGGTGAGGCCATAAAAATCTTCAATGGTCGAAGCCTCAATCTTATCGACCATATCATCGTCGAAGAGCAACCACAGACCATGACTCTTGACAATGCTAATGTAATGGCCACGATTCGGTCCCGAACCGCAATGGATGACCACAGCCATAAGATCATATAGGCGATCCGGATTCACAGCATCATCTGAGGTGTTGAACAGCCTCAGTTCCAGGGGAAAGACCACACGATGTGAGACCTTGATGTGACGATTGAATTGTTCCATGTATTTGAAGCGTTTCAGATGCAGGGCCAAAATCATTGGCAACTTTTTGACACGCATACGCTTTTGAGCCTCTTGATAGCTGCAACAGTTGTCGCATTTGAATTTATTGTCCGAACAGAGGGTTTCGGTGTTGCTGAAGCACCGCAGACAATGGGTGATTGAGGTATTCTGGTCGACATCCACCTGGAGATCGAAGAAATGTTCATCCTTGCTGCTGACCGTTTCACAGTTGAGGCAACGCGTCTCCGAGGTGAGAGTTCCCTGGAATATCTCATGGACCCAGGTGGGCTCGCTGTTGGCCGGACTGCCACCGCCCTGGGTGGGGGTGGTGGCATCGGAGATGCCAATACCAATGCCGTTTATGGAGCCCGTTGAATTTGAGCAAGTACCATTGGTCGAGGAGTTGGAGACCGTGGTTGAGGTCGAGGTGGTCGATGAGGATTTGGTGGCTGCCGCTGCCGTACCAGCCGACGATGTGGCATTGCCTCCACCTCCACCACTTTTGCTGGCATTACGCTCGGCCAATATGATTTCATTGATGTGATTGATGAGAAAATTCAAAAATTCATGGGCATCCTGTTGCATGTAGTTGTCGAACTCCTCCTTCTCCTTGCGCAGGCGGGCAATGAACTTTTTGGGGGCAATGGAGCCAACCTTTTTCTTTTGCGTGGCAATGTTGTAGAAAAGATCCGCCAAACAGGATAAAAGGGTTTCTTTGGGTCTCTTATTTTTGGCCTTGTACTCCAACACCTTGTCACGAAATGGCTTGCAAAAATACAGGGCCTGCAACACGGAATTGCTGTAGCAGGTGTTGCCGAAATTCACCAGACCAAAGTAGTGCTCATTGGGTGGAAAGAGATCGGAACCGATTTCCTTTTCCAGCTGTGAAACATTGGCGCCCATTTTTCCTTTTTTATTGCCACCACCACCACTGATGCAAGACTTCAATGTGACGGCTTTGAGATTCTTTTGCAAGGGAGAAATTTCAACACCACCACCGCAGACTCTGAAGATTTTTCTGTTTCACTTCTTTTTGTTTATCTTAAAAACTCATTTCATTTTCCAACTTTTTCAATTTTCTCTCTTCTCTGCAAATATAAAAAAGAAACCAAAAAAGGAAAAAAGAAAAATTGAAGAGGGGAGTGTCAGTAAAGGCAAAGTATTTTTTTCAATAGATTGTTTCAAAATCTCAATATTTTATTTGAGTCAAATAAAATATTTGCAATTTTAAAAACGAAAATTTCAAACTTTATTTTCCCCTCTCCAATCATAAATTGCAATTTTTTTTCTTTTTGGTTTTATTTGAAAAATGAAAAAGTTTTCCAATGAGTCTTTAGATTTTTTTCTCGTTTTTCTTATCAGCATTTCAATTCAATATTTCACATTTCGTTCAATTCAATTCTTTATTTCCAAATGACCACAACAAATACTAATAAAGAAGAAGACATTTTTATGATATCCGGTTAAAAAAATGTAGATGACTTTTCTTTTTTTTTTTGTAAACAAACAAATAAGGAGAAGGAAGAATAAGGTTTTTTTATTGTTTGTAATAAAAAAGCAGAAACAGAAAATATTTATTATATATAAATTATTATTAACTTATTCTATATGCAGAATTACAAGAATCGTGAGATGTAATAACATTTCGGTCTCTAAGCATAACAAATATTAAAAAAATACAATACAGGCTACAGAGGGTATATATTATTTGATACGGCCAAAACGTGCCTCATCGAAATAACGGTTGTAGGTCTCTTTGGACCAAATCCGTTTCAGGCCATTTGGAGTCGATCTAGAGGTGTATGTCCGTCTGTCTGGCTGGCTGGTGAGCACGTTAACTCTCGAATGTAGTATTCGATTTAGCTCAAACTTGGTACAACGTAATATTATTAACAAACTTATATCGAGTTCAGAGATGGGCAATATCAGTCTACTGCTTCTGATACCTCCCACACAAAAAATCGAAATTTTCAAAAAAAAAAAAAAAAAATATTTTACTGCACAAGAAAGGATACTCCGATAATTGCGTTGCGGTGCTAGTTCACTCTACCACTCCATTAAGTAACTCTCCCACAGAGGGTCAAAATTGTGAATTAGGGAAATCATTCCGGCAAGCCCCTAAGTTGTACCATAACCTTGTACTAAAGTGTTTTCCAGAGCGAATGAAAGCCACGTTCTTCTATGGGTTCTTCACATATTACAACGTTTTTCATTTAAAAAATTATGCAGCCCCATATTGGGCGCCACATTGTGATTTATAAGTTTGATCCGTTATTTTTCCCATCACGACTATAATTTTTTGATATATTTTTTTTATTTAAAAAATAAACACGTTGGGCGCCATACAATGTGGAAGGATTCGGGTTTCCCAGCCAAATTAAATATAAAAAATAATTCAATTTGTATCTCAAAAAAAAAAAATTAATTTTTGTTGAATTTTTTTTTAATTTTTGTTGTTTTTTTTTTTGTTTATTTTTTAAATTTGTTTGTTATTATTTTTTTTTAAATGTTTTTCAACTTTTATGCATTTTTTATACCCTTAGCCATATGGAGAGAGAGGGAAGTTATATATCATTTAATACGGCCAAAACTTGCCTCTTCGAAATAATGGTTTTAGAACCTAGGTCTCTTTCCACCAAATCTGTTACTGGATATTGCCCGTGTGTCAATCTGGCTTTCTGGCTGGTGCGCACGATAACGCTCCGATTTGATTCACACTTGGTACATCGTAATATTATTATCAAAAAACTAAGATCGAGTTCGAAGATGGATCGATCCACATCTTCTGGTACCTCCTCCACAAAAGATCGAAATTTTCAAAGAAAATATTTCACCGCACAGAAAGAGAAAGGATCATCAGCTTGTGCTCGAACTTTGCACATCCTAATATTTGCATCAGTGCTAGGTCAGGTGCAAAAATGGACAATATCGGTCCACTCCATCCAGTACGTCCCCCACAAAGGGTCAAAATTTTTAATAATAAAATGTTAAGAGACCGATTGTCTTCAAATTACACACATCACAATATTTTTATTAACCCAAGGTCTGGTGTAAAGATGAGATATATCGTTCCACTCCTTCTGGTTCCTCCCCCATAAAAGGGTAAATAATTTTGAATAGCCATGAAGTTCATAAAACGTGAAATTAACATCCGATTCAATTTAGACTTGGCATATCTCAATATTTTTTATCAACACAAGATCTTTTATAAAGATGGTAGAGATCGGATCATTTCTTCTGGTACCTCCCCCACAAAAGGTCGAAGTTTTGAATAACCCAAAACGATAATAAAAGCCGAATCTGGTTCTATTCATATTTCACACATTATAATATTTTTAATAACCCAAAGTCTGGTGTAAAGATGGAATATATCGGTCCATTCCTTCTGGTACCTCCCCCACAAAGGGTCAAAATTTTGAATATCCATGAAGCTCATAAAACATGCAATTAACATCCGATTCCATTCAGACTTGGTACATCTAAACATTTCCATTAACACAATATCTCTTATATAGATTGTAGAGATCGGACCATTTCTTCTCTTACCTCCCCCACATAAGTTTCATGATTTTGGAAAAGCGAAATAGGCGTCCAACTCTCTTCACATTTTTCACATATACAAAGATTTTTGTTAAGACAAAATTTGTTGTCAAGATGATCTATATCTGCGAACCCCTTTTGGTACCTCATCCATATAGGGTCAGTCACAATTTCCAAAACATACATTTGTCATAACTTTCGAAATAAGTCGACGATTCTATAAAACTTGCCTGAAATCTGATATGAATATGTAGTAATTAATCGGAATTTTTGATTTCGTATAAAATTTGATATAAATGGTAGATTTTCTTGTAATTTTGAACAAACCAATATTTGTATCTGTATGAGAAGAAGTGGAATATTTTGGTCCGCTATATCTGTTACCTCACGCATGTTACCACATTTTCTCAAAACTTCATGCACATATCTCATAAAAAGTATAGGAAGTAGACGATATAGTCCAAATATGGCACGTTGTAATATTTATATCAGTCTTTGGTCAGATACGAATTGGACAATATTGGCCTGACTGCTTCGGAACCTTCTCGGTATGAGGCCAACAGAGTGAATGTAGGACTGGGATGTGGAGGTAATTTTCGAAATTTGTACTCATGTCTACGTCAAGCACTAGAATGGTCTTAATTTTTTTAATATTTCGATTTGGGCGAACCAATAGAGATGAAATGCTGAAATTGGGAAATAAGATTACTATGGCATTGTACGATTGGGTCACAATTGTCAATACTTATATCTGCCTATCCGCTATTTCTAAATATTTCTCTCAACCAGAAACCTGCGATTAATATAGAATTTATTTTTATCTGTATTAGATCAAGAGGAAAAGTGAAATACTCGGTCGACTATATATGGTACCTCACAGCATAACTTTACATTTTCTAAAAATTATCACATATCTCATATAAAGTGAGGTCCGATACAAAATGGACAATATTGTCCCATTCTTTCGGAACTTACTCCATAGAGGGTCAACAATTTGAATAATCATAACACAAGTTAAAATATGTTAAAATAATCGAACATTAGGTGAGGGTATAAATCTCTCGTATAAACATTCATTCACTGATACCCTATTTTATTATTTATTTATTTATTTATTTTTTTTTTTTTTTTTTTTTTTGTATAGAACAAACTTTATCCAACAAGTGATTCCAATGTTCTGCCATTAATATCTTGTTCCATTGGAATACCATGAGCCACGTTTTCCGGTAGTACCGGCTCTTCCACTTTAACAGGTGGTGCCTCGTAATGATAACCATCATGGTTTACTTTATATACCGGATTATGTCCCTGGTAATGATAACCATCATGGTTTACTCTATACACAGGTTTATGTCCTGGGTTAATGATTATAAAATGATTTACATATTTATTGCCAAAATAACTAGAAATTATACAAAAAAAAAATTATTCGAGTTTCGTAGAAGAAGGAGAAGAAATATATTTACTTATATCCTTTTATTGAGGCAGTTTGTGCTGCCGGGACCAATGCTATTGCCACTGCCAATGCCACAGCCAAAACGAAGAACGCCTAAAAAATTAGAAAAAAAAAATTTGCCTGATTCTGATTTTGATATACAGTGTTAGAATATAAGTAGATTACTTTCAGAATCATGCTGTGATGCTATCTATTCCCGTTTTACAACACTACTGATTGTTGGCATTCCGAATCAGTATCATTTAAAGTCTAATTTGACAGAACTCTTCACAAATCTACAGGTTTTGGATTATTAACCGACCTCATATCGAATGTGGAATTAACAAACAAATGTTTTAATTTATTCATGACCTACTTTTGCTACCTACGTATTTTTGGTCATCCAGCACCCCATTCGTAGACATGTTAATCAGACCTATTAAGTTGTTCCTCTTAACAATTTCTTTAGAAAATTTCATAATAAAAGTGTCAAACATTTTCAATATTTTTTAATCTATTTTTATGAGCAAATGCTAACAATGTTATCTTTATTTTACTTTAATTCAATAGGCTTTTTTGGTCGGATGTATTGATGAATGAAAAAATATTTAATTTAAATTTTAAATGTTGCAAATTTATATTTTAGAAATGTTTAAATAGCGATGGAAAGAATTGCGGATTTACTTCGGCCTAAAAATTACTTTTTTTTGTCCATCTTAGATACTGCAAGAACAAGTTAGAAAGCTTCAGTATTTGACCATCTATTTGTGTATACCTTTCTGGGAACCATATTAGTAATTTATCAGAAGAGAACGTTTGTAGAAATAATGCAGCAGGGACCGACCGAGATTTTTTAGGAACATACAATTTTGATGTCCTATTATGGGCGAGGATGAGAAGGGCGTAACCCAAATTATCCAATTCCACACCTCAGTTTAGGTTATCTTAACAGAATATTTGTATGAATAATGCAGCAGGGACAGACAGGGGAAAAATATTATATTTTGCACATAGAAGTTTGTTGACATAATCTGGACGAGGATGAGAAGGAGGTAGGCCAATTTGTCCAATTCCACACCTAAGTTTAGGTTAATATAATTATAAATGTGCCAAGTGTGGATGAAATTTGGTACGCCCCTCCAGATTTATATATATATATATATATATATATATATATATATATATATATATATATATATATATATATATATATATATATATATATATATATATATATATATATATATATATATATATATATATATATATATGCAATTTCGAAAAACCCAGCCTTGTATCAACCCAACAGACCCCAAAATCGACCTACATGCAGAATTACAAGATTCTAGCTTTATCCGTTTCGACTGATGGATTTCTTTCATATATATAGGTATATAAAACTGGTAAAAATAAATACTTTTCCCTGTCGGTCCCTGCTGCATTAATTTCTACAAACATTCTGTTACGAAAAAATATTAATAAATATATGGTCATTGCTGAGCATATATATGGCGGTCGAATACCCGCCTGAAGCTTTCTAACTTGTTCTTGTAGTACCTAAAACTTTCTATCGTTATTTAAAATTTTTATAAAAACAAGGTTTGTTTATTAGTGGAGAACGATGGTAATGTTTACCAGGGGGTAAGACAGGGAATACCTAGGTTTCGAAAAGAGCCACCAATCACCATCAGTTCACTTGTTTTTTTTTTTGTCTGGGATATTCTTCCCAATAGTTATTTTAAAAATAACTTCTATGACAAAAAACATTTTTTATTATTTAAAATTTTTAAAGTATAAATTTGCAAAATTTAAAATTTAAATTAAAAATTAGTTTCATACATCAATACATCCGACCAAAAAAAAAACATGAAATTAAAATATAAGCAAAGATAAGCATATGCTTATAAAAATAGATTAAAAATATCGAAAAAGGTTTGGCACTTTTATTATGAAATTTTCTAAAGAAATTGTTAGGAGGAACAACTTAATGGGCCTGATTAGCATGTCTATAAATGGGGTGCTGGGTGAAACACCAAACATCAAAAAACCATGTAGAGAGCAAAATTAGATCATGAATAAATTACAGCCGATGTGTTTTAATTCCACATTCGATATGAGGTCGATTAATAATCCAAAACCTGTAGATTTGTGAAGAGTTCTGTCAAATTAGACTTTAAAAGATTCGAATTCGGGATGCCAACAATCAGTAGTATTGTAAAACGGGAATAGATAGCATCACAACATGATTCTTAAAGTAATCTACTTATATTCAGACAGTGTATATCAAAATCAGAATTAGGCAATTTTTTTTTTAATTTTTCAGGCGTTCTTCATTTTTGCTGTGGCATTGGCAGTGGCAATAGCATTGGTCCCGGCAGCAGAAACTGCCTCAGTAAAAGGATATAAGTAAATATATTTCGTCTCCGTCTTCTATGAAATTTAAATAATTTTGTTTTTTTATTTCATTTCTAGTTATTTTGGCAATAAATATGGAAATAATTTAAAAATCATTTACCTAAGACATAAACCTGTGTATAAAGTAAACCATTATCATTACCAAGGACATAAACCGGTGTATAAAGTAAACCATGATGGTTATCATTACGAGGCGCCACCTGTACAAGTGGAAGAGCCGGTACTACCGGAAAACGTGGCTCACTTTCCTCCACCTGAACCAAGTCTTAATCCGGACACTTTGCGTTCATGTGTTGGATAAAGTTTGTCCTGAATATCATTTTTCTATAGAAAAAAATAATAAATAAATAAGTAATAAATTAAAGTAAAAACTGAATATTTACTTTTGGGCATTTGGAAAACCTTTCAATGATAATGGCTCTTTCAAGAAGAGCTATTACATTTTTCGAATCAGTGATTGAATGCTTATCTACTCGTATATATATCAAAAAAACGTGAAATAATTGACTGACTGATTGAGAACTCATGAAACCCAGATGAAACGCTTCGTACGAAAAGTACTAAAATGTACTTAAAATTGAAAATTCTGTATTGAAGAAACGGAATGCGCTGAAATTGTGAAGTTTGGAATGAGTCACTGATGCAAGTGCAGGATAGATATACAAAAGGGTTTTTTGAAAATCCAACTTGAAGGTTACGTAAGTTTCTAAATCAGTACCAAAACTTCTTATATATGGTACCATTCGGTATTATGTGAACGGAAGGAGCTAAAAACTAGAAATTTGGAATGGGAATCCAAGTTGAGGAGTAGGTGCTACGTTTTGGAATGTATACGAAAAGTACTAAACGGTACTGGAGCTGATACTGGACGGACATTACTGCTTTGTTGTGGGATTGGAATATACAAAATTAGTTTTCGAAATTTGGACATGAAAAGTACTAGAATGGTACTAAATTTGGTACAATTTCAGTTTGGGTGAACCGATTGTGTTAGCAAAAATGTTTGTATTTGTGAAATTTAAAGAGAGTTGGTTGTCAATTTCACTTTCTTTGAGCGTCATGTAAATCTTGAACCCTATTTGGGGGAGATACCAGAAGAAATGGCTCGATTTCTACCATGCTTATAACAGATCTTGTGTTGATGGAAATATTGAGGTGCACCAATTCTGAATGGAAGCGGATCTTAATTTTGCGTTTTATGAGCTTCATGAATGTTCCAAATGTTGATCCTTTATGGGGGAGGTACCACAAGGTGTGGACCGATATATGCCATCTTCACAGCAGATCTTGTGTTACTGAAAAAATGGAATGTGTGAAATATGAAGAGAACCTGATTTTGAAAAATTTTGAACTTTTGTTAGGGAGATACCAGAAAAACTGGTCCGATCTCTACCATTTTTTTAAACAGATCTTGTGTTGATGGAAATATTGAAACGTGCCAAGTCTGCATGGAATCGGATGTTAATTTCACGCTATATGATCTTCGTGGATATACAAAATTTTGACCCATTGTGGGGGAGGTACCGATACTAGTGGACCGATATATTTCATCTTCACGCCAGACCTTGCAAAGTTGGGGGATTAAGATTTGCAAAAGAATCGGATTTCTTTTTCTGTGTAGCATTTTTTTTTTTTTTTTTTTTTTTTTTTTGAAAATTTCTAACTTTTTTTGGGGGAGGTACCAGAATGAGAGGACCAACCGATATATTCCATTTTCACAGCAGATCTTGTGTTGGTAAAAATAATGGGATATGTGAAATATGAAGAGAACCGCAGATACTTATTTCGGATTTTATAATCGTTTTGGTTATTCAAAACTTTGACCGTTTGTGGGTGAAGGAATGTTCCGATCTCTACAATCTTTATAGCAAATTTTGTGTTAATAGAAATATTAAAATGTGCCAAGTCTGAATGGATTTGGATGTTAATTTCACGTTTTAGGAGCTTCATGGATACTCTAAATTTTGACCCTTTATGGGGGAGGTACCAAAAGGAGTGGACCGATATATTCCATCTTCACATTAGACCTTGGGTTAATAAAAATATTGCGATCTGTGAAATTTGAAGACAATCGGATTCTTACATCTATTTTTTTAAGATTTATAGTTATTCAAAATGTTGACCCGTTGAGGAGGAGGAACTTGATGGAGTGAACCGATATCGTCCATTTTTGCACCTGACATAGCACGGGTGCAAATATTAGGATTTGCAAAGTTGGAGCAAAATCGGATTATCCTTTTTCTTTCTGTGCAGTAAAATATTTTTTTTTAGAAAATCTCGACCTTTTGTGGGGTAGGTACTAGAATGAGTGGACCGATATTGTCCATCTACTAATTCTATCTAAGTTTGATAATAATATTACAATGTACCAAGTTTGGACCAAATCGGATACTCCCGTCGAGAGTTATCGTGTGCACCAGCCAGCCAAACGGACGGACGGACGGACGAACATCGCTAGATCGACTCCAAATATCCTGAAACGGATTTGGTCCAAAGAGACCTAGGGTCTAAAACCGTTATTTCGCTGAGGCACGTTTTGGCCGTATCAAATGATATATACCCTCCACTCTAGCCCCAGCCATATGGCTGAGGGCATAAAAATCGCGAATTTATTTCCACATTTCTTGATACATTTTTCCTCGGTCTTTTTTCATTTGAGGCGGATTTTAGGCAATAGCAAGAATATTCTTCACAAAGTTTCACTATAAATCTCAAAATAAGCCATATATCTAAGTTCAATAGTCTCTAAGAAAATAACATTCGAAATTTTGATACTTTAAGTGGATGGGCATGAGCAGAATGTCATTCATATTTTCAAGAATCGATGTACTCTTTTGGGGTATTCAAAAAATTAAACTCAATATAACCCCCCTCCCTTCTTCCATACCGTGGCGGAAAAGTTTAAAAACTTCAAACCGGACATTGGTGTATTGCAGCAAATAACGACAAACTAAAAAATGTTATCTCTTCCCTTCAAACTTACCTTGTTCCGATTAATTCCGTTTTCCTTTGCTTGCGAATTAAGGAAGTTGAAGATTTCTCCGGCCTGGTTGGCACAAAACAAATCCGTGTGTGTGTTGATGTTCTGGAGCGTTCTAACGATGTTTGGGCATAAATTTTCGTACACCAATTGTGAGAGTGAGAGAAAACTAATGAATTTCTATAATTAGGGAGCGTAGGGGGTGGGGGAAAGATTTCCAAAAATTGTTGTTGATGACGTCCGTCGTCCCTTCGAAATCAAACAGAATTTGTAATGCCGTTGATTTCAAAAAAAAAATTCCAAAATTTCCAAAAATAGGAGGTTGAAAGTTTTAAAAACTTCAAGATACGTTTAACGTATACACAAAAGATAAGGGGTGGTACGGGAGGTTATGACGTTGAGGGCGCGATGCGGGAATAGATAATGTCATAAATCGCCGATGATTTGGAAGAATTTCTGTTGTTTTGTTTTTTTCAGCTTCAGCTTATAGAAATCTTAGTTTTGTAGTTGTTGTTGTTGTTGATGATACTGGTGTGATGATGTAGAATTTCGGGATTTTTAGTTATGCCTGCAAAGAGAGAGAGAGAGGAGAGAGAGAGGGAGAGAATTAAAACTATGACTTCAAGTAGTCAATGAAATTAGGTAATATTTTTATTAAAAGCCCCAATGGCAATGAGCGTAAATCCGTTAGAGCGCCGGCAATTAATTCAATTAAAGAAATAAATTATGCAAAAAAATGGAGGGTTTGCGATGGACTAACAGGGTGGAACTAACATTTTAGGAAAATCAAGTAACTACAGAAATATGCCGAAAGTTTTACAGAAACATGAAATTATCCACAAAAGTTATATTTGAGCTACTCAAACTGGAGAAACAGTTTATTGACGGTTGGTAGCTGGATAGCCTGAATAAAGTATCTGACATATCCAAAATGAGCGGATAATATATCTGAGTTATCCATATTCTATATATGACGTATATAAATTATCCAGAATTCCCGGATAAAATATCTGAGTTATAAAGAGTGTGCGAATAAAGTTTCTGAGCTATCGAGAATACGTAGATAAAGTATCTGACATACTGAAAGTGAGTGGATAATGTATCTGAGTTATCCAGATTGTATGGATAACGAATCTGAGTTATACAGGGTCCCTGTATAAAATATATGGCTTTTCTACAGTTCACGGAGTTATCCAGAATGCCTGAATAAAGTATCTGAATTATCCAGAGTATGTGTATAAAGTATCTGACTCGTCCAAAGTTGGTGGATAATGTATCGGAGTTAACTGGAGTATATTGAGAAAGTATCTGACTTATTAAAGGGAGTGGATAATGTATCTGAGTTATCCAGAAGGCGTGAATATCTGTATCTGAAGTAAAGAGAGAGCATGGATAATGTATCTGAGTTATCCAGAGTGGACGGATAACGTATCTAAGCTATCAAGAATGCGTGAATGAAGTATCTGAGTTATCCAGATTAGGTGGATATAGTATCTGACTTATCCGAAGTAAGTGAATAATGTATCTGAGATATCTAGAGTGTATGGATAAAGTATCTGAGTTATCCAGAGCATGTGGATAATGTACCTGAGTTACCCAGAGTATGTGGATAAAGTATCTGACTTATCCAGAGTTCACGGATAACGTATCTGAGTTGTACAGAATGTGTGAATACAGTATCTGAGTTATACAGAGTACGTGGATAAAGTATCTGTCTTATCCAAAGTTAGTGGATTATGTATCAGAGTTATCTGGAGTATATTGATAAAGTATCTGACCTATCCAAAGTGAGTGGATAAGGGATCTGAGTTATCCAGAAGGCGTGAATTAAGTATCTGAAGTATACAGAGAGCATGGATAATGTATCTGAGTTATCCAGATTAGGTGGATATAGTATCTGACTTATCCAAAGTAGGTGGATAATGTATCCGAGATATCTAGATTGTATCGATAACGTATCTAAGTTGCGCGGATAATATATCTGAGTTATCCAGAGTTCAGGAAAAAGTACCTGAGTTATACAGAATGCGCAAATAAATTATGATTTATCCAGAGCATGTGGATATAGTACCTGACTTATCCGAAATGAGTGGATAATGTATCTGAGTTATCCAGAATATGTGGATAACATATCTTAGTTATCAAGAGCGCATGGATAACGTGCCTGAGTTATCCAAAGAGGTGGATAATGTATCTTAGTTATCCATATTGCATGGATAACGTATCTGAATTATCCAGAGTTCACGGATAATACATCTGAGATATTCAGGCTGCGTGAATAAATTATATGAATTAGCCAGAATTCACGGATAAAGTATCTAAGTTATCCAGAGTTTACGGATAAAGTATCTGAGTTATCCAGAGTGCACGGATAACGTATCTGAGTTATCAAGAATGCGTGAATGAAGTATCTGAGTTATCCAGAATAGGTGTATAAGTATCTGACATATCCAAAGTAGGTGGATAATGTATCTGAGATATCTAGATTGTATGGATAACGTATCTAAGTTGCGCGGATAATATATCTGAGTTATCCATATTGCATGGATAACGTATCTGAATTATCCAGAGTTCACGGATAAAGTGCCTGAGTTATACAGAATGCATAAATAAATTATGAGTTATCCAGAGTATGTGGATATAGTACCTGATTTATACAAAATGAGTGGATAATGTATCTGAGTTATCCATATTGCATGGATAACGTATCTGAATTATCCAGAGTTCACGGATAATGTATCTGAGTTATTCAGGCTGCGTGAATAAATTATCTGAATTAACCAGGATTCACGGACAATGTATCTGAGTTATACAAACTTTACGGATAACGTATCTGAATTATCCAGAGTTTACGGATAAAGTATCTGAGTTATCCAGACTTCTTAAAGAAAGTATCTGAGTTATCCACAGTACGTGGATAACTTATCTGAATCATCCAGAGTACGTGGATAAAGTATCTGACTCATTCAAAGTGGGTATCTGAGTGTATCTGAGTTATCCAGAGTGCATGGATAATGTGTCCGAGCTATCCCCAGTTTACGGATAATGTATCTGAGTTATCTAGACTTCTTAAAGAAAGTATCTGAGTTATCCGGAGTGAGGAGATAAGATATTTGAATTATCCCGAGTGCACGGATAACGTATCTGAGTTATCCAAAATTCTTGAAAAAGTATCTGAATTATTCCTAGTGCACGGATAACGTATCTGAGCTATCTAAAGTTTGTGGAGAATGTATCTGAGTAATCAAGAGTGCTCTGGATAACTTAGATATATTATCCACGATGTATCTAAGTCATCCACAGCACTTGGATATTGTATCTGACTTATCCAAAGTTTGTGGATAATGTATCTGACTTTTCCAAAGTTTGCCGATAATGTATCTGACTTATCCAAACGATTGGGTAATGTATTTGAGTTATCCAGAACACCTGAATAAGGTATCTGAGAGTAAATTAACAAACTTGTGGATAAAAACGTAGATAGATAAATCTAAATCTAAAAGCGAACCGGTCTTCTGATATCGACGTTATCCAAAATGTGTGGATAAAGTATCTGTGTTGCCTTAAAGAGGGGATGAGTATCTATGTTATTCAAAAATGAGAGTTATCCAAAGGAGCATATGAAAATTTGAGAAGAAATCTAGATTATCCTTAAAAACTTGAATACGAATTTTAGTTATCCCAAAACAGCGGATAAAATATTAACCAAAAGTGAACCTTTTATCCATGTTATCCAAAATGTGTGGATAAAGTTTCTCAGTTCGCCACCAATCTTTTTTAACCAAAAGGAGTACCTACCAAAAGTATCTGAATTGTTTATATACGTGGATAAACTATATAAGTTTTCATAAACGGGTGAGGTGAATAAGGTATCAACGATTTCCAAAAATCTTTTTTTTTCACGATTTCAATATTCTCCGAAAAGCGATAGATAATGATTTCCCGTATCCAAAAGACCTTGTAGTAAACCTATCTTGAGCGAAACCCACTTAGTTTAATGGCCAAGTTGAAGTTTTCTCCCCAACCTTTCTCCCCACCCTCGTTATTTTCTTTTCAATATTCCATTAATTAAACAAAGTTCCAAAACAAATACAAAATAGAGAAATACTCAATTACATGCTCTGCTACCAAAACAAGTGAAATGAGTGAGCATCATGAGGCAACTAAACAAAAACAATAGCAATAACAACTACAACAAATTAAATATATGATAAGAAATTGAGATTTGAAAACATCTCATATTCAAAATTAGTTCATTTTAGTAAAGCAACGAGCGAAGTAAAGAACAATTGTCGAAGACGAAAAATTTTCGAAATTTCAAATCGGAAGAGCAGATTGGAAAATATGGGGAAGAATTTCTATGGGATTGCCGGAATGGCAATAATTTTGATGGTGGTAATGGAAAATACCAGGGCGATACCGGTTCAACAGAATTACACCTCTGAGCTGCTGCGTCTGGCCAAGGGTTCCGAAATGCGGGCCTTCCTGAATGAAAACAAGCCACCTTGTCAAAATTTCTATAAATTCGCCTGTGGTCGTTGGGGTCACTTGAATCCGGCCCCGGCCCGCGGCAAAAGTTCCCACCTCGGCCAGCTTTCGGAGTTGTATGGCAAAAAGTGTGCTGAAATGTTGTCGATTGAGAGCAAAAGTGATTCGGGTATTGATCACAAGCTTAAGGACTTCTATCAGTCGTGCCGGGAAACGGGCCAATTGGATGCTGAGGGCCTGGAGCACATTGTTAAGGTGGCCGAGTTCGAGGGTGGCTGGCCCATGGTCTCGAATGTTAATTGGTATGAATCCGGCTATGATTGGTTACGTGTTGTGGCCAATATGCGCCGCAAGCTGGGTGTGGATGTTTTGATTGGCCTGAAGATAGTGCCCGATTTCATGGAAAAGGATATGAACCGGATTATGGTGGGTGCTCCGAAAATGTATTTGGATCGTGATTCATATTTGCAGGAAGATAAGGAAAGTTTGCGTCTGGCCTATACCACGTCGATTGAGAATCAGCTGAGACGCTACTTCCCCGATATGTCCGAAGAGTGGGCTGCCGAGGTCGCCCAACAGGTGTTGGCTGTGGAGAAACGTTTGGCCGAGGGTTTGCCCAACAACAAAGGCCTGACCATGGAACAGACTACCCGCCTACGTTACACGGCCGATTTGAAAACAGCCTATGGCAGTTATGTGGATATCAATCGATATTTGAATTTGATTTTCAACCAATCGATTTATGCCCAGGTCTATGAGTCGCCGGAGGACTACTTCTCGACCCTGATGGATGTTATCAAGACAACACCCAAGCTCACCATTGCCAACTACACCATGTGGAAGGTGTTGGAACAATTCGATTTGCCCAGGGCCAAATTGGCCAAGGATTCCCAGTACTGTGTCAACAGGGTAATGGAATATTTCCCCGATGCCTTGGAGAGCATGTTCCTGCGCAACTACCACACCATGCAAATGATCAATGAACTGCAGTCGGTGTGGAAGGACATAAAAAAGACATTCCGTTCGGAGTTGCAAAGCTCACAACGTCTCACCTGGATTGGGGGTGAGACAAAGCAAAAGGCAAATGAAAAGCTGGAAGCCATGGAGCTACAAATTGCCACCCAAGATTCCCAACATGCCGAGCAGATGCTGAAGTTGTTTATGCGCCGTACCAACTACTATCAAAATCTCATTGCCATTTGGCACTGGAAGACTGGGCTAAATTTGGCACAACTCTATGAGAAGCCCCAGGACCCGCCCACCAAATACACCCTGCCGCACTATGACTATGAGACGAATAAAATCAGCATCCCTGTGGAATTCTTGCAGGTTCGTTTTCTTTGGGATCCCTCCTATCCCCATTCCATACTCTATGGCACTCTGGGCTATCTGTTGGCTCAACAAATGCTCAAGGGTTTCGATTCACAGGGACGGAAATATGACAAACATGGCTATGCCAAGTCATGGTGGGATATTGTGTCCGAAAAAGAATTCGATAATCGGGCCCAATGGTTCCTCGAACAATACAAGGAGTATAAATTCCCCAAATGGATTCAAACCGAAGATAAAAAACTGATCAACACCTATGTGGCGGATAATGGAGCACTGATTATGGCCTACAAAGCCTATCAACAGTGGTGGAAGAATAAAGCCAACAGTGATTTGGCCGAACAAGAACAGTTGCCGTTAATGGAGAAATATGGTCAGAATCAGTTGTTCTTTATTGCCTTTGCCCAGACATGGTGTGCTGATTATTCCGAAGATATTGCGGAATTTGATGATTTGCCCGAGATGTGGCGTGTCATAGGAGCCTTGGCGAATTTCAATGATTTTTCGCGAGAATTCCAATGTGAATTGGGCAATAAAATGAATCCCGAACAGAAACGGTTTTTGTATTAGAGAAGGAGAGAGAGAGAGAGAGAAGGGAGAGATGGCGATATGGAGAGAGAGAGCAACATCCTTCATATTTTTATTTTTGGTGAAAATAAAACCGGTGAAAAAAATTAAATTTAAAAAGTCCAAATTAAAAAAAAATTAAACTAAAAATTGAAATTTAAATAATTTAAATTAAAAAAAAAATAAATTGAATACATTTAAATTAAAAAAAATTAAATTTTAAGGATTTAATTTTAATAAAATTTAATTAAAAAGAATTAAAATTAAAAAAAAGAATTGAAATTTTAAAAAATGTAAATTGAAAAAATATTAAACGTAAAAAAGGTAATTATGTAAATTTATATCGTGTGGTATTTTCAAAATCAAACCACAATTAAAAGTAAATAAATAAAAATTCTCTTCAATAAAATAAATGAATTTGAAATTTTTTAAATTTATTCTTTTTTCTAATTTAATTTTTTTAAATTTAATTTTGTAATATAAATTTTTTAGATTCAGATTTTTTAAATTTTAATTTTTTTGAAATTTTTCTAAATTTTAATTTTTGGTGAAAAAAAATAATTAAATTTAAACAATTTAAATTAAAAAAAAAATAAATTTAACAGATTTAAATTAAAAAAAATTAAATTTAAAAGATTCAATTTTAATAAAATTTAATTTAAAAAATTTAAATTTAAAGAATGTAAATTTAAAGAATTAAAATTTAAAAAATTTAAATAGAAAAAAATATTAAACGTAAAAAATGTAAATTTAAAGAATTGAAATTTAAAAAATGTAAATTGAAAAAATATTAAACGTAAAAATGTAATTATGAAAATTTACATCGTGTGGTATTTTTAAAATCAAACCACAGTTAAGAAAAATAAATAAAAATTCTCTTCAATAAAATAAATGAATTTAAAATTTTTTAAATTTAATTTTTTTAATTTAATTTTTTTTAATTTAATTTTTTTTAATTTAATTTTTTTAAATTTATTTATTTTTTAATTTAATTTTGTAATAAGAATTTTTTGAAATCAGATTTTTTAAATTTTATTTTTTTGAAATTTTTTTAAATTTTAATTTTTGGTGAAAATAAAACGGGTGAAAAAAATTAAATTTAAGAAGTCCAAATCAAAAAAAAAAATTAAAAAATTTAAATTTAAAAAGTGTAAATTTAAAGAATTGAAATTTAAAAAAATGTAAATTGAAAAAAATATTAAACGTAAAAAATGTAATTATGTAAATTTACATCGTGTGGTATTTTTAAAATCAAACCACAATTAAGAAAAATAATTAAAAATTCTCTTCAATAAAATAAATGAATTTAATTTTTTTTTAATTTAATTTTTTTTAATTATTTTTTTTAATTTATTTTTTTTTTAATTTAATTTTTTTTAATTTAATTTTTTAAAATAAATCTATTAAATTCAAATTTTTTAAATTTTAATTTTTAACTTTTAACATTTCAAATTTTTAAAAATTTAAACTTTAAGAATTTAAATTAAAAAAATGAAATTTAAAACATTTAAAAAAATCATACCCATGTCACTAACCTGCCTTTCTGTTACTTTTTTCAACAAAAAAAAAAATTGAATCAAAATAAATAAAAAAAATAACAATAAAAACGAAAACTGAATTTAAATGCAAAACATATGAAAAAGACCTCCAGCTATGATGAACTTAATCTATTCATGTTGAACAATACTTTGTATTATGTAAAGAAGGCTTAATGCCTTTGGTTTTATGTGTTCTATTTTTCCCCTTTACTTTTTTCTTCAATGAATTCCAAAAAAAAAAATAATTTGTTTAAATTATGTTAATGCTCTGGTTTGTTTTTTTATTTTCTGTTTTGTATTTTTTTTTTTCAATAAAATGTGAATATTTTGATTTTTTTTAAACATAAGTTGTGTATTATTTTATAAATTATGGATGATTGTGGGGTTGAGAGATAACCTCGTTTTGACCTGAACTTAAAATAGAGCAAAGCTTGAAGGGGTGGGTTGTCATATGTTCTAGAAATAGTTTTTTTTTTGTTCGTGGTAACAATTTTCCTAATGAAAGACAGGGTTATACAGGGTGAGATAAAAAAAACTGCAACAAAGTCAAAAGCAATAATTTTGACTTTTTTTTAATTTTAGTGAATGAAAGCAAAAAATGTCGGAAATAGCCTCAAGTTTCACAATAAGTTTAAATTTGTACGAATTGGTCATGTTTGGCACGAATTATGGCCTTCCAACGGCCAATGAAAGCGTCACACGCTGCCAATAAAAAAAAAGTCGCATCCGGGCAACGTGTTTCGGTTTCATTGGCCGTTTAAAGGCCATAATTCGTGCCAAAGATGACCAATTCGAACAAATCTAAACTCTGCGGTATTTTGGCCCATTCCCGGCGAAACGCTTGCTGGATGTGATCGACACTTTGGTATTTTTTTGTGCCAACCTTGCTTTCCAAAACACTCCAGACACAATAGTCCAACGGATTGTTATCCGGAGATTTTGGTGGCTATTGTACGCTGGAAAAGAAGCGAGGAACCTCATTTTATAACCAATCTTGGGTGGCGCGTGCTGAGTGCGATGGTGCTGAGTCCTGTTGAAAAATCCAAGGTCTGCGACCAAAATGTTTGTGTGCCCAAGGCTTTAATACACCCTCCAGAATATTTTCGCGATAATATTCGGCATTTATTCTGATGCCACGGTCGATTAATACGAGCGGAGAGTGACCATCGGCTGTTATGGCGGCGCACACAATCACCATAGCCGGCGCTTGGGTTCTGGTGGCCAACCGAAGATGTGCACATTTTCAGCTGACCTCTTTGGCCACTAAATACGATCATTTTGTTTCTTTACAAACTGCTGGACAACGAATGTTTTCTCATCGGAGAGAAGTTCGGCAGTTCACCACTTTCGGCCAAGCGAAGCAACTCTTTAGCTCTTTTCTTTCTGTTGCGGTGTAAGTTCTTGCACCTTTTGGAATTTCAATGCCTTTACCCCGTGGTCGTTTTCAATATTTGCCGAATGGAATATTGCGATATGTTCAGCTCACGAACCATTTTTCGGCCACTGCTACGCGGGTTTCGATCAAGTCGCTTCTTTTCTACTTTTCGAACCATTTCTGCTGATGTTGCTGTTTCCTTTCGTCCACTTCCTTGACGTCGGGCTAACGAGCCATGTTACGAGACACAAAATATTTATCCACATTTAAATGCTGGAGTGCTCTAACAATAGCCACTTGTGGTTGTCCAGCCAAATATAAAGAAATCACACTATCACGCTTGAATTCCATCACGAATAACTTTTTTTCTGGAAAATTCTCAGCAGAATGCTTTTGTACGCTTGTAAACAATATAATGAGCTGTCACTGCAATAATTTTAACAGCTGTCGGATGAGTGGTTTAGAAAGGACACCAGTCTAAAGTTGGTTGCAGTTTTTTCTGTATTTGTGTTGATATATCCAGTTCCGAAGATATTGCTCAAAGGCCGGCTTCTTACAAATGTTATAGAATTTAGAAAAAAACTATGAATCACGTAGCCGGTGCTGCTCTCAAACCTCAATACCAAAGGTCCTGCCGTTAAACATCGAAATTAGTAAAACCTCTATTTTTTTTGTTTTGAAAATTGTTTCGAGGTCGGTATTTTTACCACTATTCCGGAAAAGTAATTTTTTTGACGGATCCGGATATTTGACCCGAAAGAACCGGTTTTGACCCGGATCTTCGAAACTAATATTTACAATATTGATATCATTTGAACGCTATTAAAAATACCTTTCCAACAAGTGGTTGCTGGATGGAGTTATTGGAAGTTATATCAAATTCGGCTCGGGAGTTATATCGAATCATACATTTTCGGATCCGGATTTTCTTAAAAAGAATCCCCAGAAGTCATCATTTTGTTAGACGCGAAAAAAACTCTGTTAAATCTCAAGCCACAGCTAACTAAAACAGCAACAAATTTAGAAAAACCGTGGCAGAATTGGATTGTCCTGGTTCCTGGGTTGTCCCATATCTCTGGATCCAAAACATCGATAATCTGGATATAACTTCCCAATCGTGTTAAATGATGCCCGCCATGTGATATTTTTATTAGCTTTCGATTGATACCTATATTGTCCGTAGATTCATGTCTTTAAGGCGGGCTCTCTGGTCAAACATTCGGGTAACCGGGTCGTCCTCGCCCCAGGAAAAAAATACTTTCCCGAAATTAGAGTACAAATACCTTCCTCTAATAATTTCAAAAAAATCCCGGAGATTTTACTAAACTATAGTTGTTCCGCACATTTTGAAAAAGGTATCAATAGACCCCTTCTCTGCCTCTTTTGAAGGTTAATATTTCTTACAAAAATAGTTTTTCCGGAGATAGTTTATACCTAAAATGCAAGCAATCTTAAGCCGAAAATTTAAAAAAATGTGGAAAGGC